>NC_072474.1:38824777-39136247 GCF_027574615.1 Eptesicus fuscus | reverse complement strand
TGACATGGGGAGACAACATGGATTTGTTTAGACTATTTTGATATAGCACTCTAAAATTAACAAAATAAATTTTATAAATTAACATATATAACAGCTTTAATTAAATGGTATAAAATTAGGCCCTGGCTGGTAGCTCAGTCAGAGCATCATCCTGATATGCTAAGATTGTGGGTTCAATCCCCAGTCAGGGCACATATAATCATATAAGAATCAACCAATGAACACATAAATAAGTGGAACAATCAAAATTGATGTCTCTCTCTCTCTCTCTTTTCCTCTCTCTCTCTCTCTCTCTCTGTGTGTGTGTGTGTGTGTGTGTGTGTGTGTGTGTGTGTGTCTCCCCTTCCTGTCTCTCTCTAAAATCAATTTTAAAAAATAAAATGGTACAAAATTAAAATTTTTCTTAAGCTAGAGAATATGGTGGTATTACAGACACCTATTTTGGCCATGTTTTTTACACTAACTGTTCAAACTTGTGCATGTTTTTTAACACCTGCACTTGAGTTCCCTAATCTGTAAAATGTATAGCATTTCATTGTGTTATTGGAAAGAATAAAAGGACAAAAGTATATAAAATGTTTGGTACAGAGCAAACCCTCAACAAATGCTAGTTTTCTACCAAATTACTCTCCCAAAATGATCCACCAATACTGTATCTTTCTTTTGCTTTAATTTTTTTAGTACTCACCCAAGGACATGTTTATGATTGGAGAGAGAGAGAGAGAGAGAGAGAGAGAGAGAGAGAGAGAGAGAGATCCATCTGTTGCCTTCCATATGTGCCCCAACCTGGGATCAAACTCACATCTTGGGAAAGTGCCCTGACTGGGAATGGAACCCAAAATCTTTTGGTATACAGGATGACACTCCAACCAACTGCACCATCCAGCCAGGGCTATATCTTTCTTTATAAAAATAGTATCTTAATAATTGTGGTGAACTATCAATTTTTAATCACATCTATAATTAAAGTTGACTTCCAAAATTAAGCCTGGTCACAAAGATGGCTGACTCTTTTTGTTTGGTTGTTTGTTTTTCAAGAAAAATCAAAAGATTTTGATTAAGATGAACTTTTAGAATTCTAATAGTTTATTTTTTTTCTAAAGAAGATTGTCATTTTATCTATAATGAGCATTAACACATAGTTTACATAAACCTGGCACAGCATTCATCTGATTAAAATTTCAGGATTTTAAAATGATTATTGCTCAAATAACTGTTTATATCACAATTTAATGGAAACAAGAGCAAGATTATGAAACTTGGTAAAGTTCATTGTGGAAAAACGAAGAGTTTACCTCCAAAGTCTAATCAAACTAGAGTTCCTTTTTACAGACAAGCCAAGCAAAAGGTTCTCTCTCGTAGGCCCTGGTCCTTCTGTTTCATCACATTAATCGAGGTCTCAAGTCACTAGGTTTGTGACCTTTTTTTTTTTTTTTTTTAATATATTTTCTTGATTTTTTTACAGAGAGGAAGGGAGAGAGATAGAGAGTTAGAAACATCGATGAGATAGAAACATCAATCAGCCGCCTCCTGCACACCCCCTACTGGGGATGTGCCCGCAACCAAGGTACATGCCCTTACCTGGAATCAAACCTGGGACCCTTCAGTCCGCAGGCCGACGCTCTATCCACTGAGCCAAACCGGTTAGGGCGTGACCTCTTTTTAATCCCACATCCAATATGTCTCAATATAGATTAGACTCTATTCCTCAAAAAAGACTCTTAAACTAAATCCCAGGTCCTGAGGTGGTATTATTTTTTATTTCAGCACTCTTTCTCAGTGTTTTTTAAAACACTGTGTTCAAACAATACCCAAAACAACCACTATAATAAACTGATGTAGGAGCAGTGGCCCTGGTATCTCTCCACTCTTGGTCTTTCTGCTTCTCATAGTATTGTTAACCTCTTGAATCTATGGTTTAAGATTGTTCTTAGATGATGGAATTAAAAATAAATTCAATTTGGAGACAGATGAGAGATGCAAAATGAAATTAAAAGTATTCCCTGTAAGCTGTATGTCTCATCTTCCTGGGAGCTCTGATATCTATGACATGTGCTGAGGATATAGCTGGAGTTTTAACTGCCTCACAGCTACCAACCTCAGAAGTGTATGCAAAAGAAAGACAGGAGAACAGTGCTTTGAAAGTATGCATTTCTCCTGAAGGAAGCAGTCTTTTTTTTTTTTTTTTTAATAGAGAATGGGTGGAGGGAGTCAAATAAAATAAAAATTTTGGTTCAAATTTAAACCCATAAATTTGCCTATTTGAATTGCTGCTTTCTTTCCAAAGGCATTTAAAACAATTTATTTTTCCTATTGACCACAAGCTAATTCCAGCTTCCTTAAAAAGGGACTCTGCTAAGGCTGAGAGAAAACGGGTATGTGGCTCCCCCCAGTGGCCACTGAGAATGTCAGCACAGTTCAGAGGTAAGGGGAAAATTGCTGCTTTGAATTATTGCCGGCAAAGGCCCATTGTCCAATCTTCTTCACCACCTGGTAACAGCTGGTGTGTGTGTATGTAAAGATGAGATGAAAAACGAATTGAGGTCAAATCCAGGAGGACTTCCCTTGTATAGAAAATCAATTTAAAGTAACAAAAGTACCAAGATAAAATTTCCAAGAACTTCTGAAGCTTGAAAAACATGGCTAATCTTTACAAAAAAGAGACGGCAAGGGAGAAGATAGGAGCAAGGCTTCACTCCACATAGCATTTTATTAAGTTTCAAATTTAGAAATGGAGAAGAAAAACTGTAACACCAGGCTAATACCAGAATATTCCCAAGCTGACAATTAATTTTAAATGGAAATTGACACAGTAAAAAAAAAAATAATGTACAGAATGTATTTCAGCTGAGAGTCTTCAATGTCAGCGACTCCCGGAGGCTCCGGGCAGGCACTCGGAGATTCACAGCATCAGAATTCCTGGGCCGTGGCCCAGATTTCTACCCGGTCCCACATTCAACATTGCCTTTGTTCTCTTGAGGGTTGAACCTTCAGAACAGCCTCTAAATTCAAAGCACGGCCCTTGAGAAGGGAAATGCTTTGAACAAAGATGGAATGGTATATCTGCTTTTCAAATTTATAAATCTTTATATTCACCAGTGCCAGTCAGCTCACAAGCACTATGCACAAACAATTCACCACCACGGGGTACTGCTCCGGCAAGAGCTGAGTGGGAGACTGGGAAAACCCCTGCCTACCGACAAGCCTGACTCAATTCTGATAACTCATCCCACCTCTGCAACAAGTCTCCTGAATGCATTAAACCCCTCCTTACCTTTGTCCTTTTCTGATTCTTTTCTTCCTCTGTTTTTTGTTTGTTTGTCTGTTTGTTTTATTTTGCTTTGTTTTGCCTTCACCTGTCCTTGTTACCTCTACCAGGTCACTATCCCTTACCCCCAAATACTGTTCTGTTCTAGGTTCAGAGCCTGACTCCTTTCTCTGGACTTTTATTTCCCTTGATCTTCTTCTAATGAACTTTCCTCGGCCTCCTGTTATTACTAGCATGTGAAGCAGACTGTTAAGGGATCAAGTCCTGAGGAGGCTCTACTACAAAGCATTATGGAGTCATGAAGCTTAGCACCCCCAACGGCCTCAAACTATAATGTGACCAAGCCTTCAGCTTACAGGCTGTGAAGGTGCCTCTTTGAATTGTTCAGATACCGAAAGTGAGGGCACAGAGCACGTTAAGTCTCTTGCTGCCTGACAATTACCTGGAATTTGCAGCTTCTTAAGACAATTAACTGGAATTTGCAGCTTCTTATACCCCTGTGTGTAAGGAAGGGCTGGTGTTTACAAACAACATAGAAACACAGAGGAAGTTTTGAGGAAACGGTTAGGTTTTCATACCCTTTGAGCGCCGTCACTTACATACAGAGCCAGCTGACAGCACCTACACTTCAATTCCAGTGTTGGATACAACCCACTTTTTAATTATCACTATTTTGCCTTCACATTCTTCTCCTTGTCTTTTCTACAATATGAATAATTAGTCCTTTCTTGACAAATATTTCTTCCTTGGTTAATGAAAACAAACGGTGTTCTCATTTGAAGGCATAGTGCTTTCACCTGCCAGCTGTCATTAACACGGCATCTGCGGAAAACGAGCCTTCTCGTCGTTTTTTTGTGTATTGTTTTGCCTGGGAAGGTTAATTGCAGTTCTGATTCCAGAGCTTCCTCACTGCTGTAGAGTTAACCATGGGTTTGCTGTGCTGAGAAAGGTTTATCAAAGGTCTGGAATGCAAAACAATGGCAGCGATAAATACCAATTAGACCCAGGCCCTCTGCTCCCACGGCCTTCACCGGTGAGGGTGGCAACGCCAGCTTTTGATTTCAGGGAGACTGGACTCTCCTGGAGCCCCTGAGCAGGCCGGCTCAGGGACCTGCTTCCAAAATGGCTTTTGGATCACAGGTTCTTCCTCCTGACGGAGATGACAACGTGGAGGTGCCAGTGAGCATGAGCACCCCGGCTTGCTGCCTTCTAGAAACAGCTTCTCTTAAGGGTTTGCAATTACATCGGGCCTTAATTAACCAATGAAGAGTATACACGGCATGTGAATCTGTCAGCTAACGTTATTTTGTCATAGGCTAATAATTTGCGAAACTGAAACGGGAATTTGAATGTAGAGGACAAAGAACATCCAAATCAAAATAAAAACTGCGTATGCTTCCCAGTTTAGGCAGAAATATGTATATCACACCTGTCTTTTATATTTCCTTTTTTTTTTTAATTCTTTGCTTTCTAACATATGAAAATATAGATGTAGTTAGCTAAAAAATCTTCCATCCAAAAAAGATGTAGAGGTATATGAACTATAAATCAGGAAAATTGGAAGTCCTTTAAAACATTCAGCTACTGCCGAAACCGGTTTGGCTCAGTGGATAGAGCGTCGGCCTGCGGACTCAAGGGTCCCAGGTTCGATTCCGGTCAAGGGCATGTACCTTGGTTGCGGGCACATCCCCAGTAGGGGGTGTGCAAGAGGCAGCTGATCGATGTTTCTCTCTCATCGATGTTTCTAACTCTCTATCCCTCTCTCTTCCTCTCTGTAAAAAATCAATAAAATATATTTAAAAAAAAAAAAAAACATTCAGCTACTGAGGTAAACAGAAAATAGCTAGTAATTGAACAAAATCATTGAAATAGCATCACAAATACCAGCTACAGTGACCTCTATTGTTCTTATGGCTAAAGAATGAATAGTTTGCCCTTATTCATTCTGGTTAACAAATATCAACTCAATTTGTAATTTCTGAACACGAAAGTGATCTCACTGGCAAGTCTGGCTTCACAGGCTTCACTACGGAAAGAAGATCTATACATATAAAAGGCTAATATGCGAAGTGTCCCCTCGGGAGTTCGACTGGGAGACTGGGAGTTTGATCGCTCACTACGATGTGCACTGACCACCAGGGGGTGGCACGGAACAAAGGAAGGCCCCCCGCCGGCAACCAGGAAGGCACTGATTGGCCCTAATCACTGACCAGGCCTAGGGACCCTACCCATGCACAAATTTCATGCACCGGGCCTCTAGTATAACAATAAAATTAAAGAATCTTTCAACATTGACATCTTAACAACTTAACGAAATCTTTTTTATTTTTCTCTTTAAATTTCCAGTCATTTTTCACATGAGTGCATATTAATATAGTCATCGTTATGTATTTTGTCCTCAATAGTATAATCATCAATTCTTTTGTAATTTTAGAAAAAAATATTTTTTTTCTTGACCCTTAACTTTAAAATCACAAGTTATAAACAGAGACATCAAATCACTAGAAAAGTATTAGCTGCTGAAATTATGCATAAGTGATTTTACAAAGGAGATTATGAAACACCAAAATCAGGTAATTAGAGTATATACCTAACGGGAAACTTGTAAGCGGCAGGAGGCCTGGAATTCAGCTGTCAGATTCTGCTTACCTGCAAGGATGACCGAGCAAGCAACCTGATGCAGGGTTGCCCTAAACCAGCGGTCAGCAAACTCATTAGTCAACAGAGCCAAATATCAACAGTACAATGATTGAAATGTCTTTTGAGAGCCAAATTTTTTAAACTTAAACTTCTTCTAACGCCACTTCTTCAAAATAGACTCGCCCAGGCCGTGGTATTTTGTGGAAGAGACACACTCAAGAGGCCAAAGAGCTGCATGTGGCTCGCGAGCCACGGTTTGCCGACCACTGCCCTAAGCTGAACCTGGCCTGGAAAACAGCACTGGGTTAATTATAAGATGCATTAGAGTTACTTTAGCTATGTTAAATCTAGTTAAAACCTCTTATAATCCATGCTTTTTCAGAAAAGAAACTTCTATTCACTCAAGTCCTAGATATTGATAAGCAAGGTTTCAAACTATAGGAATAAGGGATTTACATTTCTCTTCTAAACCCTCCATAAAGAAACTATGACTGAAAACATTTCTAGAATGTCTTCATTTATGTCTTTCATGTCCTGTGATAAGAAGGCAGTCCTCTCATCTCATCCATCCAATAAAGCAGCTAGCTCAGTGATAGAATAAAATGTTAAGCGGTAGAGTTCTATGAGCTGGGCTCTAGCTACAAAAAGGCCATAGCTCATCCTTTTTTAAGAGGACACCCAAATCACTAGCACATATTTTATGAAATATTGAATTTTCATCCTATCCTTTTCAATCCTGCTACTGTTATAAATGAAGACCTGTAGGTAAATTAGAAAAATAATTAACATTAAACTAAAATTAGGACTTATTTTTATACCTATCTATTTTAAACTATCTCTCATTTGGTGGTCAAGTCACTGGACCAAGTTTTATTTTTAGTCAAGTTTACGGAAATTAAAAACTAAGGGAGAAATTTGTATGCAGGTAGATGAGGGGAGCTTTTAAAGAGCACATAAACTGAAGGTAAGTTCAATTCTCTTTAATAAAGAGATTTAGAAATTGACACGTTGAATTGGAAAGAAAATAAACCTCAAAAGTTAGAGAAAAATTAGCTTTCCTCTTTCCCTCTTTTAAGTTGACAATATCAGAATGATGTAAAAGCTAAGCAAAACAGCAACAACAATGAGAAGAAAAAGAAACAGGGATTATACGGGGACAGTACAGTTACAAGTGATTCCCCAAAGGGCTGACCACAATGTATACAGCCCAGAAAAGTAGACCACTGGGCTCCTGATGAGACCATAGGCTGCCGGTCGGAAATGGACCAGACATTCCCCATGTCTTCAGCTGCCTCAAGAGGAAGGAAGAGCATTCAAAATATTGTGCTATTGGAGTCTTAGGGAGTTTGCAGCTTCTTCCTATTTGCTGCTTCTTAAATTATCTATTAACTTAGGCTTGTCATAATCAAGTGTTTCTTAATAAACATGTGACAAGAATTCAAAAATAGAAAGGCAGATAAAATCTGTTAACTTAGGCTCAAAAATGCAGATAAATTTGTGCTAAGAAGATGATATTTCTGATCTAAGAGGTCCTAAGGTCTTTAAGGGTCTGATAAAAGAGTAACAATTTTGTACAATTTTACCTTTTTTCTAAAAGGTAAGAAATTCTTAATCCTTAAACACAGTATAGCCTTCCATTTATTTGTTTCATCTTCAATTTCTTTATCCAATGTCATAGTTTTCAGAGTACAGGTGTTTCCCATCCTTGGTTAAATGTATTCCTTGATATTTTATGTTCTTTGATGCAATTATAAATGAGATTGTTTTCTTAATTTCTCTTTCTGATAGTTTGTTATTGGTGTATAAAAACGCAACCAATTTCCGAATGTTAATTTTGTATCCTGCTATTTTAATGAATTCACTTACTAGTTCTAATAGTCTTTTTGGCAAAATCATTAGGGTTCTCTATATACAGTATCATGTCATCTGCAAATCATGACAGTGTTGCTTCTTCCTTTCCAATTTAGATACCTTTTTATTTCCTTTTCTTGTCTGATTGCTGTGGCCAAGACTTCCAATATTATGCTAAATAAAAATGGTAAAAGTGGATGCTTTGTCTTGTTCCTGATCTTAAAGAAAAAGCATTCAACTTTTTATTGTTGAGTATAATGTTAGCTACGGTTTTGTCATAAATGGCTTATTATGTTGAGGTATAATTTTTCTAACCCCACATTGCTGAGATTTCTATTACATATAGATGTTAGATTTTGTCAAACATTTTCTGTATCTACTGATATGATCATATAATTTATATTCTTCATTTTGTTTATATGGTGCATCACATTAATGGATTTGCAGATATTTAACCAACCCTACATCTTAGGAATAAGTCCCACTTGAACATGATATATAATCTTTTTAATGTATTGCTGAATTTGGTTTGCTAAAGTTTGTTGAGGATTTTTGCATCTACATTTATCAGGGATATGGGCTTACAATTTTGTCGTGTCTTTGTCTGGTTTTGATAATAGGGCAATGCTGGCCTCGTCAAATGAGTTTGGGAGACTTCCTCAGCTTTTGTAATAGGTTGAGAAGAATATGTATTAATTCTTCTTTGAATTTTTGATAAAATTCACCTGAAAAGCCATCTGGTCCAGGAATTTTGTGTTGGGTGTTTTTGGGTTTTTTTTTATTACTGATTCAATTTTTTTATTAGTGATCCGTCTGTTCCAATTTTCTGTTTCTGCCTGATTCATCCTTGGAAGAGTATTATTTCTAGGATATCCATTTCTTCCCGATTGTCCAATTTAATACCACATAACTGTTCACAGTATATTTTTATAATCCTTTGTATTTCTGTGGTGTCAATTGTTACTTCCCCTCTTTCATGTCTGCTTTTATTTATTTGCGTCCTCTCTTCTTTTTTTCTTGGAGTCTGGCTCAAGGTTTTTTTTGTGTGTGTGTTTTTTTTCAAAGACCCAGCTTTTGATTTCATTGATTTTTTTGTGTGTTATTTTTAAACTCTATTTTATTTATTTCCACTCTGATATTTATTATTTCACTAGAGGCCCGGTGCACAAAATTTGTGCACTTGGTAGGGGATCCCTCAGCCTGGCCTATGCCCTCTTGCAGTCCGGGAGCCCTGAGGGGATGTCTGACTGATGGCTTAGGCCCACTAAGCCATCAGTCGGACATCCTTAGCATTGCCATGGAGGCAGGAGAGGCTCCCACCACTGCCACTGTGCTCGCCAGCCATGAGCCCGGCTTCTGGCTGAGTGGCACTTTCCCTGTGGGAGCACACTGACCACTAGGGGGGCAGCTCCTGCATTGAGTGTCTGCCCCCTGGTGGTCAGTGCACATCATAGTGACTGGTCATTCTACCCTTCGGTCATTTGCATATTAGCATTTTATTATATAGGATTTCTTCTACTCACTTTAGACTTTATTTGTTCTTTTTTCACTTTTATTTTCTAGTTCCTTTAGGTGCAAGTTTAGATTGTTGGAGTTTTTTCTGTGTGTGTGTGTGTGTGTGTGTGTGTGATTTATCTTGTTTGTTTGTGTGTTTTTTAGGTAGACCTGTATTGCTATAAATTTTTTTTTTTACAGCTGCTTTTGCTGTATCCCTAGATTTGGAGTCATTCTGTCTCCATCTTCATTTCTCTCAAGGTACCTTTGGTTTCTTCCTGAACCTCATTATTTAGTAGCATGTTATTTAGCCTCCTTGTGTTTCTGTGTTTTGCAGGGTTTTTGTTCTTGTCATTAATTCCTAGTCGCACATCATTATAATCAGAGAAGATGCTTGATAAGATTTCAATCTTCTTTAATTTTTAATACTTGTTTTGTAGCGTGACATGTGGTTTGTCCTGAAAAATGTTCCATGTGCACTTGAAAAGAATGTATATTCTGCTCCTTTTGGGAAACTGTTTTAGCAGGACTTCGGTGCTAGTCGAGTCTGTCCTTCAAGTGTGATTTGTGGAGCCATTGGGGTGGTGCTCTGGTGTTTCCTGAAGCCAGCCACTGGTTGTTTCGGTTACTGAGCCTCTTGGCAGTGACTCCTGTGCAGCTGCCACTGGTGCCAGGCCTGGAGCCCCTTGGTAGGAGCTACAAAGTAACCTGTGGTTGGTTGGTGCTTGTGTTGGGCTTAGATGTGCTCAGAAGAAGCTGTGCTGCAAACCAAGGTCAACTGCCATCTATGCTAGGCATGGGACTCTTTATTGGGCACCACAAAGTGAGCTGATGCCAAGCCACCACTTGTGCAGGTCTTGAGGCTACGTAGTTGAGGCTTCATTTCTGGCCAAGACTGGCCACCACCAATTATTACAGGTTTGTGGCCACCTGATGGGAGTTACCATGCAAGTTAAGACCAATTACCACTTGTCCTGGGCTTGGGACCACCACGCGCCCAAAGCGGAAACCCTCCCCACACACCACGATGTTTTGAATTTAATTTAAAAAATAAATCTGCAGTGAATATTATAAAAATAAATATATTACTCACAATTTTGGTATTCTTGAATATTTTCAGCTGAAAATTCTCACGAAAAATGATTTTAAAGTTGGTCAAGGCTGCCACTTAGGGAAAACATTTTTTTTTTTTTGAATAGACGCGCGCAGCGTGTGGGGAAGGTCCATCGCTTGCATCTAAAGATGCTTATGGCGTACAATGGGTTTTTTAAAAGCTACGAGGCATGTCAAGGTTCTTGGTTGCTTGTTTTGGGTTTGTGCCTTTAAGAGATTTGGGGGACGTCTGCAGCATGAACCAAGGCAGGCCACTATGTAGAGGAGCCACAGGGAGAGGCTCAGCCTGGGCGGCGGAGTTGGGTGGGGCAGGGTCTCAGGAAATGAGGCAAACGATGTTAGCCAGGGAAACAGAAAGCTCAGACTTGGTGCTCGCCTGTGCAAAGCCGGCTGGGCGTAAGGAGAGTTCTACAAAGAAATTGTGGTGCCTGCCATCGCTTCTGTCAGGAGAGAGAGTTGCACTGACCCTGCCCGTCCAGCCCTCACCCTGTAGTCCATTTGGTACCTCTCCCTGTGTCCCTGGCACATTGTGCACTGCTGCCCCTGTGCTGAATCTTAGAGCAAGTGAATTTGTGATTTGGAGAGTCTGTGCGCAGGCCTAGTAAGAGGATCACCTCCGTTTCTCTCTCAGGTGTCATCCCCGCTGGTTTTCACGGCCAGATGCTCTGTGGACTCCTGTTCCCAGCACGGGGGACCCACGCTGGGGAGCCTGGGGTGCGGATGGACTTCTCAGTCATCACCGGGAACCTCCACAGCCAACATCTTCCTCCTGAGTCTTGTTTGCCACACTGTGTCTGTGGGACCTGCCCATTCCGGTCTCCGCCACGCCTAGCAGCCTCACTCTGGCTTCTGCTTTAGAGCCTTCGTCATTGGAAGTCTGCTCAGCTGGTCTTCGGCCGGTTCCCGGTTACGGCTGTTCTGTAATTTAGCTGTAATGTTAATGTGGTTGTGGGAGGGCGTTTACCTTCTCTGCCATCTTGACCAGAAGTCTCTGGTGTCATGTGTTTTCCTTTTGCTTGAATAAAGGACTAGCAGTGGAATTGTGGGTCCTGGAATAGTATGTAATTAACTTTATATAAAACTGTCAAACTCTTTTCCAAATGGTTGTGTCATGTTATTTTTCTACCAGTAATTTATGAGAGTTCGATTTGCTTTTGCTTTTTGTCCTTGCTAACACTTGGTATTGCCAGTCTTTATTTAGCCATTCTTATAGGGGTAAGAGTGGTATTTCATTGTGGCTTCAAGTTTGTATTTTCATGTTGACTAATGATTTTGAACATCTTTTTGTGTGTGTTTTTTTGGCCATTTATATATATTTTTTGTTCAAGTGTCTATTAAAATTTTTGTCAACCAAACCCTTAATAAATTATCTGATTTATTCTGAATATCTGGGACAAAACCCATGAAATCATCTCCATTAATGGTGGTTCCAGACTAAGAATCTCCTCAACCATATTTAACTAAAATTTAATACCTGAGGTACCTGAAGCAACACAGTGGGATAAAGAACCCCCAAAAGAACACAGAAAATATTGATAAATGAATAAAAAACACAGCTGAAGCAGAAAACAAGAGACAACATAGTTTGTGGTCAGGAGGATCAGGAAAGAGTCAGCCTTTAAAAATTGGTTAAGGAAAAATTTCATAACAGACTGAATAGTGAGTGTAAGGTGAAGCTCTTTTATGTGGTACTAAGTGTTTTTGTGGAGTCAGAAATGGAATCTTAAGGAAGTAAAAAATGATTGGATAAGTATAAAAATGACACCTTTATAATCTTCCATTTGTTGTTAAGTTTACTACTTTAACGAGTTTTTGCTGATTTCTTGTCCTAATTGAATAAGTGCTGGAGATGTGGCTTTCACTGTTTGATATGTTTGTGATTAACACCTTGTAATCTTGGCAAAGTGTTTTTATCATTCTGCATCGCAGTTTCCCCAACAATTATATATAAACATCTTGAGCTATAGAAGCTGTATCCCTAATCTTTTGCCTGAGTAAGGACAAATAAACAACAAAACAATTTGTCCTAATACCATGAGTCCCAGAAATATTTATAGAAACTCAAATGCTTAAGAGTGCTTCCAGTCATGCTTGATGTGTGGTCTGACCAGAGACTTTGTGAAAAATGCTTTCTGTACAAAAATTGAATAATATGTTTGAAGTGAAAGATGCACTATTTAAGAATTCCACCTGAGTCCTAGCCGGTTTTGCTCAGTGGATAGAGCGTTGTCCTGCAGACCGAAGGGTCCCAGGTTCTATTCCAGTCAAGGGCATGCACCTTGGTTGCAAGCTCCTCCCTGGCCTGGGCCCTGGTTGGGATGCGTGCAGGAGGCAACCAATCGATGTGTTTCTCTCCCATGGATATTTCTCTCTGTCTTCCCCTTTCTCTTCCACTCTCTCTAAAACCCAATGGAAAAATATCCTCAGATGAGGATTAAAAAAAAAAAAAGAATCCCACCTGAGTGTGCTTGCCTTTAGTACTGCCACATGAGGAACGCAGAGGTTTGGTCACAATGGGCTGGCTTCCTGGTAGTCCTGCTTTCTTCTGTATCTTTGAATCCCATTCCTATTAGTCTTCCACAAAGAAATCACAGTGATTTAGGAAATGTAGAGGATATACCCTTAAAGCCTACTCGTACATGCTTCTTAGCTATGTTAGAAGAGCATATCAACTCTCATTTTTAACCTTTCTAGGGGAAAGATTACATAGGGTCTCTGTTTTAGCAAAGGCATATGGAAGGCCCACTATGGACAAAGCAGCAGCAAGCAAGAATCACCTTGGTTTCCTGTAACGTCATTTTTCCTTAGTGCAAACATGCTAGTACCATTGGTTGGCATAATAGTAAAAAGAAAAGATCTTAACACTATCTTCCTTGATATTTTCACTTACATTGTTGTGTCAGCAAAGAATTTTTATTAGACCATAGATATTTTCATTATAGTTTAGGGAAAAAAAGAAAGGCCTAACTTACTCCCATTTCTATATAAAGTAGTCAACGAAAAATAGATACCTTAAAATAAGATTTAAAATAGAATTCAATTGTGCAATAAAAATAAATGAAAATAAAAATGGACAAGATGCAATTATAGCACCAAAATTAATCAACATAGAGTAATTAATTTTTGCTACATATAAGTCTTCAAATGTAGTCAACTTCACCTCACAGAAAAAGAATAAAGGGCTATCAGTGCATAGGCAATTTAGAGAAGAAGAAACCCAAATGGTTAACAAGAAAATGAAGAGATGCTCAAGCTCATCATTAATCAGAGAAATGCAAATTAAAACCTCATCAAAATTTCAGTCTATATCCTATAGAGTAGCAAAAATCATAAAGCAATAGAAACCAAGTATCGGTGGAATGTGGTGATATAGAGAGACATGGACACTGCTTAGTGGGAGTTGTTCACCACCCTTGCAAAGAGTGCACTAGAAGTATCCAACTGAGTCAGTTTTTTTCTGGGTATCTGTCTCATTTAAATTCCAACAGATCTATAGGTGGGAAAGTATGAGGATGTCCACTATCATGTTGCTGGTGGTGATAGGAAGTAAAGGCAATTTGAATTTCCTTCCTTGATTGAATGGATAGGTACAATGTGCTGAACATTACAAAGCACTATGTGCTGAACATTACAAAGCACTATGAGGATTAAATGTAGTAGTTAGAAAGAATACACCAGATAAAACAATGTGGAGGGGGAGGAGGGATGTGCAAAAAAGAATGATCAAGGCATCTGGTCAAGACGCTGGAGTAGGTAAATACAAAACTTGCATCTTCCCACAACCACATCAAAATTACAACTAAACTACAGAACATCAATCTTTCAGACCACCTGAAATCTAGCTGAACAGAAGTCCTGTAACTAAGGCTATAAAGAAGCAGTCACATGGACTCTGGTAGGAGGGGCAGCGATGATGAGGAACAAGCAGGTCACACACCCACATAAGGCAGTTAAAAATTGAGAGGGATGTCAAGGAGTCCAGGCCCCACTCGAAGATCCCCAGCCTAGGGTTCCAGTGCTGGGAAGAGAAGTCCCCATAACTTGTCTATGAAAACCAGTGGAGATTGTGGCTGAGTGAGAGAAAGCTGCTGGGGTCCCAGGCATTCCTCTTAAAGGGCCTGCACACAGACTTACTCAAACTCACTCGCTCTGAGCTCTAGAGCTGGGCAACAGCTCAAAAGGCACCAGGGATATCCTGGGGGAACTGAATTTTCAGCTTCAGGGCGAGGGCTGGGGAATCAGCTTTCTCCCAAACAGAAGTCCAGGGAGAGGCCATTGTTCCTTTGCTGCAGGCACAGGCAAGTGCCATATCTGAGTCTCCATCAATTTTGCTAACACCTTTGGCCTCTCCCTGATGACTTTCTGAAACCCCGCCCTACTCAACTTTTGGGCCCACCCAAGACACTTCCGGTGGCCAGTAGGCTACTATGAGCAAACAGCCTAGAACACATGATAAACACAATACACCCATGTTATTCCTAAGAAAGAATAGTACCCCCATCCCTGTATCTTAACCACATGCCAGTTCTCTGTATTTTGAAATATAAAAACTTACTCTTGCCTATTTATTTTAAGAAGTAGAAACAATCTCTGTAAATCTTTAAGAAAAATAATGATTGAATTTTACTTTAGAGAGTGTATAGATGAACTTGGGCTTGGAGGAGAAATTAAAATATTTTAAAACTTCTGTCTTCTATAAAGAATAATCTGTCCCACCTGGCTGGTGTGGCTCAGTGATTGAGCATTGACCTATGAACCAGGAGGTCATGGTTCCATTTCCAATCAGGGCACATGCCCAGGTTGTGGGCTCAATCCCCAGTGTGGGGCGTACAGGAGGCAGCTGATCAGTCAATGATTCTCTCTCAGCATTCACGTTTCTTTCTCTCTTCCCTCTCCCTTCTCTCTGAAATCAATAAAAAATATTTTTTAAATGAATAATCTGTCCCTTTTATTAAAGAATAACATAATGAATTTCAGTTGTCCAACAAAGACAGAAAGTTTAAAAGTAGCATACCAACTCCTTCATCGGGTAAAGGGGTATTAACAGCTGCTGTGGGGAGAAATTCGATTTCATGATAAAATAGTTTGATAAAATGTGGGCTAAACACAGCTTTGTGTTTAATAATCTATAGGACTTGTTGAAGCCTATAATATATCAATGTGCACTGTGAATATTACAGATGTACTAGTATAGGACCCAGCATTTCCTGATCTCATCTAACTATGGACACCACTTATTACCAAGAATTTTGGGAGACTAGTGTTCTTTCATTTCTACCTCAAGAAATGCTACTCTATATTCAATTCATCATCAAAGTCATCTGGAGATATAGACATCTCCTGGTATATATAGATAGATATAGATATAGATATAGATATAGATATAGATATAGATATAGATATAGATAGGTATTTAGAGATATGGATATAGGTTCAGAGTACCATCCATAATAAAAGACTCAGAATTTCTGGTAGAGGTTAGGACAACATAGGAAGCCCAGAAATTTGTGTTTTTAATAAACTCTCTAGTTAATTTTGTTAATTAGCCCAATTTGAATTATCCTATATAATAAAAGCCTAATATGATAAGTGCCTGGTCGTCCGGTCGTCCATTCAACCAATCAAAGTGTAATATGCTAATGATATGCTAAGGCCACTCAACCACTCTCTATGACAGGCACTGACCACCAGGGGGCAGATGCTCCAACCAGTAGGTTAGCTTGCTGCTGGGGTCCGGCTGATCGGAACTGAGCGAGACAGGCCAGACACACCCTGGAGCCCTGCCGTGGTCCCTTCCTGGCTGGCCAACTTCCTGCATTCCTTCTCAGCCCTAATCATGCACTGGTGGGGTCCCTCGGCCTGGCCTGTGCCCTCTCGTAACCCAGGACCCCTCAGGGGATGTTGGAGAGCCAGTTTCGTCCCAATCCCTCAGGCCAAGCTGAGGGACCTCACTGGTGCATAAATTCGTGCACCGAGCCTCTAGTGCATAGGTAAAAACTTAGGTACACAGGGTGTTCAAAAGTCTTTATATAGTTTTAAATTTTAATGACATCACAAGTATAACACTACAAACTTAGAAAAAAACCATTCAAAAGGTTATTTAAATTTTTTAAATATTGATGTTTCTTATTAAAATTTAACATAGCCACTGTCTTGTACTATGCATTGCTGTAGCCAATTTTCAATGAGATGTTCATGATGAATATAGTAAGGAATAAGAGGGCTCAAGTTGTTTTCTAAATTATCAAAGTAAATTTACATTTGATGTAATTGTGATGTGCATTATACTTTTAAGAAAAGTGGTATTCTGTGAACTAATTGCATACAATTCTTACACTAACAAGATATTTGATTAACAAAAATATCCAGTCACTATCCTATATAATAAAAGGCTAATATGCAAATTGTTCAACTGGGAGTTCAAGTGGGAGTTTGATCAGGGGGCGGGGCCAGCTGGCCAACCACCTGCAGCCCCTCCCCCTGAACAGCCCAGCCTGACCCACCCAAGCACAAATTTATGCACTGGGCCTCTAGTTCATTATAAATAAAAAGGAAATTACAATTTCAATTTAACTAACCCTGAAGGGAGAAATAGGTATAGAGAGATATTTAAAGAAAACCCTGAATAATGATAATAAAATAATTTTAATTTTAATAATTAAACCTTCATCCAATGATGTGTGGAAGAGTGTAGCATTTTTATTTCTAATATTATTAAATTTCACTTTAATTTTAAAGTCTAATTGTAATTTTGGGATCCTATATAAGTCTAATATATAAAACTCATACATACCAGCATGGATACACAATTTAAGGCCACTTACTACTCTTTCATTCTGTGAGACATCATTATTCATCAAATGTCATTGAGTGTCAACTCTATGGCTGGTACTGTTTGATACTGAGTTTATTAACTGAAGAAATGGATAAAATCTATGTTCTTATGCTGTTTATATTCTCCTTAAGGTAGCCACATATTAAACAAATAAACAGTTAAAACATATTGTATGTGAGATGCTGATGAATGACATGTAGAACACTAAAGCAAGAAAGGGCAATAGAAAGTCCCAGAGGGAGAAGGAGGGGAGAGTCCTGTTTTATTTATGGTGATTAAGGGAGGCTTCCTTAATAAAGTGAATTTGAACAGAGGCATGAAGAGAGAGAGAAAGTACATCATGTTATTATCTTCAGAAGGACAGTTCTAGACAGAGGAAATAGTAAGGATGTAAGCAACTCTGAGGAGCCAGCATTTTTGGAGCCAATAAGAGATGGAGAGACATGATGGGGCCACAGGAGGGTTTTGAGCAGAGTGGTATCACCTGATTTATACTTCAAAAGAAGAGACTATTGCAATAATAATCTCAGCACAAGATGTTGGTCAATGGACTAGTGTGGTAATGGTGACCAGGGTCAGAAGTGACAGAACAGGATATGAAGTAAACTGGATTTGAACTATGAAAGAAAAATAGGATTAGAAGGTGATTTAGAGCCTAAGCAATTGAAAAGAGGGAGCTGTCATTTACAGAAACAGTGAGAACTGTTAGGGAATTAGGCATGGGAGAGTGGAGGTGAGAAATTAGGAGTTCAGGTTAAATTTGAAATACTTAAGAAACTTTGACATTGATTTGTAGAGTAAGCAGCTGGATATAGAAATTGGACTTCAGAGTAGAGAGCATAGACAAAGATATAAGGCTGGGCTTTGTCAGAAAAACTAGTATTGTAAGGTTTTACCACTGAGTTTGAAAATATAGAAAAGAGAGGATGTAGAGACACTCAATATTTAGAGGTTAGGGAATGAGTTGGAACCCTCAAAGATGCAGAGAAGGACTGCCCAGTGTGGTAGATGGGAATTAAGAGCTAGGGATAGCCTGGTTGGGTTGCCCAGTTGGTGGCCATACACCAAAACATTGTGTGGGTTCGATTCCCAGTCAAGGCACATACCTAGGTTTCGAGTTCAATACCGGGTTGGGGCAGGTACAGGAGGCAACTGATCAATGTTTCTTTCTCACACCTCTCTCTCTCTCTGTCTCTCTCTCTCTCTCTCTCTCTCTCTCTCTCAAATCAATAGAAACATATCCTCAGGTAAGGATTTTTTTTAAAAAAGAGAGAGAGAGGGATAGTCATATTCTCCATGTACCTGGGTTTCTTAATGTCTCAGTACCTAAAATAACAAAATTAATTATGAAATAAAGATGTGATTCAATTTTCTGCAAAATTTAAAGAGATATATAAAAATACAATTAAACTGGCTCCTTTCTCTGACAGATGAAGAAGTAAATGAAAAATAAACAAGCTAATGTGAATGATTTTTTTAAAATCCAGATTGGGTTATAAACTTAATCTTGGCTCCTATCAGCTCTATCTCCTTTACCTTCTATATCTGGAGAACAATAGCATTTGATGTTCATCATGAGTATTCTGTAATATGAAAGGACCCAAAACATCTCCTGAATTATCAAAGCAATTTTACATTCACTGTAATTTCAATGTGCATTATATTTTTAAGAAAAGTAGCCATTCATAAACTGCATAAATTGTAACTCATACATTCACATATGAAAAATGTTCATTCCTCAATTACGTATTATAAGTAGGTGATACATTAAAATTCTCATTTTAATTTGAGTAAAACTGTTTAGTAATAAAAATTATGTAGATTATTTTTTTAATCTTTATAACATAACTGAATGGTTTTCTTCTTATAATTGACCAGTAACAAGTGGAATGTACCAAACTGAGATACTTATAGATTAAAATGTATTTCAGGACAATCAATCCAAAGTGTATGGATTAGGCGTCTGCCTATAAGGGGTGACCTGAAGGCCATCAAAATCTGTGGAGGATGCCAGGGGTAATAGAAAGAGGAGGAACCATAAAGGCTTTGGTTTGGTGAGATCTTATGAAATTTTGAAATTTGTTAGAGTTTTGCTCATTTTAAATACATGTTTCCCTTTGTATCCAATTTTGTATTCTTTTCTAAAATACAGTCCCCCCAGTTGTATAAACTTTTAATCCCACAAAACCTGAACTTATGAATAGGTCTGTGGTAAAATAGCCCAGAGGGTGGCCCAGAAAAATGCTCTCCTCCAAGATTGCAGGCCTGAGAGCACCTGGGAAATGAGTGATTTCCATAAGCCAGAGGAGAGCAGGAGGGAAGAAATCACCTTGGGATGGAGCACCTATCAGAGGATGGAACAGAGAAGTAATCAGGTACAAAAACCACACTGCAAAGGCTTTTTCTCTGATGCCATCTATATTCCATGGTATCTGCTAATTGGTTCATGTTCTAGAGACCCTAAGTACTTCATCTTTACTTGGTGAAATATTTCACTTATATTTCAAGAAACTGGTTTAGATGACCTTGAATATCTAATTTAGAGCTGATCACAGAGAATCCAAAAATAAGAAGGAATCTTAGTTATTACAATATTATTGACTATGTTTCCTATGCTGTACTTTACAACCCAGTGGCTAGTTAAAAAATAATAATAATAAATTTAAATTTTCCCTATCCAAAGTAAAAAAAAAAAAAAAGAGGAATTTTAGGAATCCTACAGACCTGCCTTCATTTTACAAACAGGAAACTACACAGCTCATTAGAAACAAAAGTTCAATCAATCAATCAAGTGATCAAATATTACTGAAATAACCTCTTGTGTTAAAAGCATTGAAAGGAGAAAAAATCTGAAGAACCAACTTTATATCTTTAACATTTAAACTTAAAATGTAATATTTAGGGCTATTAATAATATATTAACACTAGATATACATGTGTGTATACAAATATAACACATATATGCATTTCCACATATATAATATACTAGAGGCCTGGTGCATGAAATTCGTGCATGGGGGGGGGTGTCCCTCAGCCCGGCCTGCACCCTCTCCAATCAGGGACCCCTCGGGGGATGTCCAACTGCCAGTGTAGGCCCAATCCCGCAGGCAGTCAGACATCTCTCTCACAATCTGGGACTGCTGGTTCCTAACCAATCACTTGCCTGATTGCCCCTAACCACTTCTGCCTGCCAGCCTGATCACCCCTAACCACTCCCCTGCCAGCCTGATTGATGCCTAACAGATCCCCTACTGGCCTGATCACCACCAAATGCCCTCTCCTGTAGGCCTGGTCACCCCAAACTGCCCTCCCCTGAAGGCCTGGTCACCCCTAACTGCCCTCCCCTGCAGGCCTGGTTGCCCCCAATTGCCCTCGCCTGCCGGCCATCTTGTGGTGGCCATCTTGTGGCGGCCATCTTGTGATGATGTGAAGGTGTCGCATGAGGGTACAAGGACCACCTAAGCTTTTATTAGTATAGATATGCACACATATATATTTAGTATTATGTACTGTATATATATATATATAATGTGTAGTTAGTTACTTCAGAGCAATTAAATAAAAATGCTATAAAAATATAAATGAGAAAACTTCATTAAATATCATATAAGAATAATTTATTATGCATCAGATAATTCTAGGATATTGATGTACTTGATAATTCTTAACATTACCATTAATAGGAAAAGTAAAAAATATTTTTATGACTGCCTATTCAAGCAAACAAAATTCAGATTATGAAATCAAACAATCTATTCTTTGTTCATATTTTCTATTTTTTAAAATTTAAATGAATGTTATACTTCTTTCTAAAATATAAATATTTTTAAATAAATGTTAACTAGACCATATGTGTGTGTATGTGTGTGTGTGTGTGTGTGTGTGTGTGTGTGTGTGTGTATGTATGTATGTATATGAGTCCTCAGAAATATGAGATAGATAAAATCTGGACTTTGGCAATGAGGAAGTCAAAGGCAACAAGATGTTTACTATTCTGTATGTTGCTTCTGTCCCTACAACAAACCAAATTAGTTTTGTCTTCAGCTGGACTCATGAGACCAATATTCTATTAAATTAATCTACCAAGAAACAAACTTCAAAACTCTAAAGAGATTTGCCTTCCCTAATTAAAACACTGAGAGGGACAGATTAAAACACAGAAGAGGTCATGGAAACTTTAAAACTATTCTATTCCACATTCCCTGCCCCATTCCACCGCACCTCCAAAACAAGCTTAAAAATTAATGTTGAAATAGAGTCCAGAGTACATTAGTCTTCTAGTAATATCACAACTGTCTGAAAGCTGGGGGGAACTGAGCAGGATTATGGTTCTTTCTTTTCTGTTGTTGTTGTGTTTCATGCTATTCATTTTGGGGTTTTTTAAAACCAAAGAAAGAATAGGCAGCTGGATGGACAGACAGACAATTGCTTAAAGCTAGATTATTAGTAGCTTAAATAGTAATCTTTTAAGTGTATTGCCAAACATACTGTAAAGACATCTGACATATCTCTTGACTGAAAAAAGCTGAGGTGATGTGGTAACCACACACCTCAAACTATTTTTGACTGCCTGAAGTGTTAAAATGCTACTTTCATCTTATTAAAAGGTACAAAGATAATGACTTGATATATATATATATATACTAGTATATCCTTTCAAGTATTTTTAAAATTACTCAAGAGACTGTAAGAAAGCCACAACACCAGAGAGACTAAGTGGTTTTGGGTCCCAAATAAATAAATGTTTCCTAGTTCCAAGGTTTACAGAAGGTATACACGGTATATACAAGCTGTATACAAAGGACATACACAGTTCTACATTTTTCTAGGAAATATTTGTGAAAATAAAATCAGAATACTTTGCCCAGTAAAAACTATCATAGTAAGAACCACGGAAGCAAAGAACCAGAAAAAAATCTTTTAAAATAAATCAGCCAATCAAGGAAGATAAAGTACATTAATTACTCAGATAAGCTTATATTGTAAAAATTTCAGAAACCAGGCCAGAAATACCCCTATTTGCAGCTTGTAATTAAAGAATATTATCAATTCCAGCATACCTTTTGCTGATTATTTTTGCTTATTTTTAAAATCTCTGTTTTAAGATCTTAGCAATGCTTTAATTTGAAACACGTTCCTTGAATATTGGTACTATTATGAACAATAGTGTTTTGTCTAATGTTGAAGTTCTAAACTATTTGTGTGTGTTTTTAATTTATACCAAAAACCTGAGTGTGACAATTAACAATTACCATATTACTTGTCTACGTACAATGATGTGGCACCTGCAGTAGTGGGGTTTCCCAGTGTCTTTGAGTCAGTTAGCTTGGAATTATATCAGTAGCTAAGTGCTAATTTCTGAAACTCATCATCGTGTGGTTGTAGTTGGTTGAATGATCCACTGACATCCTAAATCTCTTACAGCCGGTGGTGTGCCAGTAAATGGCTATCAGCCAAGTTCTCTGAGGTGGGGAGAAGCCCAGCCCTGATTTGTAAAGCATTTGCCATTTGCCATGGAGTAAATATTCCCACCATGGCCAATTTCAAGATACTGAGAGAGGTCATTGACTCTAAAGATGATGCACAGCCAACTCCTGAGAGCCCTTAAGAGCCACCTCCAACATACCACACCCCTTCATAGCGGTCTTGAAAATATAAAACATAAGTTCCCGGCATCCCAGAGTTTCCCTTTAAAAGGCCATTCTCATGATGACCGGGAAGGCCGCCCAATCATCACCCTTCTTTTTCCCCTTCCCATTATCTCTCTCTTCTCTGGCAAACTGAGACTGATGCTCAGATAAGCTTTTGGTCTTAAACTTCTTCCCCTCGACCCATGAGATTAAAGACCCAAGTCCTCCCTCTCCACTTTGCACATCTTTATAATACCATGGTCTAAAATAAAAGGAAAAGGCAACTTCCACGGTGGTTCTTTAGGCACAGAGTGGCAACTGCCATTATTTCCTAGCACCTGAAATAGAGTCGAGGGGAAGGTAACTATAATTGTTCCCTAAGGTACATTTCAATATGCAAGGCGGTGCTGACGTTAGAGCCTCCTACCACAGTTCTTTCCCGCTCTGTGACCTGTGGGGTTCCACGTGGAAGTACAAAGCCAAGTGCTTGGCCCGGGAAGTGATGGGTATGTGTTTGTTGAATAAGTAAGTGAATACTCATCTCCTCTCTCAATCTTGTGATACCTGTTTATGGACAGTCCCTTAGAAGGAAGTATCCATAATATAGTTGCCCTTTGATAATGTATCCTCAGCTATTTTATAATGTAAATAATATGATAGAAGGGACTACTGTGGAAGTATTTCTGAATGTATCAAGTTGCTAAACTGCAGGTAAGGGAAACTTGATATATCCCTGAAATTGCCCAAAGCCATTGCTGTCTGTAATGTCACGGTTGCTCCAAACTTCCAGGTCTAGATTCACCGGGGAGAGCCTGCCTACACTCCAGGAGGCCAGGTGAACATCTGAAATATAACAGTAAATTAAACCTCCTGGATCAGAATTACGCTCAACAAATACATTTTTTTAAACTTTCTGCTCTCCCAATACTTCCCCTGCTGTTTTCTTCTCACTGGCACTATACTCACATGTTACCACAACTATTGGGGCATCTAAATGCACTTTGATGTTCAATATAGTTGAAAAATGCTCACTTAGAATACATCTTATTGTTAACTTGAAAGAAGACTACCTTTGATATAATTCCATTCAACTCTGCACCTTGCTAGGGATGATCTGCTATTTCTCAAATGCCAGAGCAAATCTTTATAAACTTTGTACGGACAGTTGTTGTTATAGTAAGATCAAATGTCTTCCCTGATGAACTTTCCCACATAAATTTTAAGTCTTGTTTTGATCTGTTTTTATCAGTGTGCCTTATTTTAATTCAATAACTTCCTTCAGGTTTAAAAGTTTCAAACATATTGGGGAAGACAAAGTTGCTATGACTATTTTAAGTTTGCCAAAATTATAAATAACCTTAGGGGTCCTTGCAGTCCGACAACTGTGAACACAGGGACCATTTCATTTTTATTAAGAAGCAATGGAATCCTTAGCTATTTATAGGGAAAGGGAAAACTATAGCCCTCAGAGCTAACAGGAGTTGTATTTCAATAGTCTTCCTTCCTGTTGGTTCCAGAAATGTGTTTCTCAATATAAAAAGACAAATGCAACTAAAGTCAATCTACTTTTCAAGTGTTTGGTCATATATGAGTCTACAATTTGTACTATCCTCAAGATTCCTTCCTTTCTTTAGTAGAGTTACTAACCAACTATCATAACCAGCAACTGAACATATATACTTAGGACAGACTATACTTCTTAATTTAATATGTTGTTTTGTTGTGTTAAAAAAAAAATAAAACTAACCACAAAAACATGTGTTCTTCAATAGCAAACACTTATTCAGTACCCACTATTTAGTTTTGCTTTTATTTTTGTCTTCGATGTTAGATTTGTTTTAGTGGTATCGGTGTTCTCCTAAAATGGCTTGGCTTGCAGTTCAACCTGTCTGTGAAATCCCCAGTGGAGCAAAAGTTGAGCTTCAGTCACTTTACCCAACTGTGTCAGCTATTCCTGATGATAAGAGTGCCACAGGGTGGGGCTACCTTATAGTCAAAATAAGAAGTTTAATCCTCTACTTCCTCAATATTAATAAAATGCAGCAGTTTCTCTTTCCACAGGGTACAATTAATAATCATTTCTCACTCAAACAGCTGAGACACAACACTGCCATTAGGCAGTGTTTCTTCAACAGCTGAGTCATCCCTTTCAATTTGGTATCAATTAGGCTAATTAGTGGTTAGCAGCTCAGACTGCCCTTCCGTCACTTGGAAATAGCTCTCCACAAATGTCGGGCACTTTCTCTAAGGTTTTCTCACGTACTGATGGTACTATACGTCTTGGCTGCTAAAGGAGAAGCTACATGCTGGAAAGGTAACATTTGGCTGCTACGCTTGACTGACCACTGTCACCAATAGAGCCTCCGTTGCCCACCCACTAGTTCTGTGGTCTCTTGTCAGCCACAGCAGTTGGCGTACAATTCGTTGGCCACGGATACAACTGAATTCTTGTACCGTCTCATCTCCCCAGCTAGGTGGTGGGGTTATGCTTTCCCCAGAGGGCATAGGTACCTGTTAAAACAATATTTCTTTTGGCTCTGGTTCTAAACCCAGGCAAAGGGGATTAGAAACCTGGCGTTAATTGTGCTTGTCTTTTTCTTTTGAGAATGGCAATCACTCTGTAGCACCTTTTGTGATATGAAAATGAACACTGGATTAAAGCCTATTTTTGATGCCTCACCAACCATGCTAGTCAGTCAGGCACCTTGCTTAAGCCGGTGGGTGTGCGGAGCGGGCAACTCAGCTCTGGCAGGAGGCAAACATGGAGCAATTTCAAAGCAAACCTAGTTCCTACTCCTAACGAAGGTCACTGGGAACAAGTTTACAGAGGTAATTCAAGGAATTATGTAGCATTGTTCATTTCATTACCAAATAAAATCTGGAAAGTTTTGACAGATTGATTTCCTTCATGAGACTTTAACCATCATAATACATTAAACAAAGAGCCTGTGTAAATTATAGAAAAACATGAAGTAGGATGTTCTCCAAATTAAATCTTCACTGGAAAATAAATTTTCAAAACTAAGGTAGTGTTACAACTTTTTTGAAATGTTAGGTTTCTTTTACAAACGTCTTTTAGGATGCCACATAATATGAGAAAATTTCAGTTTAAATAATCCCATAATTACGTCCCAGTAGTTTAGATGTTTATTACCTTATTCTATTAAATTAGTTATATTGCCAACCTTTTGATTCTAAGAAAATGAATCCTATGTAATAAAATTAGATATGAATATATGTTTGAATATGGTAACTCAAAAGAAATGTCCAAGAGTCATTATAATATTAGAGAATTGGCCAAATACATATTTATAATGACCATAACATATCTTACTAATAAATCTCATGTCAGATTTTATGTAAAATTTTTTCAAAATATTTCACTGCCCTGAAAAATATGTAGTTTAAGCTTATCTGTGGTTAAGCAAGTTTAATCTTTAATTTCACTTCATAAATGACCCATTAATATTTTATTTACATGTTTAGAGTCTACATAATATGCAAAATATAGTTACAGAATATGTAGGGTTCGGTTATACGTGAAATTTTTTAAATATGCATTTTTATTTACATTGCGTGAAAAATTAAACAACACTCAAATATTTTTAAAAGTGGCATCAGTTATAGCTCTAGGGAAATGTGATCAACAAAACCTGTTAAAAAGATCCATTTTGACTAAACACTGGCTCAGCAAATTAAGTAATATAATAAATTTGAACTAGCAACTAGCATGTAATTTTAAACATTTTTAAAATTGTATTTTTGATCATTTTTAAAGTTAATCCTGAAAACATAAATATTGTGTGATTTTACATTAGCATTATAAATACTTGAAAACACCTGTGCTCTTTAGCTGAACTCGCATGTAATATGAAGAGATGTAGGAGTGAGTAAGAAGAGCCAGGTGGAAATACCTTTGCATATACTGCAACTTACGGTGCAGAAACTGGTAAGTTTTCTTTACATTTGCTTACTTTTTGACTTTCAGTAAAACTCAATCTTAGATTTTTCTCCCTTAAATATAAAATGATGCTTTGAAGAAATTTTTTCTCAAGTAATAAGAATTAACGTAAAAATTATAGTATGTGGAACAAATATTTTGGGCAAATGGGGGGTATTAAATGCTGAAATCACAATATTTTGGATGTATTGCATTAAATCATATATATTAGTAGAATTTATTTCACCTGTTTCATTTTACTTTTTTATAGAGCCACTAGAAGTTATAAAGTTACATTTCTAATGGACAGCACTTCTATAGATTGCATATACATGACACTAAATAATCAGCAACTTCAATCAAATTTTGATGTGACTTCTTTTTTTCTGAAGTGGCTAAGAGATACCCTCAGCAATTAGTTTGCCTTTTCTAACCAACTTGATCAAGATAAACCAAAAGAAATACCAAAGTCAAGTAAATGCAAAAGCAGTACCAAACATCAATAATAGAAATTAAATAAAAATAGGTAAATTGAACAATTTCGATTGGGCAAGTCTTTCAAATAGCCAAGCCACTTGTAGTTATTGATGCAGCTTCAATTTTTTATCCAGTTCAAACAGATCCATCCAATTAGACAATATTTGACATTCCTGTTACCCTTCCACATATATTGGTCATGTATTATTCTAAGCAATTTCCTGAGTAATAAATTCAAACGCATAAGAGTGATCATGTACACCAAGCTTATACATACAAAATATCAAAACCGGGATTTTTAACTACAAATTATTTTTAGAATAATATATTCATTCCATCAACAATCAGTGGCATGGGGTTTTTTTATTGGCACATATGTTTGAGTATAGTTATATCAAAATAGATGTTTGAAAGCTGAAAATTTTAATCAACCAACTGTCTTATATAGTATTGTACAATCATAGTCAATAGAGTGGGCCTATCCGAAGAACAGATTGAAACTGACTTCGATATTAAATAACATGGGGAAAGAAATGGTAACTCAAACTGAAAAATATCACAGCTACATCAGACATAAAACAAAGTTATAGGGCCTCATAAGCTTTCATTTTACAGCATGCCTTCTTCTCTCCTCCTCTGTTTCCAGTAGATTTGTCACTTAAAGTTCTGTTCACATGGAATTTGATGAAATCCCTAGCAGACCGCAAGATTGGTAAACCTGTTCTAACTGCTCTTACAATATCATGGAGCAGAGCTTGAATTACCAATCCACCAGAGAATGCTAATGCAATTATGAGTGTTTACTTACACCATGTGTTTCTACTGAGCCTCCCCCGCTGTGTCAGGATAAACCAGAGGGAGCTAATGTTTTATAGATGGTAAGACTCTGTTTGTTTTCAGTAGGGCTAAGGCTCCCAAAGCACTCAGACACACTAATTAAAGTAAACTGCAGAGGCCCATAATAAAATATATGTGTTTGGAGACTGTGAGATGAACCCTACTGGCTTATTAAAAGTCAAAAGAAAAATATACATTATTTATGACTTCAAAGGGACACATTGTGAGCTCCAGTTTATTTAAAGGATTAACTAAGCAGTGGTTTGGGTGACCATCTGAACTGAACGGTTCTTCTTTCACAGTTCATTAGTTCTGTCATATATGTGAGAAGTCATCATTTGGGTTCAAATCAAATATTATTAATCAAATAAATTACTGAGGGCACACCAACATTACTAAATGAAATCTTTGTAAAATGGCTGCTAATAAATCTGGCACTTACTTTTCAACAGTTGCCTAGTTGCAACAATGTGATTTAGATTTTCAAAATGTGTTATAAGTATTAAATTGTATATCATTCATAAATTTGGCCATCCTAGAAACGGGAAGCTTGGGAGTACAGTACAAAACAAGTTGCTTCCTGACTGTCTGTTTTCACAAAAGTTATTCTATTGTCTCTTAATTTAGAAGCCTGGAAACTTCACACAGAAACCCACTTTCCCATTTTCACAGTCTACATTAAAGGAAAAACTAATCACACATGAGAACCAAAGTCTTTTCACATCCTATACTTCTTTCAATGTTTATTAATTGTACTAAATCAAACCACGTTATTTAATCAAAGGATATTGCTTACACATAGCTTAAGTAAGTCCCAACTAGAATTATCAAGACAAATCCATGTTGCTGCATTTGTTCCCTGGCATGTGAATAATTACAAAGCTAGCCATTATTGTAGGTTCTATCAATAAAAAATTTATCTTATTTAACTGAATATTAACATGCATCTGAAGAACCCATATAAATAAAATTGTGCAAGCATTTCAGGATATGAGAAAAAAAATCCTCATATTATTAAAGGTCACTTGGAGATTTACCAAAGTTTTCACTTTAAAAAGAAACCATGTCCCCCCAAAATAAGAAACTGGTTGTAACATATCTCTTCTTGATCTTCTAGGAAACAGAGGTTTTCTCAAGATGGCAGTTAAGCTACTGCAGATCTGATTATTTCCTCCTGATTGGATTATTAGGGCTTTCAATCTCATTTTTTTCTTTATTTTCTTTCTCTCTCTACCAATCTCTCTCTCTCTCTTCATCTCTCTCTCTCCCCTGCTTCCTCCCACTTGGCATTTGTTTCCATCTGAATTTGCCCACAGTCATTTGTCATCACAAGCTTAGGTGAAGAACACAATAACAACTGGGGGTATAAGATGGCATTGTGAACACTATGGGTTACATTTTTAGGTAATTAGTTAAAATTGCTGAGTTAAGAACTAATGACAAAATATTTTTATTTTCTTTATAAATGCATTTTAATACCTAATGTCCTTCATTAGGCAAAAAAAAACCAAACACAAAAAACCTAAATGAGTAAACTTAACTTTACAAAAATAGTTTTATTAAAAATTAATTTTATTTCTATAATTTGTATAACTTTACCTCAACAATGAGCTTATACAAACTTAATTTATAGATTTCTGAACCCATTGGCAAAAATTTATATTATAATTTTAATATTCTAGCAAGCATTAGTAGTCGAAACAGTATATTATTCCCACTTGGTTGCGAAATGTTCCCCTAAATGCAAATTATAAAGGGAAAATTAAAATTTATTGGATTAAGGGCTACTTTTTTTCTTCTATCTACCTCTCCTCTTTTTTTCTCTTGCCCAATGGGCTTCCTAAGTCTATTTTTCTATATTGATAATTTAAAAGCCTCTGTTTGCCTTTGTAATTCTGTAACTATGGTGCTTTTATGCTTATTTTCCTTAAATATATGCTGAATATGCCCATCCTATACCATTTCAAGAAGCCTCATATGATGATTCTGTAAATAAATTTTTTTAAAAAAAGATCACAAAAGGAAACACCATCTTCTTTAAAATGCATGCTCCTTTCCGAAAGGTTGAAGACTGTGTATTTTTGTTCACTTCTATTCAACCCATTTATATGGTGTCATGTAATATTTTAATATTCAGTGTTCATCCAAGTGTGTTTTAGACATGATACTGTTTCTCAAGGGAAGTGGGGATATTTTGTACAACAGCCATGCAGAATAAAAGGGATACCATGAAAAAAATAAATGCATGCTCCTTTGAGCAGTAAAATTTGGGTGTAACTGGACCATGCATGTGTAACCTCATACAGTGCCTTTAGCTTTATTTCTTTGGTCAAATACTATCTCCTATTCTAAGCTCTATTTTAACTATGTCTGCTTTACCAAATCAATGTCTCCTTATTTTAGCATAAGATGGAAAGTGTTTTACAAATACAATAAAGTTCCTTCATTTTCAAAATAATTTTGGTTGAAAAGAAGAAAAGAATAGCTACATTTCCTTAGTACTTACTATAGGTCTGGTATTGCCTCCATTTTATAGATAAAAACATTGAAATTTAGAGAGAGATAGGTTGTTGTTTTAGTGTCATACGCTTAGGAAGAAGTGAAGCCTTGATTTTGATACTAGCACAGGCTTATCTGAATCTAGAATTGAGAGCTTAACTATTATGATCAATTTCCTCTCCAGTAATAGAAACCAGTTGTCAATCTACAGGACCAGACTTCTAGGGGCCTGCATTTAGAATGAGTTGTATTCAAAAATTAAGTTGAAAATATTCATAGTAACTCAAAGCATTTCACTAAAATATTTTAATTCCCTCTAGGAAGGAAGGAAGGAAGGAAGGAAGGAAGGAAGGAAGGAAGGAAGGAAGGAAGGAAGGAAGGGAGGGAGGGAGGGAGGGAAGGAAAGGAAGGAAGGAAGGAAGGAAGGAAGGAAGGAAGGAAGGAAGGAAGGAGGAAAGGAGGGAGGGAAGGAGGGAAGGAAGGAAGGAAGGAAGGAAGGAAGGAAGGAAGGAAGGTGGGAAGGAAGGAGGGAGGGAAGGAAGGAAGGAAGGAAGGAAGGAAGGAAGGAAGGAAGGAAGGTGGGAAGGAAGGAGGGAGGGAAGGAAGGAAGGAAGGAGGGAAGGAAGGAAGGAGGGAGGGAGGGAGGGAAGGAGGGAGGGAGGGAAGGAAGGAAGGAAGGAAGGAAGGAAGGAAGGAAGAAAGGAAGAAAGAAAGAAAGAAAGTTATATTAGAAACCAGGACTTGACACAATAATGGAATTAATCAAATTTATCTGGCCAGAGCATTCCTTAGAATTTTAATTATCTTCACATTATCTGGCCCTTAAATCTATCTTCTTAAGATCATGATTATTGGAATTTATATGAACTTATATTCACTACACAAAATATCCATGTATGGATCCAAATTTTGATATTAAAAATATTTGTTTCTGCTTCCCTCTCCCAAAACCACAGCTTCCAGATTGTGTAAATTGTGTCTGATTCATGCTCAAAGGGCACTACATTGTGAGATTTCAGTTTGCATTCACCAAATATTTATTGAAATAACTCATACTCTTTGTAGCATTCACAATTCTATGTATGTCGATGGTATCCAATAAAAATATATCAGAAAAAATGATGACCTTTTTATAAAATGAAGATGAATAACTTACTCAAAATATGACTGTAAAACTTAGCCTGGCTGGTGTGGCTCAGTGGTCAACCCATGAACCAGGAGGTCATGGTTCATTTCCTGGTTGGGGCATATGCCCAGGTTATGGGCTCAATCCCTGGAATGGGGCATGCAGGAGGCAGCAGATCAGTGATTCTCTCTCATCATTGATGTTTCTATCTCTCTCTCTCCCTCTCCCTTCCTCTCTGAAATCAATAAAAATATATTTTTAAAAATAAATTAAATAAAAACTGTAAAAAGTAGAGTAAAATGACCAATTATTCTCTGATTTAGGACACTCTTAGAGATCATTTTTTAAATTATGACTCCAAATCTAAAAGTTCAAACATTTCTTTTATTCTATAAACTAGAGGCCTGATGCATGAAAATTCATGCAAGAGTAGGCCTTCCTTCCCCCAGCTGCCGGCACCCAGGACCCGGGCTTCCCTCCTCCAGTTGCCAGCAAGCACCTGGAACTCAGGCTGGCTTCCCTCCAGCCCAGGCTTGGTCAGGAAGGACTTCTGGAATGACGTCTGGAAGACGTCTGGTCTAATTAGCATATTACCCTTTTATTATTATAGACTAGTGGCCCAGTGCACGAAATTCATGCACGGAGCGGGGGTTCCCTCAGCCCAGCCTGCACCCTCTCCAATTGGACATCCCTCTTGCAATCTGGGACCGCTGGCTCCTAACTTTTCACCTGCCTGCCTGCCTGCCTGATCACCCCTACTGCCTCTGCCTGCCTGCCTGATCACCCCTAACTGCCCTCTCCTGCCAGCAACTGCCCTCCCCTGCCAGCCTGATCTTGCCCCCACTGCCCTCCCCTGCCAACCTGATCTCGCCCCCAACTGCCCTCCCCTGCCAGCCTGGTTGCCCCAACCACCCTCCCCTGCTGGCCTGATCTTGCCCCCAACAGCCCTTCCCTGCAGGCCTGATCTCACCCCCAACTGTCCTCCTCTGCTGGCCAATTTGGTTCTGATTGGTCGGTTTCTATGCCAGTCAGCATCAAAAGCTCTGCCTCCTAGGCAGCCATTGGCTCCTCACAGCACTCAGATTTGGCTCTGATTGGTCAGTTCCTATGCCAGTCAGCGTCAAAATCTCTGCCTCCTAGGCAGCCATTGGCTCCTCAGAGCACCCAGATTTGGTTCTGATTGGTCGGTTTCTATGCCAGTCAATGTCAAAAGCTCCACCTCCTAGACAGCCATTGGTTCTTCACAGCACATTTGGTTCTGATTGGTCGGTTCCTATGTCAATCAACGTCAAAAAGCTCCACCTCCTAGGCAGCCATTCGGTCCTCATAGCACCTAGATTCTGTTCTGATTGGTCAGTTCCTATGCCAGTCAGTGTCTCTGGGCCCATCAACAGGGCCTGATCAGAAAGGCAGGGCTGATCAGCAGCCAGGGTGGAGGCCTGGAGAGAAATGGAGGTATGAATGCTGGCCAGACTGGGAGAGAAAGAGAGAGGCAAGTGCTGATCAAAAGTTGCCATAGAGGCAATGGATCAGTCCCTGCTTCTCTCTTCAGGCCTCTCTCTGGCCCTGATTCACAGCCCCCTCAGCAGTCAGTGCTGGGGCACCTGCCTGCAGCAGAAGGAGTCAGCACTGGGTTGCCACAGCAACCCAGTGCTGACTGCAGGACTGACTTCAGGTTGGTCGAGCCTTGGTCATGACCGGTTGTTATGACCCAGGGTTTTATATATTAGGATATTTATTTAGAAATGAATTTCTAATGTCAGAGATTTATTTAAAAAAATTTAAGTTTATAATTTAGTATAGAGGCTGAGATTAAAACAGTAAAAAGGTAAATGAAGTGAAATAAAAAATTTTCTTTCATACAACATATCTCAATTTATATAATTATGATTAATGACTGTCTCACCTATAAAACTCTAAGGTTCATTAGGAAGGAGATAATGTCTATTTTTTTTCTTTATTTTACCCCAGTTTCAAAGACAGTGCCTAGATAGTGTGCACATTAAACAACTATGTGCTAAATATTTATTATTTAGTTGTACATACATTAAGTCCTATAGGATATCAGAGGAGGATACATTGCTTTCAGTTGGAGTGATTATAGAAGACTGTGTAAAGGAAATAGCTCTTGAGCTGACCTTGAAGAAATAGAATTTCAGTAGGTGGAGTTAAAAATGTGTGCTTGAGTGCTGGGGAGCAGGAGGTGGAGAGCAGAAAGGAAGTGCATCAGGCAGATAACATAAGATGTGGAGGATAAAATACGAACATATTCCATTATAGCAAGCACACTGGTTGAAACTTGAAGTTAGGAAGAAGAATTTTGTAGAGACAATTGCAAAAATCTAAGTGGGAAGTAAATAAAACTTTAAAAAGGTTTCTACTCATCAATTTCTGAAAGATGTTTCCTTTATATCAGTAAATTGTTTAGTTTGGAAGCTAACGTGATTTTATAGATATTTTTGTACAAACCTTATGTTTTATGGTTTAGGAAAGTGAATGCTGAAGAGAGTCAATGATCTGCCTAAAACTGCAAAGCCAAGGCTGGATGTGGCTCTCCTCACTTCCAGGCCAACTGTTCCTTCCCTTATAACGTGTGCTTCCCTCAAGGTGACTCTTCAAATTAAAATGAATTTACAAAGTAGCAAATACAGAATTAGGATCTTGATTGTTATTTCACTCACTGAACAGAAACCTTATTTAATAGAGCTTTCTTGCCACACAGACATCCTGCTAAAGCATTGTAATAAATGTAATAAAAGGGGAGATTAGGGCAAACATCAGCGGGAAGACATTAATTAGAGGAGGACCTCACCAATTCTCAGTTGGCTAATCCTCAAACCCTATAATTCTCATAAGAAAACTGGCAATCTTACTTTACTTCTTATCAAAAAGAGCTTCTAGCCAAAGAGAGTGGCAGGCTCAAGTAGTCAGAATCTCATTAGTTTTATTAAATACACTATAAAGTCCCATCACAAATAATTAATCCCTATTAAAAAGATATTTGATAGTATATTTGATCCCCCCTTATTTATAGACATAAATAAAATGACAGTGCTTAAAATGAAAATCACAAAATGTAATTGTTGTTATTGATAATAATACCTTATGTTTCAGAGATTTTAAAGCTTTTCAATCATGATTGTTGCATCATACTTGGCATATAAAGCATTTATGCCCTAATCTATATAAATAAAGTTTCCATCTACTAGCTGTTACAGCATCACTTTAAAAGAGTGAGATAGATTTTCACCAAATATGTCATGTATGTTGTGATGAGCTAACTTAGATAGAAAGTAATAATTTCTGAATATGTCCAATGGGAAGAGCCTAAGAGGGAGCTCTCAAGAGGAGAAGACATCATTATCCAGAAATGATAATGATGCCAACAGTGTTTGAAGTTATACTAGGCAGTGTCATCTGAAACAGAAAGATATCATCTCTTCTTATTTTACTAGAGTACAAGTTAAGGCTTTTTTCAATGTAGAGAATGTTAAAGGCTCTTGAAATTATTTTTTTCTGGTACCTATATCACTCATTTCTGCTTATCTATACTAATAAAAGCCTAGGTGGCCCTCGCGCCCTCACGTCATCACAAGATGGCCGTCCCCATGTCATCACAAGATGGCTGCCACAAGATGGCCAGCAGGGGGGGACAGTTGGGCGTGACCAGGCCAGCAGAGGAGGGCAATTAGGGGCGATCAAGCTGGCAGGGGAGGGCAGTTGGGGGCGACCAGGCCGGCAGGGGAGCAGTTAGGCATCAATCAGGCTGGCAGGGGAGTGGTTAGGGGGTGATCAGGCTGGCAGGCAGAAGCTGTTAGTGGCAATCAGGCAGGCAGGCAGGCAAGTGGTTAGGAGCCAGCAGTTCCAGATTGTGAGAGGGCTGTCCCCCAAGGGGTCCCAGATTGGAGAGAGTGCAGGCTGAGCTGAGGGACAGCCCCCCACACACACACACCAGTGCATGAATTTTGTGCACTGGGCCTCTAGTATGAATAAATATTTTGGCTACTAGTAAAATTCATAGTGCTGTAATTTTCTTTGTGTTTTACTTTGCCTGTGATACAAATGAAATAAAGAATTTATTGTTTTCAGTTGAACCACATTGCTTTCATTTGGACATTAAATCAATTGCCAGAATGCTACTCACCCCCAAAAGATGTCCATACCCTAATTTCTTGAACCTGTGAATATGCCAATTTGCATGCCAAAAAGAACTTTGCAGATGTAATTAAAATAATGGGTGTTAAAATAGGGAGATTATCATGAATTTTTCAGGTAGACCCGATCTAACCTCCTGAGCAGAGAACTTTCTCTGGCTATAGTCAGGGAGATGCTGCAAAAGGAGAAATCAGAGAGATTCAAAACATAATTAAAAACCAGCTCACCAGGGTGGTGGGGGAAGAGGTCAATGGGGGAGGGGAGGAGACTCATGTAATTCTTTAAACAATAAAGAATTTAAAAAAAAAAAAACAACAGCTCACCTCACCATTGTTAGAGCTGGCATGGGAAATAGCAGGCAGTGCTTAGGAGTGAAGACTGGCACTAGCTGATAGCTGATAAGAAAATGGGACTTCAGTTCTACAATCACAAGGAACTGAATTCAGCCAATAACCTGAATGAGCCTAGAAATAGATTATTCTCCAGAGCCTCCACTGAGGAATGCAGTCCAGTCAAAACCTTGATTTCAGCCATTGAGACCCTAAGTGAGGACCCAGCTAAGTCTACAGGACTTCCCATCTACAGACATTGAGAAATAATACCTTCATGTCACTTAAAGCCACTAGGTGTGTGATAATTTATTACAGCAGCAATGATAAAAATAAAATACACCTGAGTACTCTTGTTGATTTAATCAATTGAGAACATTCCATATGTAAAAGGTCAGAGTAAATATTCTCTTAACTTGCATGGTATATGGCCTGGTTAGGAAGGTAAAATACCTAAATTAAAGGATGATTAGTATATCAAAGTAGTAACAAATGATGTGATAAATAATATGTGCATACAAGTACCAAAAAAGAAGCAATGCATATCTAGGTCATTTAGGGAAGGCTAAAAAGAAAGGATTCTCCAATACATAGGGCAATGCTTTTGTTTTGTTTTTTAATTATAACATATATCAGGATCACCTGGAATTTCCCGGGGATCTTATTAAAAATATCACAATCTGAAATTCTTTCTAAATTTCTTTCTGAATTTCTGATTCAGTAAGTCTGGGATAGGGCTTGAAAAGTTGCTTTAGCAAGTTTACAGGTTATTTTGATGCTGTTAATCTCAAGACCAAAAATGGAAAACTATTTTGTAGAAGAAAATGAAAATTACTTAAGCAAATACTTAAGGCTTAGAAGTTCAAAAATTCATTAGGGACCATAAATAGTCCTTTAAGAAAATATTGCTTTAAAAATATTAATATGGCCATAAATATTCAGAAAATATTTGGAGTCAAGAAGGGATATAAAGCAGAAAAAATATGGAAATAAAGAAGTCACTGCAATAATCTAAACATGAATGAGCAGAAATAGAAAAGGGAAATAAATGCTTGAGGATTAGCAAAGGACTATGAAATAAGAAAAAAATCACTAATAATAAATAGACTCTAAGCCAGGCATCCTCAAACTATGGCCCGCAGGCCACATGCGGGTGTTTTTGCCATTTTGTTTTTTTACTTCAAAATAAGATATGTGCAATGTGCATAGGAATTGGTTCATAGTTTTTTTTAAACTATAGTCCGGCCCTCCAACGGTCTGAGGGACAGTGAACTGGCCCCCGGTTTAAAAAGTTTGAGGACCCCTGCTCTAAGCTTTCAAACATTTTATGTTTTATTCTTTCATCTATCAATTTTTGTTGTTTTTAGAGGAATAACCCATTTCATCAAATTGTGAAAGTTAGTGTAAATGTCCTCTTATTATCTTTTAATGTCATTAATATCTACAATAATATTGTCTTATTATCCTATATAATAAAAGGCTAATATGCAAATTGTCCCCTCACTATGACGTGTGCTGACCACCAAGATGTGGCGCAGAACATGGTGGGGGACCAGCAGCGGCAGCGAGGCACTGAGGGAGTGAGGGAAGGAGGAGGCAGGGAGGCTGGGAGGCAGGGAACCTGATCGGCCTTGATTGCCAGCCAGGCCTAGGGACCCTACCCGTGCACCAGGCCTCTAGTTATTAATATTGATAATTTGTGTTATCTCTCTGCACCAATCTTATAAGGGGTTTTCCAATTGTATTAATCTTTCCAAATTTATACTGCCAATTTTTTTATATTTTTATTCCTTATTATTTTGGTTCTTTTTAATTTACTCTTAGATGTTTTCAATTAAATTTACTATCATTTTTATAACTTATTGATATGGAAGTCTTAAAACAATAATTTTTTTGAGACCTCCCCCCACCAATGCAGCAGGTACAGTCAGACAGCAAATCTGAATGCTTCATTAACTGGGGTATCACCATCTACCATGCTGGTGTGAACCCTGAGACCCTGCACAACCCAAATCATGACCTCCTGGAGTCTTTCGGCAGTAATTCCACAAAAATGACCAGCCTCAGCTGGTGCTGCGCTATGGACTTTCCTAGCACCTCGCAAAGGTTCACAAACCCAAACAAGCAGTGTCTGGAACCATCATGCCTGTGCATCTTGCTAAGCAGCCCCAGGCCCTGCAACTAGCCTTGGTTCACAGATTCAACTCTCCCATGCATCCCCACGCCCAGCACAGGCAGCATCTACAAATCACTGTGACTCGGATCAGGTGGCCCTGGGTTAGAAACAACCAGTTTGACCTGCACCAGAGCCCCTCCCGAGAATCCCCAGATTTAATATTCCTAGTGACTGACTTCAGAAAACACCAGAGGCCCACCCAACCAGCTCCACAAATGGCAAACCCAAATGGTAGATTTGGCGGGCACCACAGCCCTACTAAAGCAAATTCTGTTCGGTGGGGTCAGCCCCTACACTACAGCTTATCAGCTGTAGTCACCACCATTGATCACAGCCAGGCACAAATATCATCAGAAAGAGGGCCAATCCTACCACTAATACTGAGACAGCAATCAAGGCTGAACTACAAATGGGGGCATACACTTCACACAGGGACACTCCTGGAGCATCAAGCTCAAGTGACCAGGGAGACTGTGCCACTGGGTCCCACAGGACACCTACTACATAAGGCCATTCTGGCAAGATTAGTAGACACAGCCAAAACCGGTTTGGCTCAGTGGATAGAGCGTCGGCCTGCGGACTCAAGGGTCCCAGGTTCGATTCCGGTCAAGGGCATGTACCTTGGTTGCGGGCACATCCCCAGTAGGGGGTGTGCAGGAGGCAGCTGATCGATGTTTCTCTCTCATCGATGTTTCTAACTCTCTATCCCTCTCTCTTCCTCTCTGTAGAAAATCAATACAATTAAAAAAAAGATTAGTAGACATAGTAGATTTATCCAATATATATAATGAGGAGACAAAGAAGCATGTCACAAATGTAGGAACCTGACAAAACTCCAGAAAAAGAACTAAATGAAATGGAGACAAGGAATTTACCAGATGCAGAGGTCCAAATACTAGTAATAAGGATATTCAGTGAACCTAAGAGGAAGAGTAGATGAACTCAATGATAACTCCAACACAGAGATAGGAAATATAAAAATGGAGATTAAAAAAAAAAAGTCAAGAATGCAGAATACAGTAACTGCTGAAATGAAAAATACATTGGAGGGAATGATCAGTAGATTAGATGAAGCAAAGATCAAATCAGTGATATGGATGAAAAGGTAGCAGAAAATACACAACCAGAACAGCAAAATAAATGAGGCCAGCATTATTTTGATTACAAAACCTGACAAAAGTATTTTAAAGAAAATTATAGACTAATATCCATGATAAATAGAGATACAAAAATCCTCAACAAAATATTAGCAAACTGAATTCAGCACTACATTAAAAATATACACCATGATCAAGTGGGATTTATCCCTAGAATGCAAGATTGGTCCAATATTCACAAGTCAATTAATGTGACACACCATATAAACAAAATAAAAATCATATGATCATATCAATAGATGCAGAAAAATAGAACCAGAGTCATAGAAGCATTGGACAGACTGTCCAACCTATGAGGAAAAGCCAGGGGTGAGGGGGTAAGAGATGAACCAAAGGACTTGTATGCATGCTTATGAGCATAACCAATGGACACAGATGGGGGGGGGGCAGGTTAAGGCATGTGCTGGGGGGTGGGGGTGGCCGGGGAGAGGTCAATGGAGGAAAAGGGAGATTTTTTTTTAATGTATTTTATTGATTTTTTACAGAGAGAGGAAGGGAGAGGGATAGAGAGCTAGAAACATCGATGAGAGAGAAACATCAGCCAGCTGCCTTCTGCACACCCCCTACCAGGGATGTGCCCGCAACCAATGTACATGCCCTTGACCGGAATCAAACCTGGGACCTTTCAGTCCACAGACCGATGCTCTATCCACTGAGCCAAACCGGTTTTGGCAAAAGGAGACTTATTTAATACTTTAAACTATAAAAAAATTAAATTAAAAAAAATAGATGCAGAAATCATTTGAAAAATTCCAGCATTTATGATAAAAACTCTCAGCAAATCTGGAATAGAGGGAACATACCTCAATATTACAAAGACCATATATGACAAACCCACAGCTAACGTCATCACAATGAGAAAGCTAAAAGTGTTTTCCTTAAGATCAGGAACAAGACCGAAATAAGCACTTTAACCACTCTTATTTAAAATAGTATTGGCAATCCTAGCCACAGCAATTGGACAAAAAGAAGAAATAAAAGCCATCCAAATTGGAAAGGAAGAAGTAAAACTGTCATTATTTGCAGATGACATAATACTATGTGTAGAGAACCCTAATGATTCCACCAAAAAACTACTAGAACTAATAAATGAACTCATTAAAGCAGGAGGATACAAAATAAATATTCATAAATTGGTTGTATTTTTATACAACAATAATGAACTATCAGAAAGAGAAACTTAAGAAACAATCCCATTTACAATTTCATTTAAAGAAAAATACCTAGGAATAAATTTAACCAAGGATATAAAAGACCTATGCATGAAAAATTAGAAGACTTTGAAGATACAAATAAATGGAAGTATATACCATGCTCATGAATAAGAAGAATTAACAGTATTAAAATGTCCATACTACCCAAAGCAATCTATAGAAACAATGCAATTTTATCAAAATACCAATGATATTTTTCACAGTACTAAAACAAGTATTCAAAAAATTTATGTGGAACTAAAAAAGACCCTGAATAGCCACAGCAATCTTGAAAAAGAATACCAAAGTTGGGGATAGTATGCTATCTGATGTCAAACTATACTACAAAGCCATTGTAAGCAAAACAGCATGGTACTGGCATAAAAACAGACACAAAAATCGATGGAGTAGAATAAACAGTCTAGAAATAAACCATGCCTCTATGGTCAGTTAATAAAACATGCCTATATGACACAGGAGGCAAGAACATACAATGGGGTAAAGAGAGTCTATTCAATAAATGGTGCTAGGAAAATTGGACAGATACATGCAAAAGAAACATAAACCTAGACTACCTTCTTACACCATATACAAGAATAAAATAAAAATGGATTAAAGACTTGAAACCATAAAACTCCTAGAAGAAAACATAGGCAATACAATCTTGGATTTCTCCTAGCAGTATTTTTTTCTGATATATCTCCTCAAGCAAAAGAAACAAAAGAAAAAATAAACCAATGGGACCACATCAAACTAAAAAGTGTTAAACAGCAAAGGAAATTACCAAAAAAATGAAAAGACAACATAATGAACGGAAGCAGATATTCCCCAATGATACATCCAATAAGGGGTTAATATCCAAAATTTATAAAGAACTGATACAACTCAAAACCAACAAAACAAACAATCTAATTTAAAAAATGGGCAGGGGACCAGAATAGACACTTCTCCAAAGAGGACAATAGACTTATGAAAAGATGCTCAAGGTCACTAACCTCCAAAGAAATGCAAATTAAAATGACAAAGAGCTATCCTCTCATGCCTGTCAGATGGCTATCATCAATAAATCACAAACAAAAAGTGTTGGTGAGGATGTGGAGAAAAGGGAACCCTCCTACACAGTTAGTGGGAATGCAAATTGGTGCAGCCACTATTGAAAACAGTATGGAGAGTCCTCCAAAATCTAAAAACTAAAATTGAAAATTAGAACTAAAAACTGACTTACTAGTATGACCCAGCAATTCCTCTTCTGGGTACATATTCAACGAAGCCCAAACACTAATTCAAAAAGATATATACACTCTTATATTTATTGAAGCATTATTTACAATAGCCAAGATATGGAAGCAACCCAAGTGTACATCAATAGATGATTAGATAAAGAAAATGTGGTGCATATTGCCATGGAATATTACTCAGCCATAAGAATGAAATCTTATCATTTGGGACAACATGGATGACCTAGATGATATTATGCTAAGTAAAATAAGTCAGACAAAAATAAACACCATATGAACTTATATGTAGAATCTGAAGAACAAAATAAATGAACAAACAAAATAGAAACAGACTCATAGATATAGAGAAGAAACTGATAGTTTCCAGAGGGGAGGAGGGTTGGGAGACTAGTTAAAAAGGGTGAAGAAATTAAGAAGTATAAATTGGTAGTTAAAAAATAATCATGGGGATGTAAAGTACAGCATAGAGAAGATAGTCAATAACATTGTAAAGCTATGTAGTGTCAGGTGGGTACTGGAAATACCAGGATGAACACTGTAAAGTATATTAATGTCTAATGATTACTTTAAAAAAAGAATTTTGGAGGTTCAATTTCACAGTATTTATCAAAATTTTAAATACAACTATACTTTAACTCACCAATTCCTTTTATGTATATACTAGTGGCCCGGTGCACATTAAATAGGAATTAATTAGAGGAAATATTTTAATATTGCTATTTGCCCTTTCTCTATAATAGAAGTGTCAGAGATGAAAGAAAATTAGTAAAATGTATATGAAAATCTCCCTCCTATCAGAGTCTGGGGCGCGCCCACCGGTGCATGCCTTGAAATCGCACGAAAACCAGACCCTGCCAGCCCCACCCCTGTCAAGCCCCACCAGGCAGGGGGCGCAGCCTCAGGTCCCCTCTCAAGCCCCACTGGGCGGGGGGCTCAGCCTCAGGTCCCCCGACCCAGTGTCAGGGCGGGGGCCATGGCTTCAGGCCCTCCGCCCCCGGCACTGGGGTGGGGGGCGCGGCCTTAGGTCCCCTGGCCCAGCCTCAGGTCCCCTGGCCCTGGAGCCGGGGTGGGAGGTGTGGCCTTAGGTCCCCCAGCCCTGGCGCCGGGGCGGGGGGCGCGGCCTTAGGTCCCCTGGCCCGGTCTCAGGTCCCTCGGCCCCAGCGTGATGGTGTGACGGCGTGACGACCATTTGCATATTAGCTCTATATTATATAGGATACTGGAGAAATATTTATACATATGCAAAAGAGTCTTCTATGATAACATTCTCTTGGTTAATTGCAGTGGTAAAACTGTGAAAACACTCTAAGCATCCACCAATAAGGGAATGATTTAAATAAATGCTGGAACCCATTTGGTAGATACTTAGCAGTTAAAAATGAACATGGTAGATATCTCCTTGTCAATAACTCAAAGACATACTGCCAAGTGAAAACTCAAGCTGCAAACATTGTTTAGAACGTGCCCCTCATAATATTAATAAAAAGGCAATAATTAATTATACACACACATGAAATTATTAAAAATGATTACCTCTTAGAAGAGTATTACTGTGAGGGGGCAAATAAGGAAGACTTGCTTTTTAGTCTATGTGGCTCTTTGTTTAATTTCGTATAATGAAACTGTATTCATATGTCACTCATGTGAGACATGTATATCTCTGAATATTCCTGAAAAACAAAATAAACCTCAGGTCCAATCAGCCTATTTACACATAGGTGGTGCCCTGAAGTCCTGTGATCTTGGCTTACCAATGTGGCGATACAGCCCATCTGTGCTCTGCCCACACAAATGCATCAGCAAATCCTTGGGCACCAAAAAATTTGAGATGCCTGATATCCTGTCATTAGCCTTTGAGCCCACTCCACTTCCCTCCACCTGCACAGTTAACTTACCCTCCCACCTGTACTTTCTTCCATCTTTGTTTGGACCTTGGAGTCACACCTGGATTTGTTTTTGTTGTAGTTGCTGTTTTTTGTCCTATGTCTTCATTTTTTTAATTGAGGAAACATTGGTTTATAACATTATATAAGTTTCAAGTGTGCAACATTATAATGTGACACCTGTAAACACCACAGAGTATTTAGCATCAAAAGTCTAGGTTCCACTCGTCACCATACAATTGTCCCCCTTTACACATGCTACCCTCCCTCCACCCCGCTTCCCCTCTGGTGACCACCGATCTGTCGTCTGCCTCTATGAGTTTGATTTGTCAAGCTGCATTTGAATCTCTGCAGCTATTTCTGTGGCATTGGGCACGTCACTACAATTCTATTTTGTCCAGTTTCATCAACTGTGAAATGATTGCATGTGCAGCATAGTGCTGGGCTTCATTTAGAGCTTAATAAATAATATTTACTATTATCTCCTTCCCTGGTTCAGGGACCCAGGACCTGCCAATTCCAAAGTTCCTGAGCATTTTGTACTACTGTTTAGAAACACTGTGGATGCCAACCTCCATCACTGGGAAACAATGACAGATGCTTTCTAAAGAGACTGCATTCCTCGGTCTTAACTGCTCAAGTTCTCTAGTAGCAGTATCATTATACACAGTGTGTCCCAGAATATCAAAGATGGAGTAATATTTCCTTAAAGTCAAAATAACATTGGATCATAAGCATGTCCTGAGTACCAGGAGAGAGACATGAAGATGAGTGAGCAGGAAGGTAAAGAAAACCTCTTTTTTATGAGCATAAAAGAAGAAATGGTAGTGAAGAGTGAATAAGTATTAAGAAAAGAATTACTAAGATGAATTGAGCTTTCTAGGGCTCACTTCGTATGAAGGCATATACGATTCTTCTTACTGAAAGGCTATTTACCTACAACTGCAGTACATGTATGGTCACCACTTTCCATGATAGTTCTAATGACATACAGGAACACATTTGAATTTGATTCTGTAAAGCATGTAATTTAAACATTGGCACAATGATCTGATTGGATTTATAAAATCCATGCTACAGAGCCTCACATATAAGTGAGACCCTTTTATGATGGAATTCTTTCAAGTAATACGATGATTTTACTCCAAACCATGCTACACTTACCATATTAAAGTGCTATTGTGCAGCGAAGTGCTGTTTTGCACTGCTTTTTGTTATTTTCTTTGTAATCCAAGAGCATTATAGCCACATCTGAATCAGCACATTTTAATGCTTTATTTTAAAATCTGTGTTTAAAGCAATATTGACTTTGTTGCTACCACTGTAAAATTTTTAACACCTATGTAAGTGCTCACATTTTTTTTTCTTAAGATTTTTTTTATTGTTGAGTTTTTAAAGGAAGGGAAAGATAGGGGGAGAGGGAGAGAGAGAAACATTGATGTGAGAGTGAAACATTGATCGGCTGCCTCCTCCATGCCCCCTACCCAAGATGGAGCCCACAACCCGGGCATATGCCCTGATTGAGAATCGAACTAGCAATCTTTTGGGGCACAGGATGACACTCAACCAACTGAGCCACACCAGCCAGGCAAGTGGTCACATCTTTTAACAGGAAAAGAATGGTTCATAAATACTTGAAAGACATACTAAAAGCACTGAATCAAATATGAATCATGTGGGCTAAGTGTATGGGTTCCCAGTCAAAACAGATGCCACCTGCCCTAATGCCTGGTCTCTATGCTGGTATTCTTTACAATGCTTTTGTACGAGCTCTTATTAATCAGATATCATCATCTACAGCTTTCTTCTGGAAAATATATCCTATTTAATAATTAGATATAGAGCTCTTTCATACTGCTTAGGAATTTATTTATGGTAAATAAATTTTGCATAAAAATCTAAATCAGAAGGATTTCACTCAGGTAAAGACATGTAAAATCATTTAGCCTTCACCTCTCATTTGATCGTTCATATTTCCCCTTACCCCTCCTAGATATAACCTATTTCTGAGGTAATACATATAATTCTGTGACAAATCCACTTCAGCCTTGGTAATGCCCTTCGTTTTGACTTCAAAACATTCACTGGCTCTCACGGATTTGTACTATTTAACACCCAGATAAAGGTAAGCTGCCTTTTTTAATAATGATGGATTACATATTCTCGTTACATGCTGTTATTCAATTGGATTTTTCAATTGAAGCACATCTATTCTAGGGGAAAATGTAATGTCATCCTGAGAATAATTGCAGTTATTAGAAAAGTAAACATCATGAAGCACAAAGGAACATAAACTGAAATTATCTGATTAAATTACTGTAAAAAACTAGTGTTTCCACAGAAAAATGAGGTATCTATGTGCTTTATATTTTATCTCTCCTATTTTGTGTATGTTATAACTTGTATCTTCTCATTATCAAGTATGTATAGGACATGTGGAATATTTTAAATAGAAATGGAAATTTGGGGCACGGGCAATTAAAGATTGTTCATATTTCTCCTTACCCCTCCTAGATATACTATGGCATTGTATGTTTAGAGCCTGATGTGCCAGTTCCTTGGCTGACAAATGTCTTACTGTTTTCATACATGTCCTTCCTGGACACCAATTCCAAGGTGTACAAATGTACTAGTCCTTATATTCTGATAATATGGCTAAGTCCATTAAATTTATTTTGATTGGGCAGAGCTTATATAAATTCAAATGAAAGCTCCTTTGAGACTTATTCCACTCAATTTGAATCCATTAAAAAGGTGTTCCCATATTGTTGATAAATTAATATTTTAAGTGCTTAATTAAAATAATTAAAATTCATAATTTTCTTTAAAGTTGAATAAATCATTACCAATCATCATAATACAATTATGATGTTTTTAGCACCTGTATGCCATACTTAGTATCAATCATTTTACCTAAGTTTTCCCTCAACCTCACAACCATTCTGCAAGATAGGGATGCTGACCCCTTTCCCAGAGAAGGAAACTAAGACTCACAGATGTGAAGTGTCATACCCCAAACTGCTCTCTCATCATTGATGTTTCTATTCTTGCCCTCTCCCTTTCTCTCTGAAACCAATAAAAAATATATTAAAAAAGCTAAAAATAAAAAAATAAAATGTATGATCAGTCTAGTGTACCACTTAGCCTCTCACACACTGAGACTTGAACCCAAGCATTATCCCTGCTCAAAACCTAGTACATTGTCTAACATCTAGTAGGTGCTTAGCCAAAGTTCAATGGATGAATGAATGAATGAACATATAAACAACATATTAGGTATGGTAGGGTACAAAATGTGACTCACAAGTTTGAAATACACTATCACAATTTCTTAAAGCCAACATGCAAAATCATCTATATAATAAAAGCCTAAGCGACTGTTACAGCAGAACGACCAGTTGCTATAATGGGCACTGACCACCAGGGGACAGACGCTCAATGTAGGAGCTGCCCCCTAGTGGTCAGTGTGCTCCCACAGGGGGAGCACCACTCAGCCAGAAGTTGGGCTCACGGCTGGCAAGCACAGCGGCGGTGGCAGGAGCCTCTCCTACCCTGGCAGTGCTAAAGAGCAGCAAGTCGAGCAGTAAGGAGCAAGCAGGCAGGCAGTAAGGAGCGAGGGATCCCAGATTATGAGAGGGATGTCCACCTGCCAGCTTAGGCCCGATCCTCAGGTGGACATCCCCCGAGGGGTCCCAGATTGCTAGAGGGCACAGGCCGGGCTGAGGGACACCCCCCCCCCCATTTAGTGCATGAATTTCATGCACTGGGCCTCTAGTCTTACCTAATAATAGACAAACATGTAAATTGACCATACCTCCGCTACACCACCAGCCAATCAGGAGTGATATGCAAATTAACCCAACCAAGATGGCGGTTAATTTGCATGCACAGGCGTCGAGTGACTGGGGCAGGATGCTTGCATCATTGCCATGGCGACAATGCAGGCATTCTGCCCCACCCCCGGTCTCTCAGGGCCTCTGGGCAGCATGGGAAGGCAGGGCCAGAGTGGAAAGAGGCGGCTCCCAGAGCAGAAAGAGGCGGCTCCCAGAGTGGAAAGAGGCAGCTCCGGGGCCTGAGCAGAAAGGGGCTGGGCCAGAGTGGAAAGGTGGTGCCAGCAGCCAGGGAAAGGAAAGCCCATTCTAGCACAAATCTTTGTGCATCGGGCTTCTAGTTTATATATAAAAGCCTAAGCGACCGAATAACTGAATGACGCTCAACACAGGAGCTTCCTCCTGGTGGTCAGTGCTCTCCCACAGCAGGAGTACCACTCAGCTGACCAACAGGTGCCAGACGCAGGGCTCATGGCTGGTGAGCACCGCTGCGGCAGCGCAAGCCTCTCCTAATCGGGACTGACTGGGCACGAGCCCATAGCAGGCGCAGCTGGGCCGGAATAAGCAGGCAGCAGGCAGAAGCAGCAGGCAGGAGTGGCAGGCAGTGTTGGACTGCTGGTTTCAGCCTGATCCCTGCAGGCCACGCCAAGGGACCCCACCAGTGCATGAATCCATGTACCGGGCCTCTAGTGAAAGTATAAATCCATGGTATAAAATTCATTAAAATCACACTTACAGAAGAATTTGTGTTACCAATAGTTTAAAGTAGCAGGATATGTGATATATATATATTAGTTAATCTGATAAATTTGGCATATTGATGCAGTCCACTGTTTTCACTCAAGTTCAAGCTTAATTGTGATTTATTAATGAAGTATTCCCCTTTTTTCTGTCAGAATTAAAACAATGCATTTCACATTCATCCCTTTTTCAGAAATGCCAATGTTTGAATCTGACATTTGGGTTTTAAGTCATGTTTTCTGGCCAAAACTCCTTTGGAGAACAGAATGCATTATTGACTATTACCAGGCATGTTGTTGTTGGACAAATCCGGCAGGAATAAACCTGAAAGATTAGAAGGATGGAAGAGTAAGAGTTCAGAAGAGACAAGGTCAGAATGCCAAGATAGAGAGGAAAGAGAAATAGAGAGAGGGAACGGAGGGAAGAGAGGGGAAGGGAGAGGAAGAAAGGGAAGGAAAGAGGGAGAGGGACTGGAGAGGGAGAGATTTTTGTTGGTCTTTTTCCCTCATGACAGACATATAGAATGACATAATCCTGTTTTTGTAGGACTATTTTGTTAAAATAATAAGAATATTGTGTTTGTGTTCTTTAAAACATTTCATAACAGTGCCCCGAAAGAAAGATTTGGATACCCTCCTGTTTCATTTCCTGCCTTCATAGAATGTTGTGTTACTAAAATATTTTTATTACAGCAGAACCTGAAGCAATATAAAATGTTTGCTTGAGGATTTATTTTAGTCCCTTTAAGCTGAACTTCTGTAATGAAATCTATTTACAGACATTCCACAGTGCCCTATGGTTGCTAGCTTATGCAAATGAAGTGTGACCCTGGGAATAAACCTCTTGCCCCTGCATCATCCTCCCTGGCTTCAAAGGTCTCTAGGCAATCACTTTTTTAAGTGAAGAGATTTTAAGCTGAATTGAAATAGAGAAAGAGGGAACATAACTTGATGCCCAATACTCATACAACCCAACCATTTACTGTCTACTATTTTCCCATAAATATTTACACACTAATTTATAAATCCATTTGGGATAAATGTGTTAGTGTGTAATGATTTTTTTCAGCCTCTTCTTTTACTTTAAATCTTAGAAACTAAATTCCAATATCAATCAATAGTCATTTACTCTAACTTCATTTCTTACTTAAACTAAGGTTCACTAAATTGGGACAATTGGTTTTGTGATAATAAAATCTTCTCTCACGATTATATTTTCATTGAAAGTATATCACAAGAAAATAATAGTAATCAGGAAGATTTCTATAATTCTGAGAGGAAAATAAGTAGGTGTGTGTTTAATATATAATTTGAATATATTAGTATTAGTATTGGAATACATCAGTTTTTATGTGTAATTGTGAAGAAAGATAATGGGTTCATTGCATTTTTAGATGGACTAATGAGAAAGAGCTGTCCAAAATTCTGAATGACAATCATCATGACAAAACATACTATTTTAAAAGGTTCCTTTCTACTGGATGGTACCATGAGAAGAGAAAAAAAAAAGGTTATTTTTTTGTGGGGGGAAATAAATTGTTTAAAAGCCAGATGGCTAGTGGATTCAAATCAGCTCTTGGAGACCCCAGGGATCTCAAGGTCAAAGTGTCATCTCAGAATATTGCCAAATTTTAGAAGTAATCCAGGATGACTCCAGGACTGGTAGGTCAAAAGGTCTCCTCTGCAGTATTTCACTCGTGGTTTGTCATCCACAAATGACTAGCTTGGTAACCTGGCCAAATGGCATGATAGAGTGCACAAAGATACTGGCAAATTCCTATACAGCAAATATATTTCTTTAAATTCCTTATTTTAGTCTATTGAATCTACCATTTTAAACAAACTATAGAGCTTTATTAAAATTAAATGTTGTTCAAACTTATGTACTGCTTTTGTAAAAGATTATCAAATTTATGTCATGGGATTTTATTGCAGGTGGTTTATGTTGAATAATCAACATTTTGCATAGGTGACTACTTAAGTATTAAAATGCATAAGGCTCTGCAAAACCCTACATTCAAAGAGGCAGGACATCAAGACCACAGTTTCTGCCTGAAAAAAAATCTGAATAGGATCCAAAATAGAGCTAATAAACCTCAGAGGGAAGGCAGGGGAGGGTGAGTGGGAAGAGATCAACCAATGAAATTGGATGCATATATGCATAACCCAGGGACACAAACAATGGAGTGGCCTGGGGGGTGGGGGAAGATGGGAGTGGGTTGGAAGAGGTTAATGGGGGAAAGGAGGACCTATGTAATACTTTCAACAATAAAGTGTTGTTGTTTTTTAAATATAGCTCATTGTCCTGAATGCCTGACCAGCAACAAATGACCTAAAGACAAAATTATGTCCTCAAAATGGGTGCCAGAAGTAGGTATTAAAACTCTGCAGGTCACAATGAGTAATTAGTTTATTGTGCTTGTGTGTACTATTGTGACTGAAAAGGAAACATGCATGAAGATCAGAAAAAAAGTAGAATGGTATAACACTACTAAGAATCAGTAATTTAGAAGAAACTTTAGCATAACAAGCCAAAATCATCTCTAAAATACACTAACAAATTATAATGCTAAAGAAACTAAGGTCTCAGTAGAAAAAAACCAAGGCACCCCAACCATGCAAAGTAAGAAATCCAGGGGAAAGCATGCAATCTATATATATAAAAGCCTAAGCGACCAAACGACTGGTTGACCAGTTGCTATGATGCACACTGACCACCAAGGAGCAGACGCTCAACACAGGAGCTGCCCCCCAGTTGTCAGTGTACTCCCACAGCCAACCTCCCCCTGGCTTGCTGCCCCCCTCCCCCAACCCTCCCACACACACCCCACTCCTGATCGGCCCCGATCACCGGCCAGGCCAAGGGACCCCACCTGTGCTGAATTCATGCACCACACCTCTAGTAATTAAAGAAAACACACTCCTTCTATAAGTGACACCATACTGTATTTGTCTTTCTCTGCCTGACCTATTTCACTTAGCATAATATTCTACAGATCTATCTATGTTGTCACAAATGGCAAAATTGTATTTTTATTGCTGTGTAATATTCCATTGGGTATATATACCAGATCTTCTTTATCCATTTATTTATCAACAAACAACTCGGTTACTTCCACATCATTGCTATGATAAATAATGCTGTAATGAACATAGGGGTACATATATGTTTTTGAATTAGTGTTTTGGGGTTTTTTTGGATAAATATCTAGAATTAGAATTTCTGGTCATATGGTATATGTACTTTTAGTTTTCTTAGCAATCTTCATACTGTTTTTCATAGTGGCTATACCAGTTTGCAGTCCCACCAACAGTGCACAAGGGTTCACAGTGAGCGATGATTACTAGAATTAGTGAGGAGATCACATTGTACAGAAATGTTGAATCACTATATTTTACACCTGAAACTAATATAACCAATATAATATTGCATACCAACTACACTTAAATTTAAAAAAATAAGAAAAACACCATCAATGTCATGGTTATTATTCACATGATTATACACTTAGTATAATTATTTTTAAATAAAAATTGTGGTTTAGTAAATAATTTTTACCTTTAAAAATAAGGAATAATATGATCTGCACTACTGTTCATCTTTAGATTTTGCTATTTTCTTTGTTTTTATTTTTATTTCTTCTGACCAATTTTACTTTGTTACACTAAAAGTTATAACAAGAGTAGAGTTATATACAGACATATAATATAGCCCAGTGTCTCTTTACAACATCTTTAGAAACCTGACCACCAAAAAGACAGTTTTTCAAAGACTGTAACCTATCTGTAAATAAAACTTATCAAGCATATGCAGATCTAAATGACCCATTGAAAAAGTTATTTTGATTATTCTATAACAATTGAGTACATGATTAGTAGCTATTACAACTAACTGTTGCATATTTAGGTTTATGCAAAATACACACCATTATAAATAATTTTAACATAAAGTAATTTATGTGAAACAAATTAACATAGAAAAAAATCAATCACAACTCAAGAACCATAATTTATTTAAAGCAGGTCTATTTAAAAATAAAATAAAGAACATTAGCCATTATTTTATTTTAAAAGCCCAAAATACTTACGTATATTTTATCTTTCCATTTCTATGTTAATGGTAATGGTCATCCTCAAAATAATTATTTTCCATGAAATATGTATATTGACAAACATGTACTAGTAAATTATAATTAATCAGCAAAAATTGACTATTTCAGAGTAATAGGGTGTGTTTCATGAACTTAATAAAATAATACCCTAATATAACATCCTCAGTCCTCCTGCATCTCTCTGTAAATTTCAACATCTCAATCAATCAATATGACTTTCAAGGGTCAAAGTTTTTCAATGCCCCTATGCTAAGATTACCTCAGGATTTAACATCTGGCTCAGTTAAATGCATGTTACATAGATCTCTCCTTCTTTGGGAATAACCAGAAAGGAATTTTTTAATTTTGATACAAAAGCAACAAGAAGGAGTAAAACAGCCTCTACACTCTTCTCAATCAACAGATAAATCAAAGAACCAAACCAAGGTCAGAAAATTATGTGATCTAAATGTATACAAGTAATGTACACCATACACAAGAATAAACTCAGAATGGATAACACTTAAATGTGAGTCATAAAACCATAAAAATCCTAGAATAAAACATAGGCATCAAAATCTCAGACATCTCACATAGCAGAATTTTCACCCATATGTCTCCTAGAGCAAGAAAAGCAAAGGAAAAAATAAACAAATGTGATTATGTCAAACTAAAAAAATTCTGCACAGCAAAAGAAACCATAATCAAAATAAAAAGGGAACCTACTGTGTGGGAGAACATATTTCTCAAGGATACTTCTGATAAGAGGTTAATTTCTAAAATATATTTTTAAAATGCTCTAAGTCGTTGATCATCAGAGAAATGCAAATTTAAACTACAATGAGGTATCACCTCACATGTGACAAAATGGCTACCATCAACAAATCAACAAATGACAAGTGCTGGCAAGGTTGTGGAGAAAAGAGAACCCTAGTACACTGCTGGTGGGAATGCAGACTGGTGCAGCCACTGTGGAAAACAGTATGGTGTTTCCTAAAAAAATTAAAAATGGAACTGCCATTTGAGCCAGTGACCCCACTTCTAGAAATATATTCTAGCAACCCTGAAACACCAATCAGAAAGACTATGTGCACCCCTATGTTCATAGCAGTGTTATTTATAATAGCTAAGATCAGAAAATAGTCCAAGTGCCCATCAGTATATGAGCAGATAAAAAAACTGTTGCACATTTACACCATGGAATACTGTGCAGCTTTGAAAAAGAAGGATCACTTACCCTTTGAGACAGAACAGATGGACCTGAGATTATTGTGCTAAGTGAAATAAGCAAGTCAGAGAAAAACAAATATCACATTATCTCACTTACTTTTGGAATCTAATGAACAAAATAAATTCACCAACAAAGTAAGTCCAGAGGCATAGAAACATGGAACAGATTGACGAATCTCAGAGGGAAGGGGAAGGGAAGAGATTAACCAAAGAATTTATACACTTATATGCATAGCCCTTAGACACTGACAATAGTGTGGTGAAAGCCTGGGGTGAAGTAGAGTCTGGGTGGAGGTGGGTGAAATGGGGGACATCTATAATAATGTCAACAAATTACACAACAAGGGATAAAACAGCCCCTACACTCTTCTCAATCAACAGAAAAATCAAACAACCAAACCAAAGTGAGAGAATTATGTGCTCAAAGTATGTACAGGTAGTGACATTACCACCATTATTACCCAACAGTTACTGAGCATTATGTGCTAGGTATTGTGGTAGGTACTGATGATATAATGATTAACATAGTGGAGAGGGGCGGGGAATTCAGGGGAAACTTCCCAAAAAATTTTGAAATTCAGAAAATAAATTTTTAAATCAATATGATTTTGACAGGTAAGCAATGAGGGCTCCCATGAGAGAAGGCAGGTGGAAAAAGAGAAAGCATTTCGGGCAGAACAAATATCAATGGCAAAAGCTCAGAGGCATAAAACAACATAATAAATTCTTGAGGCTGCAATTAGTACAGCATAAATAGAGGCATGTTGCTAGGGCATGGGCTGTGGGAGATGACGTCGTTGATGGATGAGCAGGGGCCAATTCTGGGAGAGTCTCATTGACTTATTAAGTTTTTTCAATTATCCTGTGGGCTATGGAGCATCAGTGAAGGGTGTAATGAAATGAGATATGAAATAATTGAGTATTTGGGGAATGTGGAGGCTGCATTGAAGAGATTGGACTGAAAGAAAAATATCAGGAGACGTTTTAAAAAATGTATCTTTATTGTTGAAAGTATTGCAGATGTCCCCTTTTTCCCCCTCTGGTCCCCTCCACCCCACTCCCACCCACCCCTCAGAGATTAACCAAAGAATGTATATGCATATATGCATAACCCATGGATACAGATAATAGCTCTGTGAAGGCCTGGGGCAGGAGACTTTTTTAAATCCAGGGGAGAGAGGGATTCTTTTAAAAGATCTCAACAAAGGCAGGATTAGCGAGTGTAAAGAGAGCTGGACACAGTGCATAGAACTGGCAGGGTACAGTTAGTTAGTGGATATGGAGATTTCACAGGAATGTCAAGGCTGGCTAGAAGAGACGCAAGTCTAGGAGGATGGAAAGAAAAACAATGAATCCAGTTTGGGGTTTGTTACTCATAAGAGGTCTATTGGACACCTAAACTATTGGAGAGAAGATGGCATTTTTCAGGATTCAAAACATCTCTGTTTAAGTTTATTTTTCCCTAGTAGATTCTTTGAAAGGAATCATCCCGTTTCCCTATCTTACCTAATAATAGACAAACATGTAAATTGACCATAACTCTGCTATGCCACCAGCCAATCAGGAGTGATATGCAAATTTAACCCAACAAAGATGGCCGTTAATTTGCATACACAGGCGCTGAGTGATGGGGGCGGGTGGGACACTTGCATTCTGCCCCAGCCCTTGGTCTCTCAGGTCCTCTGGGCAGCATGGGAAGGTGGGGCTGGAGCAGAAAGAGGCGGCTCCGGGGCCTGAGCAGAAAGGGGCTAGGCCAGAATGGAAAGGCAGTGCCGGCAGCCAGGGAAAGGAAAGTCCATTCTAGCACGAATCTTCATGCATCAGGCTTCTAGTCTTCTTATAAGATACCTTCTTATAGACGTTACCTGGAAGCTGTTTGGATGCTTATATACAGAATTGTTGGCTCCTTCATTGAGGAAAATTGCCACAAATTTCTTATTCCTTGAACTGTGCATGGTTCATATGCCAGGTCATGATCTTCCCCCCCTCTTTAAGTGGCAAAAAACAATATTTCCCATATGATTTGACATCTGACTCCTCCCACTGAGAGCATGTGTCTCCTCTGTACTTATGCTTCCCACCAAGATCAGACTTGCCCATGACCTATGAAGTAACCTAAACTGGTTTGTATTTTTAATGACCAGTACAGGATACAACAATGATTGGGTGTTCTCAAAATTTTGCCCAGTGGCCTGACATCATAGATATTTCTCTGGGTCCATTTCAACATTTAACCAATTCTTCTTCCCATTGAGTCATGCTAAAACAAAATATATTATCTCAATAATTACTATTTTCAACAACGTGAAATTAAGCATATTATCACAACATGTGGTATAATGAAAAGAAAATTCTCTTCAAAAAAGTTGAAGAAATACTGGTGTTAGGGAAGTTGTACCATACAAGCAGAAGAAATTTTTAGAAAATATATTTTGTAATTCCAGGAAAAAGGTCTGTCAGGCATCATGAACAACAAGGTCCCATTTATCACTCTTATAAAAAAAAAAAGATAAAAGCAAAACTAAGCATAGTTCTAAATACTGTCATTAAAGGTTTTGTTTATATTTTAATTTCTGCTTATTTAGCAGTGCATCCATTCTTAAATATACAAATCCTCACTAGTAAAAATACTGCATCTCCCTGCAAAGTGATTTTTAACAATGAATAGCTTGTTATAACTAGCTAATGTTGCTTTTTAAACCCAAAACCTTTTAGCAAGTTTACACAAAACTCTGATAAGGTCTTAAAAACATCTGTGATGAAGATCACACAATGTGGTAATACTCAAAGAGAATTGTCGACAGTAGCTTCTCACTGCCTGCCAAAGTCCATGACTCTTTTTTAAGATTATAGAAGGCCATTCATTTTGTTTTCATGAACTTAAAGATGACTTAACCAAATCCCCTAACAGTAGTTAATGGTTCTTAATTATATGATGTGATAAAAAAGAAGAAAGCACTGAAAGGCAGTATTATTACTAAAATTGTTTAATTTTATGTGACAGTAAAATTAAAAGATGACACAGCAAAGATGGAAAAATACCCCATGAAGTGGTTGAACAGCATCCAGATTTTCATTCTCTGTGCCAAGTTCTACTTCAGAGAGTAAAGCTGAGTTGCATACTATTTCAGGGAAACATGAAATTAAGTTTGGAAGCAAATTTCATGTCTAAAGAATATCATCCAAAATCAGTTCTTATTTATTTATTTGTACATTTTGCATCATCTTTGGAATCTGCTGCCATCTCCATGATTAAAATTTTGACTTCAAAAGTGAATGACAATACAATCAATTTTGAGTAATCCTTATTATTATACCAAATAGCCAATAATATTTTGAACAAGAATAAAAAATAAACATTTTAAAAAATAAATAACACACCTGAGTTGCAAGGATTCTAGGATTTAGAACATGAACATGATAAGCATACCTGAGATTGCCTATACCATTTCCTTTGAGATAAAAAACTTAATTTCTTCAAATCTATGTAAATACACTGGCTTTTCAAGCGTTTCTCATTATCATGTGTCTTGTGATCTTATATAATAACTATTATTTATTGAGTGCCAAGTATGTGTGCTCACCTAAGTTTTTTTATTTATTTCACATTCCAACATCCTATGAGATTGGTATTATAATGACCATACTATAGATGAAGAATATGGGGCTCAGAAAAGTTAAATTATATCAAAACACATAGACAGTAAGAACAGAAAAGGAATCCAAATTTCACTTCTGTTCAACAGGGATTCAAATGCAGATCTATCTGACTCTAAAATGTAGGCTCTAACACTAAACAATACAGCTTTCATATATCCAACCCTTTTCTTAACGATTCCACCTTAAACTAGGATGACTATACTGGTACATAACTTTTCTGTGGCTTCATTATTAATAGTAAGCCCTCCTTCATTCACAAAAGTGTCCCAGTTGAACAATAATATGCATGGTCACCCGACCTTTAACTTAATACTTATACAACTAAATGCCTCTTTTCTACTACCTCTCAAAATATGTCCCTATTGTGACACCCCCTTATTAGTGTGAATGGCACCATCCCCCTCATTCACCTGCAAATGCCAGAAAACACATAATTCTTAACTTCTCCTTTTTCTGCATTTCTCATGTCCAATAAGTCCCCATGTCTCTTCCTCTCTTCTACTTATGATCTTTCAAATCCAGCTTTTCCCCAGCTGCATTTCCACTCTCTGAGTTCTGACCCTCATTGTTTATTTCCTGGACTATCATAAAAGTTCTCAACTAATATATGAACCTACAGTGTAACTTATCTCTAATCCACTCTTTACATTGCAATTAGTATCAGCTTTCAAAAGGACCTATCTTATCATGTAGTCATCCCAATTTAAAAATCTTTAAATGGTTCCTTAGAGTCTTCAGGATAAACTTCAAAGCCTTCTCAAGACTCTTAGGCCCTTTGTTAATTGTCCCTTGCTTACTTCTCCATCCTAATCTCTCACTACTTTCCCCCTCACAGACTACCTCCCACCCCACTGAATGTTCTATAGTTCTCCAAATGTGCTAGTTGTCTCCTGTTGTCCAGAATGCCCTGAAATAAATTGCTTTCCTACTTCTTGGCCAATCCTTCTTTCTCTACCTCCTCCTAATTTCCACATTCTTCAGGATGCATTTCTACCACCTGCTCCTTTGATTATTTCTTGATTAAACTCTTGCTTGGCACAGCAGCTGGGATATTCTAAATATCCCATAGCACTCCAGGGATATTGTCATTATTGAGGTTGGCCTTGAGGTGCCCCAATTCTGACCATTCCCGGTCTCCTAATGTCATACCCATGGGTGAGGGATGGTGAGTGGAGGTCTGCCTCTCCTCCCTCCAGTGTCCTCATGTCTTCTCCTCGTTGCCTCTAATGTCTCTATGACTGAAATTAATTTTTTTTAAAAAAAATCTGATTATTTCTCAAATCCTACTCAGTTTGGGTTTGATTTTTTCCCTTGGAGCTTTATACTATCCAGTGTATAACATGACAGTGTAAAGTTCTAGTTATTTGTCTGTTTCATCAATTAGACTATATAGTGTCTTTGAGGTAGAGCTTTCATTGTTTAACCCCAACATTCATAACTGAATCTGACACATGGTAAGTATACAATAGAATTTTTAAAAGTTATCTTTATTGTTGAAAGTATTACAGATGTCCCCCATATTTCCCCCCATTGACCCTGTCCACTCCACTAACACCCCCTCCTCAGACCTTCCCGCACTACTGTCTGTCCATGGGCTATGCATGCAATAGATTTTTAATGCTAATAATAGGATATTTTTATTGAATAGGATTAAATGAAAGATAATAGTGCTGAAGAAAGAAAATATGCAAGGTTTAATGTACTTACAATTTTTATAATACACACCTGAAAATCTCTGAGAACTAAAAATATCCTCTATAATGAAACTACATGTTTTCTTTCTTCTTTAAGCTAAGCAGCCTTTGATTTATAATAATAAATAAATAAAGCAGCCTTTATTTACAATTCTATATTCAAATTATAAAATCATAAAATTTAAGAACAGGCAGAAAACATGAAAATCTGCAGTGTAGTGATTTTCAATCCATTATTTATGTTAGATCAAAACTGTACTCAAATCTCTAGCACATAAACAATTTGCTCTAAAGATATTCCCTGAATTAGGGGCATGGTAACTGCCAGGGTGTGGAGGGCCTTGATATTCTTCTTCATGCTCCTCTCCTTGGACATCTGGAGATTCAAAGGCTCTGGACAGCATATTATACAAACTCTAACCTACTCCAAAATCTTATCTGACAAACACGGAAACTGAAGCCATGAAAAGCACCAAGTGACGTAGGACAAGCCGAGTCTCCTGGCTTCTAGGTCACATTCTAAACATCGCTTCATACTGCTTCTCACAGGAAAGCAGCTTAACTCTGGGAACACTAGAAAAAGTCCTATTACCTAGATAAAAATATTCAAAGAAATAATAGTAGTAATAGGAAATGTGAACACCAAACCAGTGTTACAACAAATTACACAGAAAAAAAAAATTGTTTGTGGTACAAAACACATTGCCTATGACATGGATGATATTTGACCAGACACTGTACATTATAGGCTGCCAGGTGCACTAAATCTTTTCTTATGTCAAGTGTTCAGCATAGCTTCTTAGAAGACTTTCCCCCATAAGAGAGTCAATGAAAAATATTCATGCTAATTTGTTAGAATTCAATGAATGCATCTCCTCTTTGAATCAACAGCATTTTGGAGGCAAAATTATAGCACCAGGCTACCACAGGAGGCATCTCATTAAAACTGGCCATAAATTATATTGGGCTTTATTATGTGTCAAATTGTATGTGCCAAAATTTGAATTTTGTGCCCCAATTGAAGTCCTAATCCCTAGTGCCTGAGAAAGTGACCTTATACAGTCAGTGCAGATATAATTAGTTACGATAAGACCATACTGCAGTAGAGTTGACCTAAACTAATATTAGTTTCTTTTTTAAAGGGGGAGATTTTGAGACACATAAGGAGAATGCCATGTGAAAATTGGAGTTATGTTTCCATAAGCATAAGCATAAGACAAGATTTTCCTTCCTTTAAAATCCTTCCCATTGCCTGTAAACAGTCGGAAATTGTCTGCTGAGCAACGTTTAATCTTTCTGCAAGTTGTTTTTGAGTTTGACACACATCTTCATCCAATAATGCTGGTAATTGTTGGTCTTCAAGAGACCTTCTCTTTTAAGGGCTTACTTCTGGTCTATGTTATAAGTAGATCGGGGTCACTGCCTTCATACCAAGAGAAAATGGCCAGCACTGTGGTCTAGGTGACCATCTGCCCAATTCTCCAATACCTAGGTTTGCCATTTCTTTCCCATCAGAAGCTAGGAGAGATTCCAGCCAAAGATACTACTCAGGAGCATTCAGAAGGTGCATACCTCTACTGACCCCTGCGTCTTAGACACCTTGCTTCCAGAGCTGTGAGACAATAAATATGTGTGGTTTAAGCTACTCAGTTCATGACACTTTGTTACAGCAGCTTTTGCAAACTAGTATATTTCTTGATCTTTAATTGCTCACAAGAAGAATTTTTATCAATCATCTAGTTGAGTGAGTCGCATGTCAAAAAAATAGAGCTCTTTACATAAATGTTCCAGTTGCTATACTTTGATCCAGGAAAAGTAAAGTAGCATTGCAAACAATTAGGTAATGTCTGAACTGAACACAGAATTATAAAAATGTAAGTAATTTAATGCACTACCAAAAAAACACAATTACATCTATAGCCCAGTTATTCTATTCTGTACATCTGTAATGAATAAAAGCTTCATGTAAATAGAAACAAAACTTTATGGGTGTCACATATTTCTTTTATCCCATTTTATTTCATCACTAGAGGCCTGGTGCATGAAATTCATGCATGAGGGGATTGTCCCTCAGCCCAGCCTGTACCCTCTCCAATCTGGGACCCCTCGGGGAATGTCCAACTGCCAGTTTAGGGTTTGGGCCTAAACCGGCAGTCAGACATCCCTCTCACAATCTGGGACTGCTGTCTCCTAACCACTCGCCTGCCTGCCAGCCTGATTGCACCCTAACTGCTTCTGCCTGCCAGCCTGATAGCCCCCTAACCGTTCCCCTGCCAGCCCGATCACCCCCAACTGCCCTCTCCTGCCGGCCTGGTCACCCCTAACTGCCCTCCCCCGCAGGCCTGGTCCCCCCCAACTGCCCTCTCCCGCAGGCCTGGTCCTCCCCAACTGCCCTCCCCTGCCAGCCATCTGTGACAACGTGGGGGAGGCCATCTTGTGATGATGTGGGGCAGCCATCTTGTGACAACATGGGCACAGCCATCTTGTGGCATGAGGGCGTGAGGGTCAATTTGCATATTACCTCTTTATTATATAGGATTTTCTAATTGCCACATTTAAAATATTTATTTCCACCAAGAGGAGTAAAGTATAATCTTTTGGAGAAGCATAGAAATGTCCCAACATAAGAATTCCTTTATCTCTACTCCCTAGTTTATACAATCCTTTGGCCCCTCCTCTACCATACAATTTCATGGAAAAAATTTGTCCCCCACAATAAGCCTTGCAAAAAATTAGTGACACTGATATGTTAACTATTTGTAAAGGTTTATGTTAGTACAAGCAGTAATTTCACAGGTACACACTTGTCTAATTTCCACAAACATAGCTATCTATTAAAAGACTACTGCCAAACTCAATGTCAAAACATAATCAGACTCACATTTTATTATTTAACATGTCATAAAACCATACACCTGGATTTTTTCAATGTGATATTAGTTCTCTGAAAACTGTTAAATATATCTTTACCAGTATACTCTATAGAAAAGATTTATATTTTCATCAGTGAAATTAACTCCTAGAAATAGCATTTGTGTATTAAGTTTTTTGTTCTATAGCTACATGTACCAGAAAAGAAGACTATTGCCCTTCCAAATATCATGTAGAAGTTGGCTCTTCATATTTTTCAAGAGACATATCCCTTCTCTTTTAAGGTCTTACTTCTGGTCTATGTTATAAGTAGATCAGGGTCACTGCCTTCATACCAAGAGAAAATGGCCAGCACTGTGGTCTAGGTGACCATCTGTCCAATTCTTCAGTACTTAGGTTTGTCATTGCTTTCCCATCAGACTACACTTCTGTAATGCAGGGATTCCAATTTTCTCAACTATTATATATTCATCTCACAATGGGAACTGGATGAGTGTAGGCAAATCCTTTGATGTGATTAATTTAAATATCCATGTCAATTATTTACTACTAGAGCCCTGGTGCACAAAATTCATGCACAGGTAGGGTTCCTAGGCCTGGCCAGTGATCAAGGCCAATCAGGGCCTTCTGGCTGCCAACTGGGGCCTCCCTTTGTTCTGCGCCACCTCCTGGTGGTCAGCATATGTCATAGTGAGCGAGTGAACTCCCAGTTTCCTGGTTGAACTCCCAGTCTCCTGGTCAAACTCTCAAGGGGACACTTTGCATATAGCCTTTTATATATATAGATGTACCATCATTGTGGTAGGCATGGAATAATAGAAATAGAAAAATCTATTTTAAAACTTATAATCTATAGACAGATAAATAAACAGATGTTGACATAATGTCCTAAGAACAGAGGTAGCAATCTGCCAGAGTGCTAGGAAGCCATAGAGAAGGGTTCTATGAAACCACTCGGTCTGCCCATGAGTTGTTCTCAGATTTCCTGAAAAGATGGACCTGAGCTCATTTCAATCATTAGGAAAGATGGGTAAGACTTTGGTCAGCAGAGGGGTGGGAAGGTTCTCCCAGGCAATGAAGCAAAAGGAAGTAAAATACAGAAGCATGGCCATGATTTGGTCTCTCTGAAGGGGACACTAGTGTCAGATGTTTATTAAGATCAATATCTGTGGGAAGGTGCAGGAGGAAGCATGATCAGGCAGAAGAGGAACCTGAATTGTGATGCAGGCAATCCAAGTCTCCTTCAGCACCTCTCAGAACTCTGGAACCAGACTTTATATCCCTGTCTAGCTCTGTCACAAGACACAAAATACCCAGAAGGGTTCCAGGCAGCACTCTAAAGCTGAATAAATGAGAGAATAGGCAGCTGGGCAGCAAGTCCCTCTGGAAGGGGGTCAGGGCAGAGCATCTCTATGTTCACCACAAATGTAAATCTAAGAGATGTCCAATGTTATTAGCCTGTACAATTCCATATGGAGAGTGGAAGGAGATTTTTGAAGGCATGTTCTCACAGTGATATGCTAATCCTACTGGAGAGAGCCAATTGTGAACATTTCCCATTTACTTTGCATTCAGTGATGTCACTTTGACATCCTGAAATCATTGTTGGTGAAAGTATTTGTACCACAGAAATTGGCAAAAGTTACAAATCTGGGCTTTATTTTTCTGAGAGTCTGTGTACCAGCACAAAACTTCACCATTTTTCTTCCTGTGTTCATGAACCCAGGTTTGAACTATCTTATCTAATAAAGAGGTAATATGCAAATTGACCATCACTCCAACACACAAGATGGCCGCCCCCATGTGGTCAAAGATGGCCGCCCCCATGTGGACATGAGATGGCCGCCACAAGATGGCCAGCAGGGGAGGGCATTTAGGGGTGACTGGGCCTGCCGGGGAGGGCAATTGGGAGAGACCAGGCCTGCAGGGGCAGTCAGTTGCAGGGGACCAGGCCTGCCGGGGAGGGAAGTTAGGGGTGACCAGGCCAGCAGGGGAGGGCAGTTAGGGGTGACCAGACTGGCAGGAAAGGGCAGTTAGGGGCAATTGAGCTGGCAGGGGAGCAGTTAGGTATTGATCAGGCTGGCCGGGGAGTGGTTAGGGGGTGATCAGGCTGGCAGGCAGAAGCGGTTAGGGGCAATCAGGCAGGCAGGCAGGCGAGCAGTTGGGAGCCAGCAGTCCTGGTCCCAGATTGGAGAGCGTGCAAGCTGGGCTGAGGGACACCCTTCCCCCGTGCACAAATTTTGTGCACCGGGCCTCTAGTGATGAATAAAAGCCCTGAGTAAAACAGCACTCTACAACCTGCTCAAAATAAGAAGGTTATAGACCAGTAAGCCCCATCTCTTTATGCTGAGAGAAGTAAAGACTCTTCCTTTTTCCATTTCCTACTTCTTCCACTAATTTCACTTTGACCATGGTAAATTGCAGTACTGTAATCTCAAAGAATAATTTCTTTATTACAAGTAATCTTTTTTCACATGTATTCAAAAATATGTCTTGAAGGCATACTATGTGCCAAGAACTAATGACAGACTTAATTTAATAGACAGAGTTATTTCTGCTCTTAAATTTTATAGTTAAGATACAAATATTAATTAAGTCATGAAATAAATGTATAATAATATGTGTTGACTAATACTATGAAGAAAAGATAGGGAGTAAAAGATAAATAATATATTTAATGGCTTAACCTCTATATCACTTAAGTAGTATAAAATGAAATATCAGTGTTATTAGACACTGAATTAAAGTAATGCTATACAGTTCCATAGAAAGCCAATTATAACCATTTATAAGAAATTCTATTTTATTATTATTAAAAACCCAGCTGAATATTGATTTTTCTCCCAAAATGTCCACATATACACCTTGGCAATCAATCACCTTACTTTTTTCATTACTACATCAGTACATTTGTCTGCTGTATCATTACAAAGATATAGACAGAGAAAAATTTGAATAGTATCAAAAATCAAAATTTTCCTTCTTAAGCCACTGTTATTGACATTGTAAAGAATATCTCAAAGGAGAAGTTTGAAATTACATTAAAGTAGATTATCAGCTGCAGAATTCCATTTTTCTAAATAACTGACTCAAAGATTATTAGTAGAATTCTCTGGTTAGGACAAAATATTTGGCAAAAAACAAAAAACAAAATCGCACCATGTCTCCTTCAAATTCATATTCCTGTGCTGATTATATGAGAGAAATTATCTGAATTTTATTTACTAACATTATTTGGGGGAGGGAAATAGTATTTTTTCTTTGAAAAGGTTGAGTCTTATATCTGATCTATATCTAGAAATATATGAATAAGGAATTTAACATCTACTCATGGTATCGCATAAGAAGTTTAACAACTATTCATAGCATTGCATTTCCTATGTGTATTCCTACCCATGCCGAATATTCAGTTAAAAGCCCATATCGAATGCTCAGTCTGTCCTGTTTTAGAGGATTGGGAAAGTAACAATTTCTATTTATGACATCACAATTGTGCTTTGAGTTCTGATCAGATTTTTAAAAAATCAAGGACAATCTGCCTCTACTTCCTATGGTTAAGATTTAGACTGAACAAGATTTTGCCATTTTTAATATCAAGTATCTTCACCCCAAAGTCATTATAAAATACATCTCTAGAAACAGATTTTAAAAAACGTTAGGTGTTTCCATTGCAGATTGCACCAAAAGGTTAAAACACCTCAACACATTATACATATATTCATACGGCCAAAGAGATTCCATTCTCATTTTTCATCATCAAGGCATTTATAATACTTCTATCTTCTTTTGCTTTTGTGACCTCTAGCCAGAAAGGCCAAAGTATATAAAGGTCAAGATAGATGTCAAATCAAGCAATTACTAAACAGGGGACTTGACTGTGACCCTCAGATTAGAAATGGTGACCTGTCACAGCAACAGGGGAAAACCTTCCTGCAACTCCTTCTCCTTTCCTATGAAATACAATCTAGATTTGCAGCGGAGACTGAAAGAAATGTATATCCTTCATTTCTGTTTTAATCTTTTTTACCCTTCATATTGGGGTTGTCCTCCCATTTTCTCCTTGGCTCTGAATTGCAGACATTTGGGGGGGAAAAATTAGTGGGACTCGGGTGGGGAGGGACAACATACCTATCATGAAAAAAGAGATTAAGCCACTACAACACAAAATGTTGTAAAATCACTTTTATTCATATAACTTTATTTGGAACCATATGAAAATCAGACAATTTGTAAAATAGTAATGATCTCAATCAACAATGCTGATATTTTTTTCTGCAATGGGTCATTTGTAGAAATACATTTTTTAAATGTTCTTTAAGAGGTGACTAAAATTTGCAAATTCATTTATATGCCTGGGCCTTGATTCATGCAATCTCTAGAATCTCATTCTTTCCTCCTTCATCCCAGAAAACTACCAGTCTTCACTCCAGATGATATGTTTAAAAATATAGCTTTTTGTTACCCATGTTAACACTACAACCTACATTCACTGCTAAATTACTCCACTTCTTTTACTTTCCATCCATCTAAATACCTATATTATCTTTTGATTGCCAAACAAGAGAAAGATTTACTTATGAATTTTGAGTTGAGACAAAAGAAGAAAAAAGAAGGGAACATGGTTGTATCAGTAGTTCAATAATGGCATCTACCTAAAAAGTGTCTTGCTTGTCCTTTTCCTGCTTGACTTGCCACAATTCACTAGGGAGTATTACCAATTAAATAAAAAATCTCAGCCATGTCCCCTAGTAAATTACTAAATTCGGTTGGATTAATGGATTTGGGCTGTTAAATATAATTACTTCCAGTACAATTCCTTAAGTCAAAGAACCTCATTTGAACATCTGACTTTGAAATAACCTAATGGAAAAATCAGAGGGCAAAAGACTAATTAGTAAGCAAACCAAATCAGAAAATGACATAATCATCAACCTGTTATTGAAACACAGGTCTGGAACTCCATTGAGAAAGAATTAATCCAAAAAAAGTAAAACTTTTGTAAATGAAAGCCTTACTTTTTAAAGATTTTTACATTGGTAAACTTTAAAGGTTGATCCTAATGAAAGAATATAAATATATTACTTTAGGTAATTTTCACTTCAAATTCCACTCAATTCTAAGTCTTCATGGAAAATAGCAATAATTTAAAGACTTTCTTAGCTGTTAAGTTCAGAAAAATAAAACAAAAGAAGTTCCTATATCAGGATGACAGCCAAAGTGCTAATTCTATGTAAACTACAACTATTACGCTTAGTGATTTTCTGCTTTATGCTTACTGCTTTCACTTCTTTGTCCAAGGATTCTAATCAGAGATGCCATTGGAAAGCTTGGCAGATCACTTTTGTTCTTGTAAGTGGTTCTTCTAGTCACCAAAGAAGCTAAAGTAGTATATGTGCTTTCAGTGCTCAGTTTAGAAAGCTTTATGGTCCCCAAGGGTTCCTTTACAGGTTATATTAACTCCGGAATATTTTTTCTTCCCAAAGCAAGAACGCACCAGGATGACAGGGGCAGGATGAGCTCCTAGGAATTCCAAATTGTTTTCTTTGAGAATAATTATCTTCATCTCTACTGCATGCAGCTTTATTTACAAAATTCCCAGAGCTGAGGCTAAACCAAAGAACCCAGCTAACAACCACTTTGAGTTACTACATCTTATTTCTTCATTGTGTCTGCGGTTAACATAACTGTGAATGAATAAGACTGAGGATGCAACCTGTGATGGCTTGATGTGTTTTCTGTTTTCCCAAGAGGTGTGTCCAGATTTTAAAAAACTTGTGTACTGAAAAATAATTGTCTAGGAGTGAGAACCTGGCATTTACCTAGGGGTGGATTCCCTCTAAATTTTACCCCAGTGGCTGCAAGATATGAATCACAGAAAATGGGCAACTCCCTATGGCCAGCATTCCTTCCACCCACCTTTAGTAATGCCAATTAGCCTGGGTGGGACCAACATGGATGTAATCTTACATACTGCACCATTTTCATAATATTTTTTTCTTTGGAAAGGGATGTGTGCTTCAGGCAAACTAAAAATAAATTACACAGTTTAAGATAAGGGAAGTTAGACTTTAAAGTTAGAAAAAAAATTAACTTTACTAATTAGTGTTTATCCTTAATGTCATCTTTATTCCTTTTGATAACTTTAAAATAACTCAAGAAAGCATAATAATCTTCTCTGGAATTATTTCTAAGCACTAAGAATGCCCAAAGTTTGTCAATGGTTCTTTTAAACCCCATGTTTTCTGGAAGTAGAGCTCTCAAGGACCTAGACCGAAAAAAAAAAAAATGATGAATGCAAAACGAATTTAGAAGACTGAATTTTGTCATAATGAGTTATTTTAGTATTGTCTTAAAGAAACATATTTGTTAAATAGCACTTGTAATAACTATGATGTTTATATAGGCTTATTTTCCCCCAAAGCTATAAGCATTACCCAAAATCAATGCCTAACCTTTACCAAACTGTTCTAACGATCAGTAATATTATTCAGCCATAAGAAAGAAGGAACTTCTGCCATTTGCAACAGCATAGATGAAATTTGAGGGTATTATACTAAGTGAAATAAGGCGGACAGAGAAAGACAAATACTGCAATGGTATCACTTACATGTGGAATCTAAAAAGAAAAGTCAAACTCATAGAAAAGTGGTTGCCAAGAGCAGGGGATGAGAGAAGTAAGGAGAGATTGGTACAGGGTACAAACTTTCAGCTATAATATGAATAAGGCCTGAGGATATAATGTGCGATATGGTGACTATAGTTGATAACATTATATTGTATAATAGAAATTTCCTAAGAATGGAACTTAAGTGTTCTCCCCCCCCCCCCAAAAAAAAGAGAGAAATAGATATGTGATGTGGTGGATACATTAACTAGATGGGGAAAACCATTTCATAACGCTTATATGTATTAAATCATCACAATGTATACTTTAAATGTCTTAGAATTTTATCTGTCAGTTATACCTCAAGAAAACTGAAAAAAATCCTAACAATCAATCAATATGCAGTGAAAACTATACCTGTAATATTCAGGAAAATTTCTGAGGTAAATTTTATACTCTAACAACCTTCTAAATTAGAAAAAGTTAGTAGTTTTTCCATTTTAATTAAAAAGAAGAAAATTAAGATTGAAAATGATTATGACCATGGCCTCAGCTCATTATTAGGCAAATAAGTTACATTCCAGGCCTTCTGGATTCCAAAATATCACTTCATATTTATCCTCTCAATATGTAATTCAGTCCCTAAATTTTTATGTAAATTCTTTAGTAACTCAGAGGGGGAAAAAAAGTTTATTAAGGCTTCAGAGGGACCAAGAGCTTTGAGCAGAGCCTTAAAAGTGGGGCCAGTTGGGCCTTGGCTGAGTGGCTGTTGGATGGAGCACCCTCCCATACACCAAAAAATGGCCATTTCTATTCTGGCCAGGGCACATATGGGAGGCAGCCAGTCAATGTTCTCTCATATCGATTTTTCTCTCTCCCCCTTCCTCTTTCTCTAAAATAAAATTTTAAAAAAATGAAAATTTAAAAAAACATATCTTTGGGTGAGAATTTTTTAAAAAGTGGGACCAGTGGGGTTGGTGAAGGGATAGAAGAAACATATATCAGGAGGAGAGGGAAAATAGTGGCTAATAAAAATAGTTGCAATAAAGTTTATTAAGCACATGTTATAAAATACTGCACTGAGCTACATTATCTTGTTTAATACTCGATAAGTTAAGTGCTTCCATTTAGGAAACAAAGTAGTTTGCCCTAGACCACAGAGCTGGGAAAGGACAGAAGCAGGAACTGGGTGTCTGACCGGGTCTGTTTGGCTCCCAAACCCAAGCTCTTAACCTTTATTCCCTACTACATCCAGAGTAAAGACATGAGAGGGAGAAGAACATGTAAAAATACCCTGACTAGAGGAGAACCATGCTGAGAGTGAAAGAAAATAAAATTGGATAAACAGACAAGGACCAAGTTATAGAGTGCCTGAAAATTCAATGCTAGTTTTGATGTAGTAAAATAATGGCACTTCTTTATAGGTTTGGTTTTGTTTTTTTAATAGGAAGGAAGATGATAAAGGGAATTATTCGAAGAATGTTTATCTTAGTACAGAAAGACTGAGAGGGAGTAAAAGATGAAGGGGGCAGTTATGAAACTAATCTAATGGTTCGAGTATGAAATCATGAAGGTTTAATCCAGAGGGTCAACGTGATCATGAATCAGAAGAAAAGGATATAAAATCACAATTCAAAAGAAGAATCAACATAATTTCATGACTAATTAGATGCAAAGACTGCAGCAGAGGAATGATGAGTCAAAGATGACTGAATGGTTTCAAGCCCAAGGGACTGAAATGGCGCCATGAAGGGTGAGGGAGGAAGCTGTGGTGGGACAGCATGGGTTTGTGAGTAGGCATGTTGGATTTTAATGACTGACTAGCAGGGACTTGGGCATGGGACTTGTTTCCAATATCCAAATAGATGATCATTAGAAACAAGGGCACTGTGCAATAAATGAAAGTTGCAGATATATCTGAATTTGCTCATGAAGAACATGGAAAGAGAGAGAGTACGGCTGACAATGTAGGCTAACGAGCTTCCATAGGTAAGGATGCCTGAGAAGAATGAGGAGGCATTCAGAAAATAAAGACCAGACAACTTGGTCTTCTCTTTCTATATTTCAGTAAATTAAAGACCTCACGTGGAAGGTTCCTTCTCTTGAAATTCCTTCCCCTGGATCTTCCCATTGGCATGTCCTACAGTCTATGCTGGGACCTAGAAGGTATCCAAAATATCAAGGCTCAAAAAAAAAAAAAAAAAAAGCAAGGCTTACCACTAGAATTTTGGTATTTATGGGCAGCCAAATGAACATAATGTCAAGGATAAACCTTGACAATTTAAAACCAAGCAAAACTATCTCTAAGCATAATACAAAGGTTCATAAATAATAAAGCTTAGAGAAATTGAAAATAAAAATAATTTTTATTACCGCTAATTTAACATTAGTTCCAGGCTTCAACAGAAATGTTTTTCTTACAGTATAGCTTGGTCAAACTATGAAGAAATAAAAGGAAATGTTAAATGCAATGTCCCCCACAAGACCTAATAGCCCTAAATGGTTTTCCATAGCCAGAGTGTTAATCTAATTAATCCATCTTTCAGAAGTATGTTGCAGAAATGAGGCCTGGCCAACCACCCCCGCATATGTTCAGTTGCCTGGACATGCTTGCTTTTGTGGTTGAAACTCAAATTCTTCCTCACACAATAGAACAAAAAGTACCTTAATTTCCTTGAAAAGATTAAGTATCTATAAAATTTCACATTTATTGAATTTTTCATTTTTGTAAGACATATTTACCTATTTAATAAACTAATAGATTCCTTTTCTGTTGTAGCAAAACTTGAAGTTTACATTTATTTAAGCAGTTTCTCTAAGTTTGCTGAGTATCAACTACATATCATTCAAAGCTATTCATCAACACATTCTCTTGTTTTTGACTAAATTCTCTAAATATTTTATGAAAACAAAAATAAAATAAATCTATATTATATGTAGTGATTTGTAGACTCTGTCTAACATATACTTTGGGAAATCTATTTGGCAGAAGTATAAGTTTATGTTTAATGCTACATATAAAGAAAGTCACAACATTTTAACATTTATTTATTAAGCTCCAATATAAAAAGGATTTGAGTAGATTTAGAAATACTTGAATGACATAATAATATAGTGATATACAAACATATTATATATCAGGTAGTGTTCTAAGCATTTGATTGCATTATCTCATTTATTACTCATAACAACCATATACGGTCAATCTAATGTTATCCTCATTTATTATAGATAAGAAACTGAGGCTAAGAGAGGCTAATGAACTTGCCCAAAGCTCCGAAATTGAGGAGCAGTTAGAATTGGGATTTGAACCCAGGTGATCTGACTCTATATCTATGCCTTTGTCAGTAAGGAAATAAGAAGAAAATGAAGCCAGAGTTGATGTCAGTACAAAAATGTGCATTGAAAACCTTGTCTAATTCTAAAAGTGAGCAATAAATTTGTTTCTGATTTTCTGGAAACAAAATTTAAAAAAAAAACATAATCAGAAACAAAATTCACATTGCCCATAAAATAAAAGGCATAGCAGTAAATCATACTGTCTACTTTTCTGGTGGACATTATGAGAAAAAATAAAAAGTATTCTTTTTTAAAAATGCAGCACCTTCTCACATTGCCCTTAAAATCAAAGGAGTTCTCTTAAATATGAATTACCTAAAAATGCAATTTATATTTAGAAGAGTGTGTTTGTGCAAAATATCAGTAATAATAATAGAATAAATAATGTCCCAATTGAATGAGGTTTTATTTTGTTTCAGTAGAAATTAATTGATAGGGGATTTCTGAAGGAAAAGGCGGAAACTGATATTTCAAGGAGAAAAAAAATGTAGCAAGAAAAGAATTAATGTAGAATTATTCTAATAAACCATGAGTGTCTTTCCCCCACTTCACTTCTAATCTTTGAACTAAGTAGCATAATTCCATGCTCAAGGCTTGTAATGTTTCTCTTCTCTGATATTCTAAGCACCATGAGAGCAGAGACCATTTATTCACCACTGTGTTCTCAGAACATTATACAGAACCTGATATTTTTATAGGTGCTCAATAAACATTTATTGATTGGTGAATATGAATCCTATTATTTAGGTTCCACACTTAAGTATTTAAAGCCCAGGATAAGAACAACCAACAACAACAACAACAAAAATTCTAAGAACTTAAATTAACAGTAAGTTCACTATGTTCCAGAAGTGTAAAGTAATTTCAAAGTCTAATGAAACTTTGATTATATTGGTACAGATGAAGACCAAATCAGGAACTAGTAATCCTGCTTTGTTCTGTACTCATCAGATCATATGTTATAAGAAATTTTGACAATGTGGAGTCAATTAGGAGAAGGGGAAAATATAGTACTGAAATTAATCATTCATACATCATTAAAGGAATTAAGGAACATCAAGGTGAGATATGATCATTCTTCAAATATGGGACCTAATGTTATAAAAGATGCATTGGATTATTCCATGTAACCAAGGGCATATAAAATATGCTAAGATCAATTGTGACTCAATATTAGAATAATTGTTTTAGTAATTATAGCAGAGGAAGAATGAAATTAGCTAATTTTTCTTTGAGGTGTTATGCTCATTATCTGGGTTGATAATGACTTAGTCTATAAAGATAGGTTAAACCCATAGAACTTGAAAATTGTTATTTCATCGTATATCTATATATGTGAAATATAAAATTGAATGCTAAATACTAATGATTTGTGCTAATAGCCTTAGAATATGTAAAATAATATTTGGATATGTAATGAAAAGTTTTAATTATCTCCATTATTATTTCAGGGATATATACCAACTAAAAAAATCTGTGACTCACTTCAAAAAGATATCTTTATTTTTTAGAATGCTTATTACTTGTTAGTTGTTAACTTCTGTAAGAAATTAGTATATAAATAATCAATTGGAATAAGCTAACTGTCTGAAGTACTTGTCCAAGTTTATTTATATTTAATTGAAGCAGTTAAGAATTTATATAAGCATACAAAAAGGCACTCCACATCATATGTTATCAGGGAAATGCAAATAAAACAACAATGAGAGATCACTACACACCTATTAGAATGGCCAAAATCCAGAACACTGACACCAAGTGCTGACAAGAATGTGGAGCAATGGAAATGCTCATTCATTGTTAATGGTATAAATGATACCAGTACTTTGGAAGCTTTTGGCAGTTTCTTATGAAACTAAACATATTCTTACTATATGATACATTAATTACATTCCTTGATATTACCCAAAGGAGTTGAAAACATGTCCACACAAAAACCTGCACATGGGTGTTTGTGGCAGCTCTATTCATAATTGCCATAACTTACAACAACCAAGACGTCCTTTAGCAGGTAAATGGATAAATAAACTCTAGTACATCCAGACAATGAAATGTTATTCATCACTAAAAACAAATGAACTATCAAGCCATGAAAAGACATGGAGGAAAGTTAGATGCATGTTACTAAGTGAAAGAATCCAACCTGAAAAGGCTACATACTGTATGACTCCAACTATATGACATTCTGGAAAAGGCAGCACTATATTGACTGCCTTTAAGATCAGTGGTTGCCAGGGGTTGGGGGGAGGAGCACATACATTGGTGGAGCACAGAAGAGTTTCAGGATAATGAAAACACTCTGTTATGACATGATAATGGTGGGTACATGCCATCTTACATTTGCCCAAACCCATAGAATGTACAACACCAAGAATGAACCCTAGGTAAAGCATGGACTTTGGGTGATTATGATGTGTGAATGTAGGTTTATCAGTTATAACAAATGTACTGCTCTGTGGATAATGATGATGGGGGAAGTTGTACATGTATAGAAATGGGGAGTATGTGAGAAATCCCTGTGCCTTTCTTGCAATTTCGTTGTAAACATTAAACTGTTCTAAAAAAATAAAGTCTTAAGCAAACAAACAAAAATCGTGCTGTCTCTACCATTATGTCATATTTACAGAACTGCCTACCTAAACGAGCAGGGCAGCCCTAACCTGCTAACCAGCTAGTTAGAGTGTCATCCCAATACACCAAGGTTATAGGTTTGATTCCCAGTCAATGAACATACAAAAATCAACCAATGAATGTGTAAATAAGTGGAACAACAAATCAATGTTAACTCTCTTTCTCTTTCTCTTTTTCTAAAATCAATAAATCTTAAAAAGTGTATATATTTTATACACTTAAAGAGCATGGCTAAGTCTATATTATAGAATAGTTACCAGCAGTTTTGTAGCTAAAAAGAAAAATGTGTTGTAGTAAAATTTTGTAGAGGCACTCTAACCCAGCAGTTCTGATTCTCCTGCAGCCTCTATGTCAAGAAACCTGGTACAGTGCAGATGAGAATATCTTTTTTAAAAGTTGCCAGTTCTTAAAGTAGCATTGATAAACTATAAATAAATATTTATTCATCTAAATCACCTGTTAAAATATAAAAAGATAATCTAATTGCATACCGCCTCCTCTAACCTTTCACCCGTATCAAGAAACAAGATACTCTTGGCTCATCCATTTTCTCTTCCCTATGGCCTCCTTTCTACCTCTCCAAGATTAGGCACAAACACTGTCATATACAGTACATAGAATCCGATGGCCCTGTGGACTCCAAATGCAGGCTCAAGGCATGAGCCTAGGTAGAGCAACAAAGCAATGGATTGTAGCTGGGAACACATGCTAAGCTAGCCAGATGCTGGACTATACTAAGGCATAGTATCTCTTGACATTAACTATATTTCTGGCCCTGATGTTCCATGGTGGGATGGACAGAGATGAGACATTGGGGAACACTTTTAATTTTTCTTCCCGAATAAATCATCCTCTCCGGTGGGTCCTTGGAAATGCTTTTACTCACAGCACTGAAAGAGCCCCACTTCCACTGGCCACAGAAATACTACTGAGTTAGAAAATAGGAATTTTAAGTTGTTGATAGCTAAATTTCCAATGAAAAGTGTATATATTTTTAAAAGATTTTTACTTTATATATATATATTTATATAAACTATATATAAAATACATATATATTATATATAATTTAATCTCCATGTTATTTCTCTCTTCCCACTTTTTCATGACCCAAGGAAAATCAATTTCCCATTTTATTTTAGATTCTCTTTGATTTGTAAATTGTAAGAAGGACTCTAATTCTTGGTGAAAAGTGTTGGTGAACTAGTAATAAGTTGTCACAAGAAGAAAACATCTTAAGTATAGCATTTAGATTTTTAAAAATACCATCAATATCTTGTGAAGGCAGCCTGAGGGCCCCCACCCCCACCCCGCCAACCTGCATTCTGATGCACATGCTTGCTAGCCCCAACCCCCTTTCCACTTGTGTCCTAGCTAGCCTTTCAAAAACCTGTTTCCCTGAATACTTCCATTTTACAGAGGCCATAAACCATGAACCATACACAGCCCCCAGAAGGGGTTGGTGGCACTGGCGCCAACCAGGCCAGGCCTTTGGGTGTAGTCTCACTTCCCCCATTCCAACCCACAGGGGCTACAAAGCCCATGAAAAGTCCAGAAGCTTGGTCCATATTTGGGAGACAAAGAAACTAAGGGGATAAAAGGGAAAGCCCCCCGCGCATTTGGGACTCAGATTTGGGATCCAATTCCCCTGGGTCATTCAGCACCGGTGCTTCCTGAAATAAAGTATTGTTCCTGATCTTCCGAGTGCCCGTTGTGTGTTTTCCGGTCACTTGGTAAATTCTGCAGCAATCTAAAATGCTCAAATTGCCTCAAGTTGCCATCAACATCATTTCCTTTTACAGGCTGCCTCTCCTCACATCCTGACATGCAAAATAAAGAACCCAAAGAGTTGTATGATTTCATTGTTTTTCTGTTTTATTTAATTAGTTGTGCTGTTTTTCCTTGGCTGACAACAATCCATTGTGAATCAACTCTAATTTGGATTACTCTAAAACCTCAGTCTTGTTTTCATGTAAAAATGTATATAGTTCATTTTAGTAACAAGAGTGCTCACTAAAATTCTAATTATATCCCACTATTCTCTGCTAGTCCATTTTTTCTTCAAAACAATGCCTAACTTAATCTTTTTCATTTTGTTTCTTTGTGGTTCATGCTTTGTTCTTAATGCTTCCTCCTATGTTACCTAATCACATCAAAACAATAAAACTTTGTGTTTAATATTTTTAAAAAAGAGAAAATATTATAGTACTTAAGGTCACAATTATCTGGGTGTTCATACCAAAATATAATTTTTATTCAAAAAATTTCATTTAAGTATTATTCTATTCAACCTAATTTTGAAGCACTGGAAATACTCAGAGAGACTCTTAATCTGCTGGGTTAGTGAAAGCTCTATGAATAGTTCTTATTCATCAGTCTCAAACAGGATAATTGACTCCAGAACCCAAGACAAAAAAAGGTTTGAAAAAGGATGTGGCAAGGTGGTATAAAGGAAGTAAATGTTTTTAGGGCTCTTGAATAACAAATTTTGAAAGAGGGGGTGGAAACACCTTTGTAGGTTCCTTGGATAATCTCTTAAACATGCAAATAAGTGACTAAGTTAGAGGAAACCAATTTAGCAATGATGGGGCATATTTCCGTAGCATTTGGGGATTATGTTAAAACTGGTGAGAATTAAACCTAAATCTCAAGGGTCTCATCTACAAAGGAAGGAGTAAATGAAGAAGAGACCACAAAACTGAGAAGACTACTGGGCTGGGATTTTAATCACTGGCACCATGTAAGATTCTCTTGTACTCCATCATGCCATATGGGGATTAAATGATTTCTCTGTCTTTTGAATTTCATGGGTTCCAAGTGGATTTTAATGGATTTCAGATGATTTCACTACAGTGCTGAGAAACCAACCCACATTACTGAAAGTATGGGCAGTTTTACAATATACTTCTACTCATTCATAATCTATGACAATGCCACTCATTCATGACAATATTATTATTCATGACAATATTATGTTGACAAATTGATAATACAACAAGCTATTTACCTTTTTAAGATATATAAACATCAGGTTGTAAGTGGAATATCAAGAAAATGTAAAAATATGCTGTTATAGAAGAAAACAACTATGCATTTTAAATTATCAAAAGCCAAATTACCAATAAAAAGAGTTTCAAACTGACACTATTGCTAGTTTCAGGAGAAAGAAAGATTCAAGTTTCTAAATCTAAATACATAAATGAAAGTACATAGAGACAGTAGTTGTAAAACTAATCATCTCACTTGTGGCCTTGTTTTGAAACCATGTATATGCAGCCAGATATAGAATTCTGATGTATTTTTTAATAATATTGGTGCCCATGTGTGCTATTCTCTGAGTTCATCTTTGGAATAACATAACATATTCTTGCTCTTCAACTACTGGGAGAAAGGGAGGAGAGCAACAAACAGGCAATAACAATACCACAGTGTTGTAAGCGGTGTGGAAGAGTTAAGTACAGGGTACCATGGGAGCAATTGAGGGATGCCTAGCCAAGAATGGTTAGGGATGGGGAAAGATTGAAAGTTCAGCAAAGTTTTCTATGAAGCTTCCTGCTAGAAGAAAGAGAAGGATAACTTACAGAGAGGTCCACATTTCCTGCCTGTCAAATTAAAACAAATTGACTTAATTTGGACTTAAAATGTTAATTCCAGGTTGACTCATTATGTGAAAGCACTAGTACAACCAAGGCTATATCAGTGTTTGATATGTCTGCATCTTTCTCCAGAAAAGTTGCTGCGTTGATGATCTTTCCTAAAGATTCAGCTCAACAGAAAGAAAACTATTAATCTAGTGAATTTTCTATGTAATAAAATACCAATAATTGTAATATTCCTAAGTGGCCATTGAAAACTGTTGTTACAGTAGACAGTTAGTCAGACATTCACGAAAAGAAAGGGAGCAACTGGAACCAGACATCTGGTTAATCCGGATTAGCTAGGAAAGGACAGTTCACAGTCACTCAGGGCATCCAAATAGCAGGAAAGACACTATTCCGTCACCCCAGGGAACAGCCTGCACTGTCCTACCAGATCAATGGGGTGGGGAGGGAGGAAATGGCCAAGGGAAATTTCTTTCACTGAGTGCATGCATGGTAGAAGCCAAGATAGTGCAGAGGGATTCCTTTTACTAAGCACATGCTCAGTAGAAGCTGAATGACAAAGCAGAAACCATGAGGCATGCACAGAAGGAGCCAAAATGCTGACCATAAAAGGAGGAGGGCACTAGCCTGGGGAAGTCTGGGGAAAGTATCAGATTGGAAAGAGACTGGGTGGGGGGAGGACACAGGCACAGCCCTGGAAGAGCTCGGAAACAGATTGGATTGTTTGAATGAAAGCCTGCTCTTCCCAACTCCAAGGGAATATATGGACGCTAGACAAAGAACCCAGCACGCGCCCACCTTGAGCATGTCCATGCCCTTCTCTCAGCACGTACTTTTTGCCTTTTTGTTCTCCTAAATTCTAAGGTTTCCCACCAAACTTGCAACCAGGGCAACAGCAAGCTGCAGCAGAGGACACTTCTTTGCCTCTGTCCACGCAGCTGCTACTACAGCCTGCCCACCCTCTCTGCCTCTCCGAGGGCATACTATCTCTTTGCACTCTAATAAATATTGCCACTGTCGCTTAAAATCTTCATACATGTGACTTTAAAATTCTTTTCCTTCGATACTGCAGAAGAATCCCATTTCTAGACTGTGTTGGGCAGACACACCCTGGTCCCGGTCTTCCTCCAATAACACCATCAAACTAAAAATTTCATATTTAAAAATATGCACTGTACAATATGCAAACATTTGTTATATGTTTATTAGTCACTGCCAGTAATGGAGTATTTTTTTTCACTAAACTATAATAAGACATTAATTGTTCTTTAATTTTTTAAAGTCATCCCAATAGTCTTACCAAATGTCATCCTAGTACATATGTATGTATGTATGTGTATATATTTAGTTAAAAACATATAAGCAAATATAGCAAAGTGATGGTTATCACAATGCCAAAATATGCCTCCTGAGATCTGTATCCATTTTAGTTTTTGTTTTCAGACAGTAAAGCTCTAGGATTTCAGTTAAGTAATTAAATGGAGTATAGATGATATTTTCCAGTATTTGTACAGTGCCCTTATAATTTACATTTTTTAAAAGAAATGAGCAAGTAGCTTGCTCAAAACCAGAAAAGTTAGCAAGATATATTCTTAGCATTTCATCTGTGAGGCTTGATTAAATATCTTAATTAAAATCACATAACAATGAATTAAGGAATAGATATGACAGAATGTTTTACTCACATAAGATACTAACTCACCTGTGGTTTAGTAGAATGATTTTAAAATTGGTAATCTAAAATTTTAGAATTAAAAAATATTGCCTTTATTTGTCAGATATGATTATAATTAGTTGAGTTATATCAAGCAATGCTCAGCATGCAGTTTTACTAAAACACAAAGGAAACAAAATATTGAAAACAACTTTTTCTCATAAACAGAGTTCACCTGAACCCTAAATAAGCAAGATTTTTAAAAAGCGAAATATTCCCATCCATTCTAAAATCCTACATAAATACCAAGCTCCATTTGTGAAATGATTCTAGGTTAATAGAACATACATATGTAAACGTGAAAAAATAAGAAAATATAAAAGATTTAACAACTGTGGATTAAGAAAAGTGAGTAACAGTAAATTCTTTTCAAAAAATATGTGATGGGGAGAGTATGAGAAAGGGGATCTGGACACTCATTGTTTTAAGAAGTAAAACTAGATAACAGATTGCAACAGAAAATATTTTTTTGGATCACAAAACAGCTCTAAAACGTTGCTAAAGTATATCTAGAAGAACATTATGTGTGGGTTTTCCTGTAAGTGGTGTCTCCTATCTAAAAGGAAATAAGTAGGACAGAGGAACATGATAGCCATGGAAAAGGATGTATCAAGCACAATTAATGGAAGGTGTCCACCATGGATGTTACATAATGAACTATGACCACTCTGACTAAAAATGAGGCCATGGAAGTCTTAGAGGAAAACAAAATCAGAACAACTATTGCGGGTTCCTTTAAGATAAAATTTAGGCTATCATTTTCAGAAATATGACCCAAAAAATCATAGCTTTTGTGTATTGTTTCCTTATTTCTTTGGCATTTTAAAACACAGTCCTAAATTTACATTTTAAGGGAATATAAAACAACATCTAGGGGACATTGTACGTTTTAAAAGGCTGTAAACAAGCCCCAGTAGCCAGATGCTGGCTTCATACTCTGCATGAAAACTTTGCAAAGAGCACCATCTTCAGGCCTTTAACAGAATGCTGAGCTCCGTTATAAAGGTGTCTATTCCCACTTTCCCTAGAGTTTCTCCACTGCTGATTGTCTTCTTCTGATTCATTCCGGATTAGGATGAAAAATGTTAGATTGAGCACATTTGTTGAATATGACACAATATTTCACAATTTCCCCTCATGCACTATAATACTTCTTTACAGATCAGATTATTGCTCAAACACATCTATGCAATGGGAGAACATTAGCTCCATAGCTATTCCCTGAGGTTAATTCTAAAGAAGGAAGGCTAAGGGAGAAAGGACTTTTAGAGTTCATTTTCTAATTTTAGAAGCAACTGCTGTATAGTACATTTTTCTCATCTTCCAATTTCTCAGGTCTCTTATTAGAATTAAACACAACATTTGCAAGGTTATGCTACAAGCTTGATTTACAAAACTGGAGCAAAACAGAGATGACTTAAGCAAGATATACCCTTTTCTCTCTGGTAAATAACATTCATTTCTTTCTCCTTTCCACACTCTCACTAAAGTCAGGGAAAGTGAACATACAGCAAACCCGGAAGGAGTTAGATGGTGCAACTAATCCACTATATCTTTAAATCCTGACTTTTTAATCTTTAAACTCCTATACAGGCATTGGCTTCTTATCTCAAGGAATGAGACGCATCCCTGTTATAGTAATAATGATAAGAATAATATAGAATAAGTATCAAAGTGTGGAATTACAGTGTGATATTAAAATATGATGTTAAAAAGTATTGAATGTAATGTAAACAGGTTGATTAAACACCCCTGAGTGGCCTGTATGCAGAAAAAAAAAGTAAAGTGATCTGTTCCCCATATGTAAAACCAGATATGCAAGGCTCCTGGGACCCGCTGATAAGACACACTGAAGACGCCCATCTAGGCACATAAAAAGAGGAAGCACCAGAGGAAGATCAGAGAGGCTGCTCTGCTCCTCCACAGACGGTCACTCTCCACCCCCCTTCCTGCAATCTGCCCAAGCTCTGCCGTGGACTGTGAGTCCAAACAGTGAGCCGGAAACTGAGGCCTCAAGCAAGACGCCGAGCTGCAGCTGCAACGTCCAACGTCCAGTGTGTGTGTCTGTCGGCGCGGATCCCCGGGTGGCCTGCCGAGGTCTGGAAACCACCAGGACTCTGGTAAATAAACCGTGTGTGATTCGTGCATTGCATGTCTGTCTCCTGTGTAATTTATGCTCGGTCAATATTAAGTAAGTACCTTGGGTCGTACGTGTCAGTTTAGAGACTGGCTGAGGCACCCTTGGTCACCTGTGCTTACGTCCCTGAAGGAGAAATTGGGACAATCCCCAGACAGACCAGCTTTCAGAGCTCACGTTTACTCATTAAACGTGTTTCTCATTAAAGCCAAGCAGAGCCTGGAATGGAGGTATAAAAGAAAAACAGAGAGCCCGCCAAAGAACTACTCTTCACACCCAGGACAGCAATATGGAATGATTTAGACAGCCAATCATAAACATTTACACAGTTAAGAATACAAATCCACCACTGGCCATAAATTTTTATCATTGAAATTTCAAATAAAATTTTATGAACACATTCTAATGGCCTTCATGAAGACATTTCAATATCAAGATTACATAAGTAAAACATTCATTCAACAACAGGAATCATATCTAATATGAAATCTTAAATATTCTCCTCATATACACAGTTTGGAATTGCTGTATTCTAAGTGTGTAACTCTTTGTAAAAATGTGAAGACTACAGCTGCTCCCGGCCTCAGCTCTTCAAAAACAAATCTGACACAAGGTTGAAAAGAATCATAGAACCTCGGGTTTGGAAAGATCATTAAAGAGAATTAAATCCAACCACCTCTAATGACAGAGCCACCCTTATCAAGGGGTTGTCCAGGCATTGTGCAAACCCCTCACTATTCCTATCTGACCATAGGAAATTCATCTTTATATTTAGACAAAAATCCTTCCACTATAGTCTCATCTAGGGGATATGTCCATTTTCTGGAGAATGTGGAATAAACTTTCTTCCAGGAAAGCCCTGAGATAGTTGGAGATTATTCCCAGCCATTCCCCTGAGCTTTTCTTTCTCTTAAGTCATCACAGGTCTGTTCACTCTTTCTATATGGAATGATTTTAAAGCCCTTGTCTTCCTGGTTCATTCCTCAAGAAGTATAATTTGACTTACTCTTTTTTGTAAGATTTTTATTGATTTTTAGAGAGAGGAAGGGAGAGGAAGAGAGAGAGAGAGAGAGAGAGAGAGAGAGAGAGAGAGAGAGAGAGAAACATCAATGTGAGAGGGAGACATCTATCAACTACCTCCTACATGGCCCCTACTGGGGATCAAGCCTGCAACCAGGGCAACCTTTGATACACAGGATGACTCCCAACCAACTGAGCCGCACAGGCCAGGGCTGACATATTCTTCAAAGTGTGATACCAGGACTGAATACAATCCTCTAGAAGTGTCCTTGACAGAACTGGGTGGAGCCATCTAATACCTCTTATATAGTAGATGATAGATTTTTATTAATTTAACTTAGTTTAATTAGATTCATTTTAATCAGCACTGAGGAAGTGAAGAGAAGGACACCAGAAGCTCATTGCTTGCTAACGAGATGTGCAAGTTTTCTATTCTTATGTTCTTTTCTCCATCTGTGTCATTCCCACAAAGAAAACTGCTATCAGAAATAGACTCCCTAGAAAACTGAATGTATCAAGAAATAAATATGTCACTTAGAAAGACAAATATATTTTTCTTATGCTGAGCTATTAAGCTTTACAAGGAGTTTTTATAGGATTTGATGTATTGCATAAGGAAAATATAATAAAACTTTCTCATTTCTTTTGTATAGAAAAAGTCAATGTTTGCTAAATATTTACATGTAAAATATAATTCATGAAATGGAAGGACTTAGACTGATTTATGACTATATCATTACCATTAAACTAAGCTGGAAGATAACTTAGAATAGCTCTGATTTATGATTTTAAAAGATCAAAACCAACCAAACTGTTCATTTTGTGTCTTATTTATCGGTGACAGTATAAATTTAGCCCAAGAAGAGTCTTATTTTAAGCCTATAAAGTCAATAAAATTCATTGTGTATGCATATATATATATATATCTACACTAATAAAAGAGAAACATGCAAATTATCATCACTCTGCTACGCTACCAGCCAATCAGAGTGAGTATGCAAATTAACCTGAAAACATGGTGGCAGCCCCGCTCCCCTGCTGCTCCAGGCCTGTGGGGGTCAGAGAAGTCAGGCGCCAGTGCCTGAGGCTGGCTGCAGCCCAGGAGATGAAGAAGCCGCCTGCCCCATGATCCCAGGCCATAGCCAACAGCAGAAGCCTCACGTCCACCTGCCCCACATCCTGGGGGAGATGGAGAAACCGGGCCCCAGCGCCTGAGGCTGGGTGTAGCCCGGGAGATGAAGAAGCTGCCTGCCCCATGATCCCAGGCCGCAGCCAGCTGGAGAAGTCTCCCACACTGCATCCCAGGGAAGATGGAGAAGCCGCCTGCCTGCGGTCTAGGTGCCAGCAACTGCGGCTGGCTACAGCCTGGCAGACTGAGAAGCCACCCACCCCGAGGTCCCAGGTGCCAGCACTTGAGGCTGCAGCCCAGGCGAAGCCACCTGCCCACCATCCCCTGCAGCTGCAGCCGGCCTGGGCGCCTATGGCTGACCAGAGGGAGGGAAGCCCAGATCCCAGGTGCCTGTGGTCAGCTGGAGAAGGGAATCCTGGATCCCAGATGTGGGGCTGAGGCAGAGGTGGTTAGGGGCAATCAAGCCAGCAGGGGAGCAGTTAGGGATAATCAGGCTGGCAGGCAGAAGAAGTTAGGGGCAATCAGGCAGGCAGGCGAGTGGTTAGGAGCCAGCAGTTCTGGATTGTGAAAGGGATGTCCGACTGCCGGTTATTTCCTGAGGGGTCCCAGATTGGAGAGGGTGCAGGCTAGGCTGAGGGACACCCTTCTCCCCTTCCCCCCATGCATGAATTTGCACCGGGCCACTAGTATGTGTGTGTGTGTGTATATATATATATATATATATATATATATATATATATATATATACACTAGAGGCCCGGTGCACGAAATTCGTGCATGGAGGGGGGTTGTCCCTCAGCCCAGCCTGTAACCTCTCCAATCTGGGACCCCTCAAGGGATGTACGACTGCCCGTTTAGGCCCGATCCCTGGGACCGGGCCTAAACGGGCAGTCGGACATCCCTCTCACAATCCAGGACTGCTGGCTCCAAACTGCTTGCCTGCCTGCCTTCCTGATTGCCCCTAACCGCTTCTGCCTGCCAGCCTTATCACCCCCTAACCACTCTGCTTCCAGCCTGTTTGCCCCCAACTTCCCTCCTCTGCCGGCCTGGTTACCCCTAACTGCCCTCTCCTGCAGAGTTGATCACCTCCAACTTCCCTCCCTTGCAGGCCGGGTGCCTCCCAACTGCCCTCTCCTGCTGGCCATCTTGTGGTGGCCATCTTGTGTCCACATGGGGGCAGGATCTTTGACCACATGGGGGCAGCCATATTGTGTGTTGCAGTGATGATCAATCTGCAGATTACTCTTTTATTAGATAGGATAGAGGCCTGGTACAAGGGTGGGGGCCAGCTGGTTTGCCCTGAAGGGTGTCCCGGATCAGGTGGGGGTTCCCTTGGGGCGTGGGGCGGCCTGAGCGAGGGGCCTGTGGTGGTTTGCAGGCAGGCCATGCCCCCTGGCAACGCAAGCGGAGGCCCTGGTATCTGGAATTTATTTTCCTTCTACAATTGAAACTTTGTAGCCTGGAGCAGAGCCAAGCCTGGGGCTCCCTCCGAGGCCGGCAGCATTTGTGTTGGGGTTATAATTGAAACTTTGTTGCCTTAAGCGGGTGGGCCCGGCCAGGGTGTGTGGAAAGCTTTGCTTCCCCTGTTGCCAGCGGCAACCCTGGCCTGCTCTCTCAAGCTCCATTCTGCCGCCATTTGTTTGAATTTGTTTACCTTCTATAATTGAAACTTTGTAGCTTGAGTGGAGGCTTAGGCCTGCAACGACTGGCAGAAAGCTTGGCTTCTTCTGTTACCTAGGAAACCTTGCTCTCTGTGGCTGTAGCCATCTTGGTTTGGGTTAATTTGCATACTCGCTCTGATTGGGTGGTGGGCGTGGCTTGTGGGTGTGTCGGAGGTATGGTCAATTTGCATATTTGTCTATTATTAGATAGGATATATATAGAGAGAGAGAGAATATGATTACATAAGTATGGATGATTGAATATGTACAAATCAGAATATATGTATGTGTGTGTATATATATATATATATATATAACCTCCCTGTAATATTTTAGAAATAAGCTCTAATGCAAGCAAACAAAATACAAAATCCTATATTATAAAAGCCTAATATGCTAAGTGTTCGGTCATCCATTCAACCAATCAAAGCATAATATGCTAATGATATGCTAAGGCCACTCAACTGCTTGTTATGACATGCACTGACCACCAGGGAGCAGACAGTCGACCAGTCGACCAGTCGCTATGATGTGCTCCAACCAGTAGGTTAGCTTGCTGCTGGGGTCCGGCTGATCGGGACTGAGTGAGATGGGCTGGACTTGCCCTGGAGCCCTCCCACATCCCTCCCTGGCCCCGAACGTGAACCGGTGGGGTCCCTCAACCTGGCCTGCGCCCTCTCTCAATCCAGGACCACTTGGGGGATGTCAGAGAGCCGGTTTCAGCCCAATGGTGGAACGACTGTCGCTATGACACGCACTGACCACCAGGGGGCAAATGCTCAATGTAGGAACTGCCCCTGGTGGTCAGTGTGCTCCCATAGGGGAGCACTGCTCAGCCAGAAGCCGGGCTCATGGCTGGTGAGCACAGAGGTGGTGGCAGGAGCCTCTCCCACCTCCACAGCAGTGCTAAGGATGTCCGACTGCCAGCTTAGGCCCGCTCCCACTGGGGAGCGGGCCTAAGCCAGCAGCCCGATATCCCCTGAGGGCTCCCGTACTGCGAGAGGGCGCAGGCTGGGCTGAGGGACTCTCCCGAGTGCACAAGTTTTGTGCACCAGGCCTCTAGTATAAAATGAAAGACATGGTCTGCTTGAATCTTTTCTTCTCTCTAAATACTTCACATTCTAGAATTCCAGAGTATTTTCCCTTATTGCATTTAGATCATAGATTTACTATTATTAAAAACAATCTCTATATTAATATCTATAGTCTTTTCAAGATGTGCTTGAAAATTCAATGTCTGATGATGAGAGCATTGGTGAAGCTGGATTTGACCAAGAGTTCAATAGCAGAAAGCATTCCATTGCTCTCTGACATCTGTGAAATAAACAGATTTCTGGGCCTCCACCCCTGGCAATGCAGGGACCACAGGGACAGTACTGCATAGTCGTAACAAAGGAGAAAGGTAGGGCGTGAAGGGCACAGCACCACAGCACACTCTCTGAGGGGCAGAGCTCCCTGAACAACCAACTCTGCCACGGAAATGGGGGCTCTGCTGCCCAGGAGGTGGGTAAGGGCTAAAATAGAGAATGAACAAACACCATGTTTTCTAGTCTGATGACACCTTACAAATACATGTTTTTAAACAAGTAGAACAAAGTTGCTGTGATTTCTGCAGTGATTGTGTGAAATTACTTCATCAGTAACCAAAATCCAGCTCAAATTCGTGAGACCTGCTCGAGTCAAAGCTGAGCCCTATGTGGAATGGCAATAATTTGAGACATTTTGAAAAGCACGAGACTGTAAAATAGGGCAAAAATAAGACTTCTCAGTGAAAGTGATGGTGTAATTTTAATTCCACATATCTAAATGATCTTTTCTCAATGAATAGCTAGGATTGAACATATTTCATTAAATCAAATTTATTTAATTTTTTTCTTTATTGATTAAGGTATTACATATGTGTCCTTATCTCCTCATTGCCCCCCACACTCCCCGCCTACTCATGCCCTCACCCCCCTGGTGTCTGTGTCCATTAGTTAGGCTTATATGCATGCATAGAAGTCCTTTGGTTGATCTCTCTCCCTTACCCCCACCCTCCCCTCATTAAATTAATTTAAACACTGAATTTTAAACCATGGGAAGGAAATAATTTTTTATAAGTTAATGATGAAACAATGATTTTTGTATACTACTAAGACTAATAATTTAACCAATTGTGACATTTTCAGCTACTTAATTTGGCATCCATATTTAATTAAAAATTTCTATATTTGACTACAGTAAAATGATGACATTTAGTCCATATATATTATAGATAGTTCTTTATTACTCTTGAAAAAAATCACATTTTTATGTGCACGAATCTAATATCTAGAAGCAAAAGAGGAAAGTATAAAATAAATTTTAAAAGTAGTAGGTTTTCTTGTCTACAAAAATATAAACACATAGATGTGTCCATTTAGTCACATTTTTGTAGACAAAACAGAGAAATATTCATTTTAATACAATTTTAAATAAATTTATTTTTAAATATTAGAAGTGTCACTGCCACTTAAAAACAATATGTTCTTCTTCAATGTTAACCTCAGTTATTGGTTATCTGAGAAGAGCTATTTAGAGACTACAATACTATTATTATGTATCATTATCATCATAATAGAAGCTATCACCCTTTTTTAGTGCTGATTATGTTCTCAAGATTATACTAGGTGCTTTACAAACAGATAAGTGTACCATCACAAGTAAGGCTGTGTATATTTTATTAAGTACTTTTTCAGATGAGAAAACTAAGCTCAGATGCTACATTCTCTGCCCAAAGCAGCAAATCTGTCTGACACAAAACTGATGCTCACTCTTGCCGCCCCGTCTTTAAAACACCAGTTTTAAAAAGCCATACTCTATGTTCTAACCGTCATATTGATATGTGTTGTCCTAAGAATTTGAAGTTAATTTTTACAATTCTATATTCTTTACTCATAGTGCACAATTTAAAGCTAGAAACACATCATACTTTTGTTTTTATAGAATAACATTTTATTGATATGAACAATACTAAATGAAATTTAATAATATAAAATTTAATCAAACATAAATAGTTTTAGTATATTTTAATGCTATTCTACATCATTATACTCAAAATGGAGAATTAACTTATATAATAGGAGCCGAACTTTAAGGACAGTTAAGTAGTTACTAAGTAATGTGCAAAAGAAGAAAGAAAATATTGGGGGTTTTTTAAGTTTAAAAAATGTTGAAACAATTTCTCAGAAGTAAAAATATCCTGAACTATCATTCATTATTTTCTAAGAATATACTTTATATTTAGGGAATAAAACACAATGAAAGATAAGGAAGAGTTCCTATTAATCAATATTGTAGTTTTCTCACTTTTCCAAGTGAAGTAATAATAAATACATGAATGCAAGTAGTTTAAAAAATGGCATAAATTAATCCAGAGCAAAGAATTACTATGCTCTAATGTTAAATAAAACTAATCTAGAGAGCAGAGATGCATTTAGCCATGTATTTGCTTTTTCATAGTTATTGAAAAATGTTTTTTAACTTTTAAGATTAATTTAAGTAAACTTTACTCTTTAAAAGTAAAGTTTTATTTTCCCTCTGTTGAGAACATTTAACTATTACCTCATACTTTTGTGTGTATATATAAACACACATTTTATACAAAATGATACTTGCTGTGAAATTAACATTTTCTCCCTGAAATTGCACTCAATGAGGTTAAACTGTTTTGGTAGCAATCAGAATTGGCCTGGCCCTAAAGGAAGCGGTTAGAAAGATCTGGAGCCCTATATTTGAAAGGCTTTTAGTCTGAAATGTCCCTCACCAGGAAAGGGTGGCTGACCCACTTGCAATTGCCACTAGGTGGAAGTCAAGGCACTCCCGCAGCCAGGTCCTTGCAGGGGGCCCAAGACTGGCCCTTGCCAACATTTCACCCAAAGCCCTAGTGTGGAAAGGAGGGTCCATGTCAGACTCACTGCCATGTGCAGGCCCCGTGCCCTCTCAGATGCCCACAGAGATGCTGACAGCTGCATGGAACATTAATCTACCACCTCTCTGAATACTGAACCTCAGCCAGGAATGTAAAAGAAAAGAGTGAGCATCTTATAACCACAGCCAAGCTCGTGACGGTCTGATCACTCCAAAGCCTCGAGATGGTTCTGAAGACTATCCACACAATCAAGTTTTGTAGATAAGCTTTCCTTTTTTAATCTTTTCTGCCAACGTATCTGAACAGCTCAACAGCTCTTGCTGTTGCTCCTTGTTCTAATTGGCCCTACTCATACTTCAAATATCAGTGGTTTGCTCAAGAGCACCCAAATTTATATTTCTACCCAAACAAAGTTAAGACACCGTATCCAGGAGCTAGGCACTGTGGAGGGCCACTTGCTGTATTTATCTGAGGGAAGCCAATCATTGTGAATTTCTGTGCCGAACACAGACTTCAGATAGCACACCCAGCCATCACCATGAAAAGGGGCAAAGTTGGCAGATCGACCACAATTACCATCAGAATCATGACCCACATAGTCAAGGTAGGGTCTGCCTTGTCCAGATTGAAAGCTCAAGGCACAATAATCAAAGTACCTTTCATTCAGCTTCATGAAGAAAATAAAGGGAATTACTGAATAATCACTAAGACTATAGAATTGAATTAATTCTATCTAATTAATTGATAACTTGAACATAATTATATGTACATGCTAAAACTTAAATTTAGTTACAGTGAGGCTCCAACATAAATTTCCAATTATCTCCTGAAGAAAGAATTGATGAAAATCTTAACAAAATTGACCAAAAGTGTTCTGGGGCATTCAATCTTCCTTGTCTCCTTGCACTGCTCATGTTCCTTGACCTCTTCTCTGTACTTCAGTTCTTTCATATCATCAGAAAGCACCGAAAAAGGGTTTATTTTTTATATTAGAACCGTCAACTAACTCTCTGTTTATGAAGTTGATCAACGGAATTTCCAGTACAATTACTATCAATGGATTCCTACTGCGGCTTGTTCCCTGTATTATGACCAAATTCCAACTTTATGCACTAGTTCACCAGTTTTGAGACATTATAGAGCTAAATCCACCAAGGTTAAGTCACTGTATAATGTCCCCCAGAGGCCATCATTAAATTGTGGTGACAGTGTCAAATTGTTTCTTTCTAGCTGCTGAGCTAAAGGATGTAATTCCATTATATTTTGACTCATCTCTGCTCTAGAGAAGCTGTCAAAGTCTGCTTCAGTAGAGTGGATGGTATGCTCCATGGTCCCTATGGGCAGCAAAAACAAGAGTGACATCCAGCCATTCATTCTTCTATCATGAAATGCTACACACAACCCAAGTATGCTATCCTATATAATAAAGAGCTAATATGCAAATAGTTGTCATGCCCTCATGCCCTCGTGCTGGAACTGCTCAGACACTCAACACTGGGGAGAGAAGAATGGGGATCAGCCAGCCATAAATAAGCTCACAAGAAAAGAATGGGGACCAGCCAGGCTGCGGCCCGGGAGAGGGACAAGCTGCCCACCCAGCGGTCCCAGGCACCTGTGGCTGCAGCCGGCCAGGGTGAAGCCAGCCCAGGTCCTGGGTGACTGCAGCCGGCCAGAGGGAGGGAAGCCCGGGTCCCGGGTGCCTGCGACCGGCCGGAGGAGGGAATCCTGGGTCCCGGGTGCGGAGCAAGGCAGAGGCAGTTAGGGGTGATCAGGCCAGCAGGGGAGCAGTTAGGGGCAATCAGGCAGGCAGGCAGAAGTGGTTAGGGGTGATCAAGCAGGCAGGCAGAGGAATTAGGGGCAATCAGGCAGGCTGGCAGGTGAACAGTTAGGAGCCAGCGGTCCTGGATTGCGAGAGGCAGTCGGATATCCCTCTAGGGGTCCCAGATTGGAGAGGGTGCAGGCAGGGCTGAGGGACCCCCCCCCCACCCCCCCCTCCATGCACAAAGTTCATGCACTGGGCCTCTAGTATTACATAAGCATCTACTTTACCAGCCAGTGGCACACTGCTGCCCATCATGGACATGCATCCCAAGAAGCTATTGAAAGAGGTCACATTCCAGGCTAATGCATCCATGGAGTTAACGTTCCATGGAATATACATGGAACCCAAGGTACAATGGCAAAGGGTAGGCTGATAAATTAAGAGAGAGTCTGGAAAGCACACCTCCAAGTAGTAGCCCCAATCCCTAACTCTCTTACTTCTCTTTGGTATTACTTACCTTGTAAGTTATGTATAAGTGAGTTACAGGGTGACCACTCTAACTACTTATGCATTTCTATCAATTACAGCTTTATTATTTTAAATACTTGATATTAAAAAGTCAGGTTAGATTCTATATCTGTTTACATTATTATAAGATATTTTAACATTACATCTGTCACTGTCACTGAAATAAAATTAAAAGATTTCAGACTCTTAGATAATAATTTTAACTGGCATAAATTTGTAAATGGAAAAATACTTTTTAAAAGCATTGTCTGATATGTATGCAGATAATTTCTCATCAGTGTCATAATTTAAAAGTCTTACCAAAATTTTTCAAATGATTTTATATATCTTAATGAAATTATGTATTGAATTTCATGCAAATTACCAGTAAATATTAATTTCTCTCCCATACTACTCTGTATTTTATTAGTCTCATCATAAATTTCATAAAGATAATCCCCATGTGAAACATTATCAAGATTTGATAGAGGATGAGAAACCCTGGCTTAAATAAACTTTTTATCTATATCAAAAACATTCTCAGACTGTTGCTGTACCACCTATTGCTTTAAGCTTTGTAAAGGCAAGTTATGGGCCTACTTCATCGTTATATCCTCATTTCTTTGTCTGGTGACCAGCCCCATAAATGTGTGCTAAAAGAATGAATAAATTATAAGCATAAAAAAGGACAGTCACTTACATTCAAAAATAAAAATTTTAAACTCCAGCAACTTTGTTATTAATAGGAGAAACTTTCAGAATCGGTTAGGGGAATTCTTTTTATCTTCTAAGGAACACTTAGAATAAGAATCCACATTAATTAACAAGGAAGAAGGATTCTGAGCAAAGAGCAATGGTTATGGGCAATGTCAGCTATGATCCTCCAGATGTCTCGTTACCTTGTCCTCCTATCTAACTCCCAACTTTCTCTCTTTCCTAGTCTGGTTCCTAAAGATGACTCTGTGGAAAGTTTTCCTCTTTAAAATAAAAATAAATTTAATTAACTCTTTTGAATATGTGAGTTCTTAAAGTATTTTCTCTGAAATCAGTGACCACCTATAAAGAAAGGTTTCCTCCTGTTATTACAATGTTTCTCACAAAGGTTTCTACCCTTCTTCAGTGGCATTTGCCCACTTGGTCAACTTCTTTGCGAATTTTCACAAGTCAAAATATTTTCCTATATTTACAAATCATAAGTAGGTAAAATAAAAAGAGACCAAAAATCAGAAAATATTTACCAAGTGCTTAGTGCAAGAGTCATAGCAAAGCATCCAGTAAATAAAATACCACTAAATATGTTTACCAAACTTCCTGGTATGCCTACCACCTTCACCACAATCAATCAAAATCAGAAATTGAAGCACCCTTAGGTATTTTCTAAGTAGCATCCACCAAAAGTAAAAGCTACATGTCAGGAAAATGTGATTTTGATATCAGGTAGTTTCCTTTTATCGGGAATAAAATAAAAACAATAGACAAATACACACGGGAGCGGAAGTGGGGAAATGAATTGGCTTTGGATTTAAGGGCAAAGTCATTTACCATCTCACCCACTCACACGCACCATATTTAAATAGTTGAAATGTTTCATTTATTACAAGATTAATTAGCACTCTGCCTAAAATCTATGGTCCACTATATCTCAGAGCAGTATGTTGATGTAAGAAATGTCCAAACCTGTAGAGAGTTTTTATAAAATTTAGTTGAGCCAAATTGATGACAATACCAAGAAGCAAGATCTCAAATGCTCCAGAAGAGGACAGTTTTGTAGTTTCTTTTATACATTTGGAATAAAGGAGGGGGGAGGGAGGAATGTTACGAAGGTTACATGAAGATAGTAGAAAGCAAGGCAAGGTGGGGATTAAATGACAGAACATTTAAAAAGATTGTGTGCTCTGTTGAAAGTGGTTATACTTCCCAGGGGTCTGAAAAGGAGGCATTTTAAAGGTGTGTTAACCTAGATGCACAAAAACAATGGACAGGGCTTGTTTAAGGCAAAGATAAACCTTTTATTTGTTTTAACATTGGATAATCCTATCTAATAAAGAGGGAATATGCTAATTGACCCTCACACCATTGCAAAAATGGCAGTGCCCACAGCCAATAAGGAGGGAATATGCTAATTGACTGTCACGCCCTCAAAGATGGCAGTGCCCACAGCCAATAAGGAGGGAATATGCTAATTGACTGCCCCGCCCTCAAAGATGGCAGTGCCCACAGCCAATAAGGAGGGAATATGCTAATTGACTGTCACGCCCTCAAAGATGTCAGTGCCCACAGCCACAAGATGGTGGCACCCAGTCCCCTCAGCTCCGCGTGCCTGCCTCCAGAGTCCCCCAGTCCCACAGCCGCTCAGGGCCGGTCCGAGGTACAGGCAAGCCTCGGATGGTGGCTGCCCAGCCACCCAGGGCTGCCCGAGGCTCAAGTAACCAGGGCTGGCCGAGGCTTGCACTGCTGGCAGTGGCAGCAGCAGAGCTGTGATGGGGCGTCGCCTTCCCCTGATCACCAGGTCACCTCCCACCCCTGATGGCTCCCAGACTGTGAGAAGGGGTAGGCCTGGCTGAGGGACCCCCGCCTCCAGTGCATGAATTTTCATGCACCGGGCCTCTAGTCCTATATAATAAAAGCCTAATATGCTAAGTGTGGGACTATTTGTTCAACGAGTCGCTATGATGTGCACAGACCATGAGGGGACATATGCTCCGGTGGGTTAGCTTGTTGCTGGGGTTCGGCAGATCAGGACTGGGCAAGACAGGCTGGATACATCCTGGAGCCCTCCCGCTGCCCCTCCTGGGCCCTGATCATGCACTGGTGGGGTCCCTTGGCCTGGCCTGCACCTCTCACAATCTGGGACCCCTTGGGGGATGTTGGAGAGCTGATTTCAGCCCGATCCCCGAAGGCCAGGCCGAGGGATCCCATCGGTGCATGAATCCGTGCATCAGACATCTAGTTTTATATAAAACAAGCAAATACAAGAATCTGAAACTTTCCTTAAAGGCTGAGCAAGACATGAATAATCTTTTAATGTCACATTAAAAAAACAACACATTAAATACTTTATCACACATGGGGGGCCCAGAGGAAAGGGGAAGAGTTGTCCCTGTACTCAAGCAGCAGAGATTGGGCCTGTCGAAAAGTCAGATGAATTTAGCCACTGGATACTCAGGACTTGCAGCTGAGAAATCCCAGACTTGAAAGAGTTACAGAGAAGCCCAGACCCAGGGTCACCCGTGAGGAGGCAGCTGTGCGGGGCCTGGACCCACTAGGATGCGAGGTCCCTTCTGAGAGGGCCTGACCTCAGAGCTCAGGAAACACCCCAATCCCTTCTTTTCTCTTCTTATGCCCCCAGCCCAGTGTGATGGCCTGAGCAGGTGCCCTGTCAGCTCCAATCTCCTCTCTGTGAAGCTACAGAGTTAGAGAAGTAGAGAACTGTTTTCCTTGGTGAACCCTGGTCTTTTGAGTTTTTCTCCCCCTTCTTCCTTTCCCTTCCAAACTTTTCCCACTCCCTCTCCCATTCTCTCCCCCTCCACACACCCACAAACACACAATGCTCACACACTCCTCAAACCCTTAATATTTCTGTTACCTTCAGTTCATACACATGACCAATTTAGGACTGACCTTAAAACCAAAGCCGGATTTAACAGTCATGAGAGCAAGAGGCTTCCTGGGAAGGGGTGATGGGAAATAGAGGAAAACCTTCTTGTCCCTGCCTGGGAGCTTTAAGGACGTTCACCTGCCTGTGGCAAGGTCAGCACCTGGGCCAGCCCTAGGAGCGGCTCAGCTGCCAGGCCACGAGGCCCCTGGACCTTGCAAGCACAATTTCTGGACCCCACCAGTTCTGGAACTTCCTTCCCCGGGGGGAGTCCAGCAGGGAGAGTTCTCAGTGGCCACTGGGAGGCAGCTTTGGTGAAGACCACAGTCACCTCCACCTGAGTTTGTCAGTAGCTCAATGCATGACCCCGGTATCAACAAAAATCGGTGACTGTGTCTGGGTGAGTTATTTTTTTCCACAACGCACCTTAACTTCATACAGATAATTCCATGCAGGTTTCATATATATACATGAAATGTATGTGTGTGTATATATATATGTATATATACACATACACATATATATGTATGTAAATGTCTATATCCATCTGTACACATATACATACATTCACATTCGCACATACACACACATAAGTATACACACACGTTTTTGCAGAAAGAAGTCTTGCCACAATTTGGCTCTTTAGGGGCAGTGAAACTAACAACGCAGTATCTTATTCCACCAATCCCAGAAAACCAAGAGTGGTGCATTAAAAAATGCAATTCCAAAATTCGCTGCCTTTCTTCCTTTTTAAAAAAGGATTAACAATAATTTCCTTCCAAAGTTGAGGGACTTAACTCCATTTGATTGCACCTCTGCAATGTGTGACAATGTCTGAAGGAGACTAGAAAACGATGCCACGATATGGCTGCACGTCACGTCACTGTTCCAACGTCATCACTTCCACCGCCTGGCCGTCCGTGCTGACTGTGCTGCCTGCTGTCCTGGTGGGCCCGTTGCCTTGGGTGAGGCTGGTTCCCAGAGTTTGGTACAGGCTCACAGGGATCTGGACCAGTCCATTAGCGTCTTGGGCTCCAGTGAGTGCTGCAACGGCTGCTGCGGTTTCCCCAGACAGGACGATGCGTCCCCCGCTTTGCAAGGTGGCTTCGGCCAATGTGGCGACAGCCTCACTGTTGCGCGCCACGGTGACGGTAGCTCCCTGTTGCATCCCCTGAGAAGCTCCCGCTGCGGCCTCTGCCAATGATGCCACTGCCTGTGTGGCCTCTGAAGCTTGTGTCGTCCGGATGGTCATCTCACCTCCTTGTAACACGGCCCAGTTTTGTTCCACCTCTCCGTCTGCCACAGCAGAATCATTCGTCTGGGCAACAGGGACTGTGGTTGGCAACTCCGAAGCATCAGCCAATGTGGCTACTGTTGCCCCTGTGCCAACCTGGATAAGGGAGACGGTGCCATCAGGGTTCCGAAAGGTCTGGACGACGGTCTGTGATGGAACGAGATGGGCTACACTGTGTGTGGCTGCGGCCTGCGCTTGGGTTTGCTGATCTTCAAAAGCGTGCAAAAGGTCCTCCCGCCCATGCTGTTTATAACAGTCTTTAACTATGGTCCGGAGTGCTTGGGTCCATGAAACCCTCTGCTTTTGCTCTTCTGTGCGGACATCCCTCCGGACGTTCGCCCACGGGATATCTTCAGGCCACCAGATGGGCTTGCAGCGTTCTTTGCCCCAACCTGGTTTCCCCCGACCCGTGGAGTGCTTGAGCATCTCTGGGATAAATGCCCGAAGCTGGGCCTGGGTCATTCTATCCACAGAGACGGGAATTCCGTCGATGGCGAGCGGCGGCAGCTCCGGGTTCCCCTCCTGCGGCCCAGGGGCGTGCTGCGCCAGGGCGCACTCCAGGTCGCCCAGGATCGCGCTCTGGTACTTACGCACCACCTGCTCCAACGGCGCCGCACCGAACACTTTAAACACCGGGGTGGGCGGGGAGGGTGAGACACAGAGGACAATAGCTTGCTGTCCCACTCGAGTCGTATATTCCTCTAATGTGGCTCGAAGTTTCCGAAGCATGCGTGTTCGCTGTCTCTTCCGGATGGATGGATTAGACTCAAACACGTGAGGCCGATTCCGTTTCTTCCCTGTGGCCACAGCAGCAGCGGCAGCCATCCCCACAGGACCGGCAGCAGCCAGATGGGCTGTGACCTCGTCAGCGGCTGTGGAGTGGAGTATCTCGGAGTCCTCGTAAGAGGTGTCCTCTGGAGAGGAAGGCGAGTCTTCATCAGCAGTCAGCATCCTGTGGTCAGTGTAGGTGGCCACAGGGACCTGCTGTCCTTGCTGGGCCACCGCATGGGCTTGGGTGGGAGCCATGTGTTCGGTTTGGGTCGCTCCGCGCTCCTCCTTGTAGATCCACTCCGAGCGGCTGCGCTACTGTGAGCCTAGGCGGTGGAGACTCCAAAGATAAACCTTTTAATAAACCAGTTATATGCCTGGGGCATGACTACCCACCCACCATAATCTGCCCAGGTAGGAATTTAGGATCAGATCACCCTGTGAAGTTACTTTCGGTTAGATTTATTATAGAGCCCCTTTTTTATCCACCAAGTAGAAGCCAAAATGGTATGCCTCCTTAGGGAGACTCTAAGTGGATTTAGCCAAGCCAAATCTACCATAATCAATTATACCTAGCTATGTGGTTAATCTGCTTTTAATTGAGCTCCATTGTTGTCATATATTTAGTTTAAAAAATGAGAATAGGTACAAACAGCATGATTGTTTACAACACAAATATTATGCAGCTTGCAGTTTTAGAAGATCCACTGGCAAGACTGAAAGCTCAATGTTTAATTTTCAGACATATTATTTTCTTTACACTTTTGTTCACGATTTCTTTGCTTTCTGGATGTCACAAATCCAGCTATTTAGCTCATGTGATATGGCAGCTGAATGGACATACCATAAAAGTTTTTATTAAAAAGAGATTCTTTCTCATTTCTATTTATTTCTCCACTAAACAAAAGCCAATTTCACACTTGCCTGAAAAAGACTAGTTTTGATTACTGAAGGAATTCTTTAGTATTTTATTGACAAAAAGTAGGCTGCAATTTTCTTTCCATGCACAAGTCTATTTTGATCTTTCTCCCACATAAAAGGTATATCACAAGAAAAAAAAAACAACACCTAAATTTATTTTTGCGGCATTACTAAAGTTGAAAATGTTGATATAAGAACTTCCAAACCTGTGGAGAATTTTTGTAAGCATTTACTTGAGTCTATTTGAGCCAAACAGATGACATGCCTGGAAGCAAGATTTCAAATGCTCCAGAGAAAGACAGTTTTACAGTTTTCTTTTATGCATTTGGGAATTAAGGAGAGAACTAAGGAAGATTACAAAAAGATGAGAGAAAGCACAGCAGGGAACAGGAAGGGGAGAGGGATTTCTATGATTACAGCAAGCATGTCAAACTCGCAGCCCACGGGCCACATGAGGCCCACAAGGAATATTTTTGTGGCCCAGCCAATATAATGGTATGTAAGAAAAGTTTTAATAAAAATTTTGTAACTTAAGTTTTACAATATCCTGTTATACATAATCCTCCTATATAATAAAGAGATAATATGCAAATTGACCCTCACACCCTCCCACAAGATGGTTGCCCCATGTGGTCAAAGATGGCTGCCACAAAATGGCCAGCAGGGGAGGATAGTTGTGGGCAATCAGGCCAGCAGGGGAGGGCAATTGGAGGGGACCAGGCCTGCAGGGGAGGGCATTTGGAGGGGACCAGGCCTGCAGGGGAGGGCATCTGGAAGTGACCAGGCCGGCATAGGAGGGCAGTTGGGGGCAACCAGGCCGGCAGGGGAGCAGTTAAGCACCTATTAGACTGGCAGGGGAGTGGTTAGGGGGTGATCAGGCTGGCAGGCAGAAGCAGTTAGGGACAATCAGGCAGGCAGGCAGGCAAGTGGTTGTGAGCCAGCAATCCTGGATTGTGAGAGGGATCCCAGATTGGAGAGGGTGCAGGCTGGGCAGAGGGACAACCCCTCCACCCCCAGTGCACAAATTTCGTGCACCAGGCCTCTAATATATAATAAAGGGATAATATGCAAATCAACTGAACAGCGGAACAACTGGTCATTATGACGCACACTGACCACCAGGGGGCAGACGCTCAACACAGGAGCAGCCCCTGGTGGTCAGTGCGCTCCCACAGGGGGAGCGCTGCTCAGCCAGAAGCCCAGCTCATGCTGACGAGTGCAGCGGCAGTGGCAGGAGCCTCTCCTGCCTCTGCAACAGCACTAAGGATGTCCAACTGATGGCTTAGGCCTGCTCCCTATGGGGAGAGGGCCTAAGCCATCAGTCAGACATCTCCCAAGGGCTCCCAAACTGTGAGAGGGTGCAGGCCGGGCTGAGGGACCCCCCACAGCCGGCCCACTCCTGATCAGACTCTCCCACCCCATCCAAGGGCGGGGCCAGGCAGCCAAATGCCCCACCTCCTGTTCCCCCTGGCCAGCTCCACCCCCAATCAGCCCACCCCACCATGATAGGCCCACAGCCCCTCCCCTGGCTGGCCCTGCCCCTGATTGAACTCCCCACCCCAATAGGGGCAGGACTGGCCAATCTCCTACAGCTCCTCACCCTGCCCAGCCCCATCCCAGATCAGCCCCCCTGGCCGGCCAACCATCCACAGCCCCTCCCCATGGCCGGCCCTGCCCCCAATTGGCCCTCCAACCCTAATTGGGGGCGGGGCCCCCTGGCCAATCGCCCGCAGCCCCTCCCCCTAGCCAGCCCAGCCCTGATCAGACCCTGATCAGGGCGGTCTGGCTGGCCAACCTCCCTCCTGGCCAACCTCCCGCCATCTCCTCCTCCTGACAGGCCCAGCCCCAATCCGCCCTCATTGGGGCTGAGCTGGCCAGACCCCACTCATGCACGAATTGGTGCACTGGGCCTCTAGTCTATAATAATAAAAGGGTAATATGCTAATTAGACTGGACATTCTTCCTGATGAAGCCAGGGCCAGAGGGAAGCCAGCCAGGTCCAGGGTGACTGCGGGCGGCCCGGGAGAAGTGAGCTGGGGTCCCGGGTGCCTGCAGGTGGTGGAAGGAGGGAAGCCTGGGTCCCGGGTGCCAGAGGGAAGCTGGTGCTGGCAGCGGAGGAAGGAAAGCCTACTCTTGCACAAATTTTAGTGCATTGGGCATCTAGTTATTAATAACAAACTACAACATTCACTAATGACTGATTACTGTAATCGTGTTGCATTCACTTCCCTTACATGCCTTATGCACAGGTGCAGCATTTCTCTCTACTAATACCTGCAGCAAATATTTTAGCAGCCGATTGCCACTTCATTAGTCTTGCACTGACTTGTTTGGTGTGCGCAACAGGAAATACTTTGCTTTCAGAGAACAAGAAAGATAGTTTTATTTGTGTTGTGCTTATTAATTTGTGTCTGGTAAATTAATGTGCAAGAAAAAATATTGATTTTTATTAAAATGTTCTATTATTTTATGTTAATGATTACTCATTTATTTCAGCCCTTTGTATTCGGCATGTGTCTATCTAAATAAACCTATGTTTCTATGAATATTGAAGCTTTTGTTTTTTGTGTGGCCTACATAAACTTAAACCTTGTTTATTTGGCCCGTGTTAGCCTTTGAGTCTGACATGCTTGGATTATAGGATAGTTAACAAGATTGCATGCTTCCTTGAGATGGTTATGCCTCGAAGGGGTCTGAACAGAGGATGACTCTGTAATTTCAAAGGTGTGTTAACCTAGATGCACAACCTAGATGTCCTTATTTTTAAAAAATAGTTATTATATCTAACATTTTCCCCAACAACTTATAAGATACCAAAAAAAAAAGGAAGAAAATAATGCAGAAACAGTTACCCTTTGTCATTCTCAAATAGCTTGGAAATATGGCTAAAATCAAGAAAGATCAGCACTATTTACATGATAAGTTTAATAAATGAAATATTAAAGGTAAAGAAAGCCTAAGACTTAAAAGTGTAGGCAAACATATTACTCTTTTTAATTTCTCATTCTAAAATAATATGCAGTTACCTGATGACTCCAGCTCAGTGAATAGTTTATTAGTTTTTAAAATTCCCCAAATTCCTATTTATTTTGCTAAATGTCACTGGCTGTGTATTTGTGTAACATTGTAATACAACAGAGCCAGAGGCTGCTAGAGCAGGAAGGGTTTCAGAACGGACTGTTGAAAGTATGTGTCAGGCAAATTGATGTCTCTAATACTTAATATGCTGGAGGTCTTAAGAGACTTGCTCAAGGTCACACAGCTCCTTAGTGACCAAAGCAGGACTGGTCCAGCCTCGGAAGTACTGGTTCAGTGGCAAGTGCTCCTTCTTTCCTGCTGCTTAGTAAGCCTGGGAGAGTTGGGGAAGAGAGGTGTCAATTGTCATAGCTCTACTACTGAGGACAAATGTTGCATCACTTAATCAGAATGCAGTCCTTCATTGAGAAAAATCTCAAAGTGACATCTAGTGAAATACCCAGTCTCTATGGAGAAATTTAATTAAACTTTATACCAGCACAAATATTGTGAGGGAAAACAACTCAACTCCTCTGACATTTTTGCAAGTAGATTTAGTGGAATCCATTCTGTTTACTTTTACTGACATTTGTTTTTCAGTCAATTATCCCACGTGGTTATTTTTTTTTTCCTTTCCTAATTTATTCCTAGCAATTTAGCCATAAGAATAAATACAAGTAATTTCTTTCTTTGGTACAAAAACCAGAGCTAAGATTAATAAGAGTTAAAGAAAATAAACACTCATTTACCTCCCCATTTCTATTCCTAATAGTTCTGGTTTACTTATAAATAAGACGGGTGGCAATACCAGAATCCAACTAGGAAGGATTTAATCTCAAATGCATCAGGGGTTTCTCCACACATAGCCCTTGTTAACATAAAAACATTCAAACCTGAAAAGAATTTTTGTGAGTTTATTTGAGCCAAACTGTCTAAACTGTTGCTGGGAAGCAGAACCTCAACTAATTGAGATAATGCTCTGGAGAATGGCGGGTTACATCTATATTTATATACTAGAGACCTGGTGCATGAAATTCATACGTGGGTAGGATCCCTAGGCCTGGCCAGCGATCAGAGCTGATCTGTGGGGTGACCAGTGATCAGGGGGGGCCCCCACTGGCACCCGCCTTGGCTAGCCTGGGGAATGCAGGCTGGGGGCAGCTCCTGCATTGAGTATCTGCCCCCTGGTAGTCAGTGTGCATCATACTGACTGATCATTCCACCATTCAGTTGATTTGCATATTAGGGTTTTGTTATATACTATAGGCCTGATGCATAAAATTCTTGCAAGAGTAGGCCTTCCTTTCCCTGGCTGCCGGCACCAGCTTCCCTCTGGCACCCAGGACTCGGGCTTCCCTCACAGCCCTGGCTTTATCCGGAAGGTCGTCTGGAAGGATGTCCAGTCTAATTAGCATATTACACTTTTATTATTATAGAGGATTGCAAAGGGAAGAATGTAGGTGAGTTACATGAAATCCATTGGTGATAGACTAGTGAGGCAGAAGAAAGCAAAGCAGGGGAAACTCCTGGGATTGAATAAAAAGTAAAATGATAGACACATACTTAGGTGGGTGCAGGAACAATTAACATGATAACAATGAAGGAATTTGTGGTATCTATCCTGGTTCCCAGGTACATTAGGTTGTGCTTCAAGCGGTCCAGTATAAGGGAAGTTACAAGTTACCCAGACATTTCAAGGGTATGTTATCATAGATGCAAAAAGACAGATAGGCTCAGTTAAGGTAAAGTTTGACCTTGTCAGTGAAGATACCAGCCTAGGATGTAACTACCCACCATAAATGCTTTTAGTTAAAGTTTAATTTCAAACCATCCTTTGTGGTTACTTTAGGTCTCTGAGTTTGCAAGACCGCCATGCAGGCCTTCCCTGAGCTTGTCAGGTTAGCATGTGGCCCCTTACGTCCACACCCTAAAACTTCAGAAAGGAACACTTTACTGGACTAGTAATCTGCCAGATAAATAAATATGGCAGGCATTTTTTATCTCTTACTCATCTATCTCCAATGTTTGTATACCTTTATTTTGAAATATTCTGTGAAGTCTTAGAAGGTTCCAAAAGCCTTTATTACAAAAAAAAAATCTATTCTTTTTTTATTACATGGGATCTCATTAAGTGGATGTTAATTTTTAAGAGGTTGAAAAATATGTAGTGCAGAGCAATGTGGCTCAAATTCTAGCAATGACATGAATCACCTGGCGATTATGTTAAAATGTAGGTTCAAATTCAATAGATCCAGAGTGGGCCTGAGAGTCCACATTTCTAACAAGTTATCAGGCTAGACCTTAGTCAGTACTTTAAATGGGAAGGATGGAGAGGAAAGAGCATTGACTTTGGAGCTGGGGAGACCAGGACTGAAATTTTACTTAATTGGTTCCTGGCAGTGAGAACCTGAGACAGCCCAACCCTCTGCCAGAGCTCTCTTTTCTCTCCTACAACACTCAGAGCCTCGGACCCACTGAGACTGATCTCACCATGAACTTTATCCACTCTATGCCAGGCTACCCCTAGACCACTGGGCTGACTCCCGATTCTCATGGTTGAATCCCTGTTAGCCTCTGAAGCCTGTTTTGTGTCCTGCTTCCATCCAGCCCAGGTTCTACCATATTTCCATTCTATCTTCCAACAGTCAGTCAGCCATCAGCAAAATCTCCCATGTTCATTTTCCAACTGTTGCCTGAATGCTTTCCCCTTTCTTGCTTCGAAGGAAACTTGGCTCTCTGCTGATGAAACTGCTACTCTACAGTCCTCTTCATGCAGTTTATTTTGTCTCCCAGGGTTCTATAGCACTAGCTCTAGAAGTAAGCACAGGTCTTCCTTGCTCTTTATTGCTGCTTTCAGACAGTTTTTCAATCCTCCCTCATTCCTAAAAATTTTGAATTTCTGTCATCAGATTATATCACCCATAACTCCTCCTTGATATTGCCAAAATATCCAGGATTCCCTTCATTTCCTCTACCCAACCTATCTACTCACTCCTGTAATCAATACCCTAGACCTTGGTACTATTAATAACTAGCTTCTCCTTAGTGGTAATTCCATGCATCCCACTCTCTCCAATCACCTCCTATCATTCACCTCTGTCTTCTGAAGCCTACAATTTTTCCATACCACTGATATGGCGAAAACATTGATTCTACCGTCTATTCACTGTTCCTCACTTTCTCAATGTCTTCATCTCTCTTCTTACCCAACTTAAAGTCCATTGTCAGTGATGATTTACTCCCTTACCTCTCTACAGCTTTGTTGCTTTTGCTTTACAAAACTATAATCCTACTTGAATGCAAATTTCTTCCTATTCCAAGCCATCTTTAGTATAGCAAAACATGGTGGAGAAAAATACAAACCAGGTGAGTGGTCTTGCTTTAAATGCTTGACTGTATACCTCAAGTGGTCTGACCATTCATACTATATGTCTTTGTCCATAAACTCTTTTAATCAAGTAGTCTGTCATTTTATACTCTCTCCTCAAGCTCCCAATACCTTTTCTCCCACCATTATTCTCAGCTGATAACCTCAATTCCTATTTTACTGAAAAAAGTGGGAGCAATGAGAAAACAATTTGCACATATCCTACCAACATATCTATCCCCATTCCTGCATCACTAAACATCTTTGCATTCCTAGCTACCATCATTGTTGAATTGCCAAATGCTCCTATGAGAAATCAGTCCTAAAAAATCCTACATAATAAAAGAGTAATATGCAAATTAACCATCACTCCACTACACCCACCAGCCAATCAGAATGAGTATGCAAATAAACCCAACCAAGATGGCTATAGCCACAGAGAGCAGGAGGGAGGCTTGGGTTTCCCAGGCAACGGATGAAGCCAAGCTTTCCGCCTTCCCTTGCCGGCCTAAGCCTCCACTCAAGGCTACAAAGTTTCAATTATAGAAGGTAAACAAATCCAAACAGAAATGGCAGCAGCCACGGAGCTGGCAAGAGTGGGAGGCTAGGGTTGCCCCCCAGCAATGGAAGAAGCAAAGCTTTCCACACACCCTAACCGGCCTAGGCCTCCGCTTAAGGCTACAAAGTTTCAATTATAGAAGATATATACAAACCCCAACAGAAATGGCTGCCGGCCACAGATTGAGCAGGAAGCTTGGTTCTGCTCCAGGCTACAAAGTTTCAATTGTAGAAGGTAAATAAATTCCAGATACCAGGGCCTTCGCTTGGGTCACCAGGGGGCATGTTTGGCCTGCAAACCACCACAGGCCCCTCACTCAGGCCACCCCATGCCCCAAGGGAACCCCCACCCTGATCTGAGACACCCTTCAGGGCAAACCAGCTGGTCCCCACCCGTGCACCAGGCCTCTATCCTATCTAATAAAAGAGTAATATGCAGATTGACCATCACTCCAACACACAATATGGATGCCCCCATGTGGTCAAAGATCCTGCCCCCATGTGGACACAAGATGGCCACCACAAGATGGCCAGAGGGGGAGGGCAGTTGGGAGGCACTAGGCCTGCAAGGGAGGGCAGTTGGAGGTGATCAACCCTGCAGGGGAGGGCAGTTAGGGGTGACCAGGCCGGCAAAGGAGAGAAGTTGGGTGCAAACAGGCTAGCAGGGGAGTAGTTAGACATTAATCAGGCTGGCATGGGAGTGGTTAGGGGGTGATCAGGCTGGTAGGCAGAAGCGGTTAGGGGCCATCAGGAAGGCAGGCAGGCAAGCAGTTGGGAGCCAGCAGTCCTGGATTTTGAGAGGGATGTCCGCCTGCCCATTTAGGGATCGGGCCTAAACGAGCAGTTGGACATCCCTCGAGGGGTCCCAGATTGGAGAGGGTGCAGGCTGGGCTGAGGGACACCCCCCCACCCCCGTGCACAAATTTCGTGCACTGGGCCTCTAGTAATTATTATAAGTCAGTCCTTATACTTATGCACTAGATCTCACACCTCTCAAGCCAAGGCAAGCCTTCAGATAGCTATAGCACTGGCCAACATCTGCCTATATCATCTGAGACGCTGATTCAGAACCACCTGACTAAGCAGCTTCCAAACTCCTGACCCATAGAAACTGGGAGTTAAAAAAATACTTATTGTTGTAAGCCACTTGGTTTTGCAGTGATTTGTTATGCAGAAATAAACATAATAAAAAATAAATTAATGAAATGACAGATCACAAGATCAGCCTCATATCCACTCATTAATTAGTAAGGATTTATACACCAGTCTATTGAGGGACTAATATTCAAGTATCAGGAGGGAGGTACAGGAGGTACTACTTCTGGATTAATGGGTTTTATAAGGAAACTTGATCAGGAGTGGACAGAACTACAGAGTGTGAGTAAAGGATCTTTCATTCTTCTGAACTCCCGGGGGAAAGAAAGAGAAAACCCTCTAGCCTAGCCAACGAGAAGATCTGACAATTCTGTATACTCACTCGCCAGGCAGAGTTCATAGCTGCTGTCAGGACATCAGGGTAGGAGAGGAGTCCCAACAGCAGCGGGCCACAGAAGAGCCACGTCATTTCTTGCCTCTCAGCACAGAATACAATGGCAGTGACTTGGGCAGTGTGTGCCATGTGGCTGAGGCTCTCCCAGGGAGAAGGCCGCTCTTGTCTCCTTCTTGGAGCCAGCCCACTTCTACAAATTCTTATTGGAGTGGCCATGAAAACCAGAATAAGGCAGTTTCATCACACTGAGAGTGACCAGGTATTTAGGGATCAGGCTGGTCACTCATAACACATGGCCAGACATTCAGGGCCTAGACTCCCACGTTAAAAATAACCCATCACGCCCTAACTGGTTTGGCTCAGTGGATAGAGCATCGGCCTGCAGACTGAAGGGTCCTGGGTTTGATTCCAGCCAAGGGCATGTACCTTGGTTGCGGGCACATTCCCAGTAGGGGGTGTGCAGGAGGCAGCTGATCGATGTTTCTCTCTCATCGATGTTTCTAACTCTCTATCCCTCTCCCTTCCTCTCTGTAAAAAATAAATAAAATATACTTTTAAAAAAATAACCCATCATGTCCTTTAAATCACAACTAAAAATGTCAATGATACTTTCACATTTGAAGATAATATTGAGGTCTAGATTCAAACTCCTGTTTGATGAAGAACTCCTCAGCTAGTTTTATGTCTAAGGCCCATAGGCTTTAACTCAGGAAATAGTTTGATGATCAGAGGAATGTTTTTTTCTTGGGTTTTTTTTTGTTTGTTTGTTTGTTTGTTTGTTTGTTTTGCTTGAAGAGCTCTAGGCCCAGGATACGTTGCCCTCAGAAAACCATACCAAGACACTTGAGAGAATCTTCTATCCATTGATCAACTGATAAATAAATAGATGTGCAAAACATAAGTAGAAAAGAATCAACTAATCAAAAAATGTTTTTATTTCTTTTAAAATTGTCCACACACCAGCACTTTCTAAACCAAAAGATACATATTCTTCTAGGCTTTACAAAGAATCAAACAATGAATATGGTCAAGTATTATGCATATCATTTAGATGTTCTGATAGAAAAGTCTAAACAGTTTTAAACATGTATATTTTGTTTATAGAAAAGACAAATCTAAATATTCAGTAGACTAAGCAAAAGATCTTTACTACTATAAAGCATTTACTGTTTCATATCATTTTTTAAAATATATTTTATTGCTTTTTTACAGAGAGGAAGGGAGAGGAATAGAGAGCTAGAAACATCGGTAAGAGAGAAACATCAATCAGCTGCCTCCTACAAACTCCCTACTGGGTATGTGCCAGCAACCAAGGTGCATGTCCTTGACCGGAATCGAACCTGGGACCCTTGAGTCCGAATGCCAATGCTCTATCCACTGAGCTAAACTGGTTAGGGCTGTTTCATATCATTTTAATATTCCTAATGTTAATTATGTTTATGGCTATGATTAATACAGAAGTTATCAAGCCCTTTCTACTAACTCTTATAAAATATGTTCTTAGAACTTCATCTCTCCTCTAGCTACACTTACTCCCTTGATGATCTCATCTAGTTACTTGGCCTTAAACATCATCTATACACCAAATTCCCAAATTTATATCTAGACCCCAGACAGGTCCTCTGAAATCCAGACTCATATATCCAGCTGCATATTTGAGAGCTCCATTGAGAAGCCTAATACATTTCATATTTATCTTGTCTGCATTTCATATTTATCTTGTCTAAACCAAACTTCTGATATTCTTTCCCAAAACTCCTTTCATAGTTCTCCTTTTCTCTGTAATTAGTAGCCTCATCCTCCCAGTTACTCAGGTCAAAATCTGGGAATCATCCTTGACTCCTCTCTTTCTTTCATGTCTGACATCAAATTCATCTGAATACCCTGTCAATTTTACTTTCCACATCGCCCAGAATCTGACTTCACACTGTCTCCACTGCAATTGTGTTAATCCAAAGCACCGTCATCTCTCACCTGGATTATTCAGTAGTCTCCTAACTGATCCTCTGCCTTGGGCCCACTCCTTGTAGCCTAGCAGAGACACAGCATTCATGGTAATTAAGTAAAGCATGTCCTCTCTGTGTTTAAAACCCTAAAATTTTACCTCACTTCATCAAACTAAAAGACAATTCTACAAGGTCCTACATAATCTTCATGCCATACCCTCTACCTTGTCACCTCTCTAATTCATTTTCTACTATTCTCCGCATTGTTCACTCTACTTGAGTCACTCTGGCTTCTTTATTAATTGTCAAACATCAGGGCCCTGGCACTAGCCCATCCATTGCCTGGGACATTCTTCACCTCGTTGGATAGTTGGCTCATTGCCTTACTTCCTTTAGGTAACCTTCTGTAACCTTCCCGGGAACTCCCATGTATTGAAAACACAGCCCCTCCCCTGTCCTGCGATACTATTCTCATTTGCTTCATTTTTCCCAGTTGCCCTTTGCAACTAACCGTGCAAATACTTTATTTATTTGGTTTTTATTTTTTTATCTTTCCACTAGAATGTAAACTCCCTGAGGGCTAAAGCTTCTGCTCATTTTGTTTACTACTTTATAGCCAGCTCTTAGAATATGCTTAGCAAGTGCATACACACTCAATATGGACTCATTGAATGTATGAATATTAAAGAATTGGGAAAACAATCACATAAAAATATCTTATGATCAATATTTCAGTAACTGGTCACTCTCCTAGGTGATAGAAAAAAAAGCTCAATCTAGTATTGCTCATTCCTCCTTGAAACACTCTTTATCATATAGTGGAATACTTTAGGTCATTTGCACTCTGGCTTTATGAATCTTCGCAGCAAATCTAAGCTCTAATGTTATGACTCTTTTTCTAGAAACACTGGTTTGTCAATATCTCAGTATTTTTTCACATCTGAGAACTCCATTAGAGCTAATGATCACATTACTATTTAAAACTCGATAGACAAAGCATGTGTCTGTTTAAACACCCTTACCCCTCCACCAAGTGCAACCAGAAAATATTTCACAAGAACTAAATGATTATGGAATAGGGGACTGCAAACCATGGCTTGGAGAACAAAGCCAGCTGTGTTGCCAGATCAAATACAGAGTGTCCAGTTAAATTTTAATTTCAGATAAACAACAAATAATTTTTAGTATAAATATGTCCTAAATACTAAATATTGGAAACCTGAAATCTGACCTGTTTTTGTACAGCGCACAAGCAAAGAATGTTTTTTTCATCTTTAAGTGATTGCAGAAAAAATGAAAGAAAAAATAATATTTGTAACAAGTGAAATTTATATGAGATTGAAATTTCAGTATCAATAAATAATGTGTTATTAGAATGCATTTGTTTACCTCTGTCTATGGCCACATTTATGCTACAATATCTGAATAATTTCAATAGACACTTAGCTGTAAAGTTTAAACATCTATTGTATGGCCCTTTATAGAAAAGAAAATACTTTGTTACAGAATACTAAGGACCCGGCGCACAAAATTTGTGCATGGGAGGGGTTCCCCTCAGCCCAGCCTGCACCCTCTCCAATCCGAGACCCTTCGGGGGATGTCCAACTGCCAGTTTAGGCCCGATCCCAGCAGTAGGACATCCCTCTCACAATCCTGGACCGCTGGCTCCTAATTGCTCACCGGCCTGCCTGCCTGGTCACCCTTAACTGCCCTTCCTGCCAGCCTGGTCGCCCCTAACTACCCCCTGCTGTTGGCCAACTGCCCCTCCCTGCCAGCCTGGTTGCTCCTAATTGCCCCCCCTGCCAGCCTGGTCACCCCCAACTGCCCCCCCACCAGCCTAGTTGCCTCTCACTGCCCCCCCCCCACCAGCCTGGTTGCCCCCAACTGTACTGCCCCTGCTGACCTGGTTGCCCCTAACTGCCCCCCCTTCCAGCCTGGTCGCTCCCAACAGCCCCCCCACCAGCCTGGTTGCCCCTCATGGCCCCCCCGCTGGCCTGGTCGCCCCATGAAGCCTGCTGTTCAGTCATTTGGTTGTCCCTCACTAACCCCCCTGCTGGCCTGGTCGCCCCATACAGCCTGCTTGTTCAATCATTTGGTCATCCCTCACTAACCTCCCCCTGCCAGCCTAGTCGGCCCACACAGCCTGCTGGTTCAGTCGTTTGGTCGTCCCTCACTAACCCCCATGCCAGCCTACTTGTAGGCAGCCATCTTGTGAGGGTGTGAGGATTAATTTGCATATTACCTCTTTATTATATAGGATTTCCTTTGTATTCTTTCCCTTACTGAAGATGAAATACTGGCAACCTTTTCCCCTTTAGAACGCTCTTCCCATTCGAGCACTCCTGATATTGTTTATCATTATATTGGAAAGAGAAGTAGGAAGCAAGTTGAGAATCGGCAAAATGATGAAGGGTGTGGGCTCTGGACCCCCACAGAACTGAGTGTGAATCCTTTCTCCACCCATCACAGCTTGAGTGAGTTACTTAAATGGGGGCCTTATGAGGGTTAGGAGGTAAGGGTTAAGAGATTGCTTTTAAAGGACAAACAGGTATCAAGTATCTAGACTATAACAGAGGATATGATTTTCAGAAGGCCAGAAAAGAGAGAGAGAAGTGAAAAGATAAAAATGGGGACCAGACAGTTCTTAATCACTCACCAAGAAGTTGAGCTTGAGTGGAAAACATAGACTTCATGTGGATTTAAGCAAAGATTTCATCATCAAAACTAGGGAAAGCTGAAGAGATATATCCTGACCAAAAAGCCCTTTCCAAGGTAAGTAAATTTTGGATTGTCTACTTGGTACCCATGTGATTGTCTTGGTAGAAATTAAATACTCCACACTGCCAGAAGGATTATGTCCAGTAGGAAGGGCCTGAGTATGTGTTGCTGATACTATGAGGAGAAATGAGAAAAGAAAGAGCTATATTTATACTGCTATAGAATCCCCCAAATCCTCAGAGGAGCCAATGGGGGAAGCTGCAACCATAGCCCCTTTAGCCTCGTTCGTTCCAATATTTTCTACTTAGGCCCACAGGTTTAAGTTAGCAGGCCCTTGTTTTTAAGGAAAAAATACAAAGTATATCAATTTAGGGCAAATTTTATAAGATCCATCAAATGGCTATATCTGTGGCATGGTCCTAGGCAGTGCTTCTGAACATGTGAACCTCATATATAAGACATATTCCCAAACACAACTTCTAACACTAGATGTACTGCACTTCACTCCTAAGAGGCATATCAGCATGGGAAAGTGAGAGTGATGTTATCATAGAGATAACCTTGAGACTATTCTAAATATATTTTTATTATTTTTAAAATATATCCTTATTGATTTCAGAGAGGAAGGAAGAGGAAGAGAGAGATAGAAGCATCAATGATGAAAGAGAATCATGGATCAGCTGCCTCCTGCACACCCCCTACTGGGGATCGAGCTCGCAACCCGGGCATGTGCCCTTGACCTGAATCGAACTCAGGACCTTTTAGTCTGCAGGCCAACACTCTATCCACTGAGCCAAACCAGCTAAGGCCTAAATGAGTTTTTAAATGTTAATTATTTGCAAGCATCAGTACTTTAACTGTGTTTGGTAACAAACACAACAGCCTCATTTTCAATCTGAGTCACAGCACTTTGATTGAGTAGTACGGTTTCATGCCACTTCCCAAGAACAAAATTTTCCCAAAGTATACAAGTCCATTTAATATTGAATATGGCAACAATACTATTAAAAATGCCTATAACAACCCCCAAGGTTACTTTGATAAAGGTGGGGTATTTTGTTTATTTTACTTTATTTTTTCCATCACCTTTTATCCCCTCTATGCCCTCCTCTACCTCCATCCATCCGACTGCATCTCCCCGCAATCACTACACTGCTGTTGGTGTCCATGAATTATCTCACTTTTTTTTCTTTTTAGCTCAATCTCTACACACACAGAGATACACACACACACACACACACACACATACACACACACACACTCACACACACATACACCAATTCCCTCCTGAGCTCTCTGCCTGCTCTCTATCTATGAGTCTGTCTCTATTTTGCTGGCAGAGAACTGCATTTTTAAGGTTGATTTGTGTTCATGACATATGTTGTTGTACTTCCCAGGCTTATACTCTGAGCTGACCAAGACACTCATCAGTTTATTCAGCAGTTCATTCCTTCTCAACATATGAAGCTCACATGATGAGAACCACTGGCCTAGTCTAACAGACCACAATTACAGACTTCCACCACATTTCAGTCAACCAATAAGTAATAAGATCCCGCTCTTTGCCAGGTGCAGCTCTCAGGATGAAGATGAACAGGCAAAGCCCGGGCCCTCTAGGAGCTCACAGTTAGTGGGGACAACAGACAAATAAAACAATTTCAATGTAGTATCTATATATAGTGAGGTAATATGCAAATTAGTCGGGACGCCGTTAACAGTCATGACCACTCAGGAGGAGGCTGTGCACGCAGGTGGGCGGGAGGGGACTGCTGGGCGGCGAGCAGGCCCACAGAGAGCAGGGCAGAGCAGGGCCCACAGAGAGCAGGGCGGAGCAGGGCCCACAGAGAGCAGGGAGCAGGGCCTGCCAGCAGCTGCCGTGGTGAGCAGGCCCACAGGAACAGGGCCTGCCAGCCGGGGCACACCGGCCCCGCCTCTGTGTGTGAGCTGCAGAGGAAACACCTTTTCTGACCTCTCATTGGCTAAACTCCCAGTAAGCCACTTGCAGTGTTCTTGGTAACTTGCGTAATAAGAATCCAAGAAGGTGATCTAGGGTTTTTCCACCTCACTCCTAGAGGAAAAAATGAAGGTCTGCTGCTGGAAGGGCTAAGAAATGTCATTTCCTGCCCTAGCGGGTTTGGCTCAGTGGATAGAGCCTCAGCCTGATGACTGCAGGGTCTGGGTTTGATTCTGGTCAAGGACATGTACCTAGGTTGCAGGCTCCTCCCGACCAGGACCCAGGTCAGGGCTCCTGCAGGAGGCAACCAACCAAAGTGTCCCTCTCACATTGATGTTTCTCTCTGTCTTTCCCTCTCTCTTCCATGCTTTCTAAAAATCAATGGGAAAATATCCTCAGGTGAAGAGAAAGAAGAAAGAAAGAAAGAAAGAAGGAAAGAAAGAAAGAAAGAAAGAAAGAAAGAAAGAAAGAAGGAAGGAAGGAAGGAAGGAAGGAAGGAAGGAAGGAAGGAAGGAAGGAAGGAAAGAAGAAAGAAAGGTCATATCCTATGAAAGAGACATCTTGAAAATGCCTAAAAAAAAGTTGTCATTTTTTCATGGTGAAGGGACTGGAGTCCGTGTTGATGAAAACACCTTGGTGGCTGCGGCGGCCAGCAGTGGCAGCAGCAGCAGGGTGATGGGGGCGGCACCTTCCCCTGATCAGCCCGGTCGCCTCCTGCAGAATGAGGCCAGACTGTGACTTAGGCCCACTCCCCCTATTAACAGCAATACCCTATGAAGAATGACCACAAACTCTTGTTCCACAAGAGACTCACACTCTTGTCATGTGTTGCTTATTGGACTCCCTTTAGTTCTATAAGAACCCCCTCAGTTTCCTTCTGCTTAGGCTGGCCAGAGTCAGATATTATACTCATATATATGAGTATATAAAGAAACCTTCACATATGTCACCTGTCCATGTAGTCACTCAACTCCTGTATTTAGTCTAGTTCAGTGGTCAGCAAACTCATTAGTCAACAGAGCCAAATATCAACAGTACAATGATTGAAATTTCTTTTGAGAGCCAAATTTTTTAAACTAAAACTTCTTCTAACGCCACTTCTTCAAAATAGACTCGCCCAGGCCGTAGTATTTTGTGGAAGAGCTACACTCAAGGGGCCAAAGAGCCGCATGTGGCTCACGAGCCGCAATTTGCCGACCACGGTCTAGTTGAATGTCACTCTGAAGAAACAATTTGCTAAGAGATTAACAGCCCATAAAACTTAGTATGTTATCTACCCTCCAGAGAGATAGTAGTTTGGGGGGACTTGTGGAGATACAATGTTGTAATCAGAGAATTTACTCTACTGCAGGGATGGGAGGTTGAGAACCTACTGAACAATGATAACTCATAAAAGGAGATATTTGGGCATGTGGACAATTATCATTAATACCCCTCAGATTCCACTTCCCAAGAACAAAATTTGGAACCTAAGATATGGTTCCAAATCTTAGCTCTGTCTTTCTGTAACCAAGCTAGTAAATGACAGAGCTAAAATTCGAAATCTAGCCTGGCTATTTAAAAACCTCTCACAATTTTCATACCACAGATGTATTTATTAATGCCTCTTTTTATTTTTCCTTTAAATTAATTGTTCTCAATTTGGAGCATTTCTCCCTACACACACACCCCAGAAGACTTTGGACAATGTTGAAAGACATTTTTGGTTATTAAGACTGTGGATATGAGTTTGTGTGTTTGCTTTATTCCAAAGGAGTGAAGTAAGACATTTACTGAACACCTCCAAACTAGAGCTGACAAATAATGATAGATGCTCCATAAGAATGTGTTAAATGAACAATTAATGAGCAAGCTCTATAACCTTTTAAATAAAATTAAATAGTAATAGACAGTGTTTCTTCCTAAGCTCATATCCTTATAAAAGAGAAAACTGGCATCACAAACAACCATTCCTGAAAATTCACAACATATTGGCCATTTCAATAAATACATTAATGGCTTGAATCAGTACCATGCTTTTCTATAAAGGTGTCAACACATTTGATGTGTTTTAGCTCCTGAAAGAATGAATTATGTTTTAAAAAGTCTACCTCACTGAGAAATTAGTTTGCTAAGTCTTCATCTTTGTTATCAGTAACTAAGATTTCTATATAATCTTCACAAAATGTTAATTTTAGCTAAATGAAAATAGGATAATAATGGAACTGAGATAATATATTTCATTTTTAAATGATAAGCATGACTTATTCTTGAGTTAAAGACCCAAGTTGCTCTTCATTCCAATATCTTTCACATGTAATAAATGGCACAAGCTGTTTTAGCTCTGGATGTGGCCATTTCTAAGATTAAAACTAATTAATTTATCTGGCAACTATGATTAATCATCTCCATCCTACTGTTTCAGGAAATTTCATCCACAAAAGGCAATGAACAACTGCTCACTGCAAATAATAAATAATTTCAAAGCAATTAACATTTGATGAAAAGTATTCAAGAGCCCAGAAATTGCAGATGCTCACCCAATTTTAAAGACTATCCAACCAGCAAAATAAATAATAATACAATAATTAGTTTTAAAATCTAAAAACTATTGGCCAGGAAAATTATAAGAAGGAAATCAGTTACTGATGTATAAAATTCAATGTAAATATTAGAAAAATAAGATGTAATTGCAGAACAAGTACAGAAAAAAAATAAATTGAGAGCATAATAGACGTTTGCATTTGCCATGTTCAGTTTTTGTCCCTAAACCCAAAGTGAATAGTTTAAATTCAGAATATTTCATAGATATTTATCAGAAGGAGTTGATCTGGTTAGAAAATTGACTAAATCTGCCCATTCTGCATGCACTAAAATCAGATTTTTAATTTCCTGAAATCATCATTTCCCATGTGCTGACAATGCTTCCTGATTATTCAAACTAATTGTCACCTCTACTAATAAAGCCTTTTTAGTTTTGGTTTACAAACATGAGTTTGATTTATAGCAAAATCTCTGACTGACTAATTTTATTAGAATAGAGTTGATACCTGGAAAAGCAGTGATAGCACTGTGACGATCTAAACAGAAAATGGTTTCTGCCATTCTCTCTGATTTCTGCAGAATCCTGGGTGGACTTCCTGTTGACCAATTCTCACACCAGCTCTGCTAGTCAGTTCTAAAGTTTCCCTTCCAGTTCTAGCCATGAGCAATCCTAAATTCCATCAAAATCAAAATTAGGTGGTGATCGGTATGAGAAAATTGTTTGACATCAGATTTTTATTCAATAATGAATTACTTTCTATCATAGCAACAGTTTGTCTAATATGCTACTCCTTAAGCTACAGCTTATATCTCTTAACTACTCTACTATCTCTGAAATTATATCTTACTCATCTTATCTATCCATTGATGTCCACAGGCTTGAGTTTAAAGTTGTTTTTCCCCTACATGGACAAGCATGTCATCTGTAACGAAGACTCATAGGGTGTCTTTGCAGACATTTTGTCTGCCGCATTTCTCATCGCAGATGTCCATTCTGTAACAGGTCCTCCTGACATTCCCTGTTGACAGAGCATGAACCCTTGATGAAATTAAGTTATCACTCCATGCACAAGAATCTCTGGCTGTAACTCTGGAAACCAAATCATGGAACACTAAAAGTGAAAACAAAAATCGTTTCACATGCTGTACATGACATGCAAAATAGAGCATTTATTTCTAGTTGAAATGAAAAATTTCCCTTCACTTAGTCAATGCCAATTAGTTATGGTTAAGTCATAGTCTTTTGTGGCATGGCACATGTCTCTCAAGAAAAAGAAAATAATATCATAAAGCCTACATCTCAACTGTGGCATGATGTCTAGGCTCTGGTATGTCTCAAGATGGCAAATATGCCTCTCCCTTAACAAAGAGTAATGCCACATGCCACAAAGGTCATAGACCCTGAGGGCTTGCTTACTCACAGTTTTCTAAAACTAAAAATTACCATTATCAAAGTTATCTATACTGATAAAAGGATAATATGCTAATTAGACTGGAAGACCTTCTGGACATCCTTCCAGACAAAGTCATGGTGGCAGGGCCAAAGCAGATGCGGTTAGGGGCAGTCAGGCCAGGAGGGGAGGGCAGTTGGGGTCAAGCAGGCCGGCAGGGGGTGGGGCAGTTGGGGGTGAGCAGGCCGGCAGGGGGGGCAGTTGGGGGCGATCAGGCCAGCAGGGGGGCAGTTGGGGATGATCAGGCTGGCTGGGGGAGGCAGATGGGGGCAAGCAGGCCAGCAGGGGAGGCAGTTGGGGCGAGCAGGCTGGCTGGGGTGGGGCAGTTGGGGCGATCAGGCTGGCAGGGAGGAAGTTGGGGGTGAGCAGGCCAGCAAGGGGGTCAGTTGGGGGCAAGAAGACTGGCAGGGAAGCAGTTGGGGGCAAGCAGGCTGGCAGGTAGAGTGGTTAGGCGTGATCAGGCAGGCAGGCAGGTGAGCGGTTAGGAGCCAGTGGTCCTGGATTGCAAGAGGGATGTCCGAGGGGTCCCAGGTTGGAAAGGGTGCAAGCCAGGCTGAAGGACACCCTGCCCGCCGCATGCACGAATTTCGTGCACTGGGCCACTAGTATGTTATAAAAATATATCTTTATTTAATTTTTTAAAAGGCATTCATAGCAACTTATTCAGCACCAGAAAATTTCAAAACAACTGCTATTCCTTCAACTACTGTGACATTTTTATTTTTAAACCTCAGGTAACATGTCCCTGATGTAAAATGCTACAGCTACCCATATATCTTCAGGCTTTAGACTAAATGTCTACAGAAGTGATCCTCAAACTTGGCTTCACATTGGAATCACCTGGGAGCTTCTAGAACTCCTGATACCTACCTTCCACCACAGAGATTGCAAGTTAATTGGTCCTGGTGTGTGGCTTGAGCTTTGGAATTTATCCAATTTTTAATATACCTTCAAGATAGGTATCATTATTTGCACTTCATATATAGGGAAACTAGAGGTCAGGAGTCTAGATTGTTTACCCAAAGTTGCCAAATAATAAATGGTGAAGCTGATATTCAAACCCAAGTCTGTTTAATGGTAAAATATCTTTTTTATCCAACCTCCCATTCATTTTCTTCCTTTTTCTACATTTGCCAACCTATTTATTTTTTAATTGAATGTATTGGGTGACATTGGTTAATAAAATCATATAGGTTTTAGGTGTGCAATTCTATAATACATCATATGTACATTGTATTGTGTGTTCACCACCCACGGTCAAGTCACCTGCCATCTCCATTTATGGTCCCTTTACCCTCTTCTACCTCCACCCAACCCCCTTTTTCTCTGGTAATCACCATACCGCTGTCTGTGTCTATGAGAGGTTGTTGGTAGGTTTGGGGGATTTTTTTTTTTTTTTTGCTTAATCTTTTCACCTATTCACCCAGCTCCCTAGCCCCCTTCTCCTCTCACAGCTATCAGTCTGTTCTTTGTATCTCTGAGTCTCTTTCAATATTTTTTGTTAATTTGCTTTGTTCACTAAATTGCACATATAAGTGAAATCATATGGTACTTATCTTTCTAGGACTGGCTTATTACACTGAGCATAATACTCTCTGGGCCTATCCATGCTGTCACAAGAACCCCAAAGATTCTACCAAAAAACTATTTACTAGAACTGATAAACAAATTCAGTAAAGTAACAGGATATAAAATGAATATCCAGAAATCAGTTGCATTTTTATATATCAGTAATGAACTATCATAAAGGGAAACTAAGAAAACAATTTCTTTACAATGTCATAAAAGACACGTAGGAATAAATGTAACCTAGGATGTAGAAGACCTATACTTGGAAAATTATAAGACACTGAAGAAAGAAACTGAAGAGGACACAAATAAGTGGAAGCATACACTGTGTTCATGGATAGGAAGAATTAACATCATTAAAATATCCATACTCCCCAAAGCAATCTATAGATTCAATGCAATTTCTATCACTATACCAATGGTGTATTTCACAGAAATAGAACAAATAATCCAAAAATTTATATGGAACCTCAAAAGATCCTGAATTGCTACAGCAACCTTGAGAGAGAAGAACAAAATTGGAGGAATCATGCCACCTGATATCAAACTATACTACAATGCCTTGTAGACATCATATATATGGGTCTTATTTTCTGAACCATTCAGCTACCCTATGTCTTTTGATTGGAGTATTTAAGCCATTTATATTTAAAGTGATTATTAATATGTATATATTTATTGCCATTTTATTCTTTTAACTATGAACTTCTTTCTTTTTATTCTTTTTAATATCTTTCTTCTTCTCAATAGTGATTGATTTTAGAGGAAGAGAGAAAAGGAGGGGGAGAGAGAGAAAAAAAAACATTGGTTTTTTGTTCCAGTTATTTATGCATTCATTTGTTGATTCTTGTATATGTTATGACCAGAGATCAAACCCGCAACTTTGGCATATCAAGACAGTGCCTTAACCAACTGAGCTACCTGGCCAGGTCTTTATTCTTCCTTTTCTTAATGAAGGCCCTTTAACATTTTTAGTAATACTGGCCTGGTGGTAATGAACTCCTTTAGTCTTTTCTTATTTGGGGAGCTTTTTATTTTTATTTCCATTTTAAATGATAACCTTGCTGAGTAAAGTATTCTTGGTTGTACATTCTGCCTTTACATCACTTTGAATATTTTGTGCCAATCTCTTTTGACCTGGAATGTTTATGTTGAGAAATCAGCCATCAGTCTTATGGGAGCTCCATTGTAAACAACTGTCTTCCTCTTGCTGCTTTTAAGATTCTCTCTTTGTCTTTAACTTTTGCCATTTTAATTAGAATATGTCTTGGTGTGGGCCTCTTTGGGTTCATCTTGTTTGGGACTTTCTGCACTTCTTGGATTTGTGTGTCTTTTTTCTTCACCAGGTTAGGAAAGTTTTCAGTCATTATTTCTTTTCTTTTTTTCTTTTTTTATTAATCTTTTTTCTCTTTTCTTTTTAATTCTCACCCAAGGTTATTTTTCCATTGATTTTTAGAGAAAGACAGAGAGAAATATCAATGTGAGAGAAACACATTGATTGGTTGCCTCCTGCATGTGCCCCCACCAGGGCCCGGGCAAGGGAGGAGCCTATAACCAAGGTACGTGCCCTTGACCAGAATTGAACCTGGGACCCTGTGGTCCACAGGCCAACGCTCTATCCACTGAACCAAACTGGCTAGGGCTTCAGTCATTATTTCTTCAAATTGATTCTCAATCCCTTGCTCTCTGTTTTCTCTTTCTGATAACTCTGTGACTTGTATGTTGTTATGCTTCATGTTATCCCTTAAACTATCTTCTTTTCTTTTTTTTTTTTAATTGTTTTTGCTGCTGTGATTGGGTGTTTTTTCTACCTTATCTTCCAAATCACTGATTGGATCCCCTGCTTCATCCAACCTACTGTTTATTCCTCCCAGCATATTCTTCTTTTCAGTTATTGTGCTCTTTATTTCTGACTGGTCCTTTATAGGGTTTCTATGTCCTTTTTCATGCTGCTGTAATTCTAATTAAGTTCCTTATAGTTCTCACTAAGTTCCTTGGGTATCCTTAAACCATTTCTTTGAACTCTATATCTAATTAATTGCTTGCATAAATTTTATTTAGCTCTTTTTCTGGATATAGCTCCTGTTCTTTTATTTGGGGCATGTTTCTTTGACTCCCCATTTTGGCTGCCTATTTGTGTTTGTTTCTATGTAATAGATAGATCTGCTATGACTCCAAGTCTTCATGTGGTGACCTTATGTAGTCTAGTGAGGGTCTAGTGGCATGGTCTCCTTGATCACCTAAAATGGGTGCTCCAGGAATGCATCTTGTATGGGTTATGTGGACCTTCCTGTTGCAATTCAGTACTGATTGCTATTGGCCTGTTCATATGTGGTGTCAACCCTCAGGCTGGATGACTGTGAGGATCAACCCCTACCACAGTGTATAAGCTCCTGTGCAGGTGCTGAGCATACAAAGCAAAATTCACTTCAGCAGGGTTTGGTGCCTGTCAAAATCTTCCTTTGAATATGCCACTTGTGAAGCTAATTGAATCCTTCTCTGATGTTGTCTGAAGTTGGTTTCTGGGAATGTTGGTTCTGGAGCCCCTTGGGAGTGACTCTGGTGCAGGCCAATGCCAGTCGCTGCTTGTGACTGGCCATGGGCAACGTGTTTGAAGCTACAAAGTGATCCACTTTTTACCTTTGTGTTCACAGGAAAGACAAAGCTTCACATTAAGGCTGGCTTTTACCCACACCAGACCCGAAGACAGGTCAGCAAAAGTCCCAAGGCACTCCAAAATCCACCTCTGCCTGCTTCCACCTGCCAGCTGCTTGTTAGGCTCAGTCACCGAAAGAGCCTCTGCCAGTACTTGAGTTGCATGAGGTAGATTCTCAGTGAGTCACTAGGTTGGGACAAGTGGGTTCACCAGACTGATACAGACTTGGTGCCAGTGCTGGGTCTAAGGCCACTCAGCAAATGTTCCAAGTCTAACTGTCACCTGCTGGGTGCTTGCACACCTTTGTGTTGGGGCTGGGGTATCAGGGAGTTGACAGGGTGAGGCCAGCAGAGTTTATCAGGCCCAAACAGATCAAGATTTGTGTGTGTGAAAGGAGGGCTCTGCACCAGTTGAGCATGCAAGAGAAGAATGCCCTTTGTCCTAGAGCCACACAACTCAGTCTGTCCCAGAGTCTGCCCAGATCCTGATCTCAACAGTGCAGAGCTGCTGGAAATTTGGAGGGTCGGGCTAGTGGATCTCCCACGAGAGGGAGATGCCGATCAAGTTTGGGAGACAATGGGGAGTTGCCCCCACCCTGAGCCATACAACTCAGTCTGTCCCAGATCCTTCCTAGACCTTGGCAGAGAATAACCACAGGAATTGGCAGTGTGGGGTTGCTGGTAGCCCAGAGTATGGAGCTAACGTATCTCCAGTGAGGGTTAGGCACCAGTCAGGTTCACAGGAAAGTGGTGGAATGGCCCCCACCCACAGCTACACAACTCAGTCACTGACACCTCATGAGTATGTCCAAATCTCTACACCCCAACCCAGGCAGCTGACTCCTCAGCAGGGAGAAAGCTCTATAGGGTGGGGTGACAGGGAAATCAACAGGTGGTACTTTTGGATTCCCCCAGGCTGATGCTGCACAGGAGTGCTCCACCTGAGAAAGATGGTGTCTATGGTGTGGCAGAATGACTCAGCACAGGAATCCTGGCAGCAATCCCTTCAGTCTCTCCTCAGAGTCACAAACCTCAGTCTCCCCCTCTGTGACCCTAGTTTGCTCCACCCTTTCTCTGTCTCCCAGGGTGAGTGACTGTGAATGAAATTTTGTGTGTTGACCCTTTAAGAAGGTGACTGTTTCTCTAACAGACTCTTGTTTGTCTGTCCCTGGCAGAAAAAAATCCCTGCTTATCTTAACAGCCAGAAATTAGTTGGGCTCCTCTTCCTGGCTCTGGCAGTCTTGGTTGGAGAGCCTGTTTTGGGGTTGAGACCCCACTCTTCTCAGAGGGACTGTTTGGACCTAAGATATCCCTCCAGAATCTCAGCTGCTGCCCATGGGAGTGGGGCCAACCCTTTTCACATCTCTGGCCTTCCTGCCAGTCTCAATGTGGCTTCTTCATAAATCCTCAGTTATAAGATTTCTCTTCAGCTAGTCTTCAGATGGTTATTCAGGGTGATTGCTCTATACTTTAATTTGGTCCTGGGAGGAGGTATGTGTAACATCCACCTACTTCCCCGCCATCTTGGATCTCTCTGTCATACATTTTTAATGGGGGCCACATCACCTCCAAGTGAAAATTAGTTCTGGAAGATCAAAAAATTATCTCTTACAGTGGTTTGTGACCTCAAAAGTTCAACCCTGCTGACAAAATCTTATTCTTTAAATATTTAATTTATCTCATTGGAGAAAATCTAAGTTTAATTTTATTTTTCTACTTAGGGAAACAATAAAAACAGTTTGAGAACACTGCACTATATAATGTTCTGTTTCTATCTACTTGGTTAATAATGAATTAACATACATACTACTTACACACCACATACATATTATCTATTATGCAGAATACCTGCACAGAAAATGGCTCTCTTCTCAATTTTATAATTCCCAAGTTTTACTTAGAGTTGTAAATAATTACAGTATAAATACAACTCTTTATATCAAAGGTCTTGAGAATGCTAATGATAGGAGAAGTAGTAAGGCCAAAGAGTATTATCAAAATGTGTTTATGAATGTCTGTTATATTGCTACTAAAGCATCATAGCAGGAGGTAGGTTCACCAACTCAGAAGTTTCCCAGGAGCTCTATGATATTGGCCCCCATACACAGACGACAAGCATAGAGCAAAGAAAGAAGCATAGCATGCCAGTGGTGGTTTAATAAAGCAATGGACTTACCATACATGGGAGGCTTGTCTTAGGCACCATAGGTCTCCACACTCACCTGCTAGATCTTAAAAGTTTACATAGAGGCCTTAACAAGGTTCAGCCATGTATAATGTCCAGATGGTCTCAGGAACACATTACTACCTCAAGGCTGTGTCTTTGGGGCAACTTGTACTTTACAGAAGGCAGGTGGACTGCACATTCCAAGGACAAAGAAAGGGTGAGGAGTCTCCAATTACCTGGGCTCAGCTCCATGGGTCAACTGGGGGTCATGTCCTCTCAATAACCTCCTCCAACTTAAGTAAATACTAGAGCAAGCTTTCAGTGATCTGACAAAGTTATATGTCAAAATATCTCAAAGTTTTAAACATCTGGAGACAAGAATCAAGTCATTCAACTTTTAATCTTTTACAGCACTGGGCCTCCTATAACCTAGGCAGTCAATAAATGTGTGCAAAATAAAAATTTTTAAAAAACACAGAATTTCCATTACCATATAGAGGTTATCATTTGCATAATCAAATACACACAATAATAATATAATTCTATGCAAATTTTAATTAGTCATTGATTCAAAAGATGTTTTTCTATTTTTAGAATATTTTAAACAGTTTTTATTCTATAACAGAGGAAAGTACAGCACAAAATAAGCATCAACTTTAACCTAATGTCTTCTCTAGAAAACCACTCATTTGCTTTACCAAGATGCTACTGCCGCTGTCCTCTGAAGGAACACATGAAGAGGCATTTGGGTTACTGAGTGTTCAAATGCCTGAGCTCAGACTCGGGCTGAAGGCAGTGATAAAGCCCATCCCAGAGCAGCCTGAGGGCCACAGGAAAACCTAGAAACAAACTGAAGTGATAATCACAAACATAGTGTCACAAAGTGTATGTGCCCAAGGCAAGACTAGAGGGTTTTAAACTATTTCCTCAAAGAAGTTGTTGCTTTGAAAAGTTTGACAATCCAACAAAAAATTCTATTGTGAGCAGCATTCCAGAGAAAGAAAACAAAAACCTGAGGTTTCTAGCTACTGTACAAATCATTGAAAATGTTCCTGAGGGCCAATGACTCAGAGAGAGGAGTCACTGTAAGCTGTGCTGGGCATTGCTACCCATATGCAGGCCAGTGAGCTCCACAGAGAGAGAGAGGTGACCTAGAAGAGGAGCATCCAAGAGGAGCTGCCACTCCTGAAGGTGACTGCCATGGGAGTTGCAATAGTGTCTATGGGGAAGAAACGTCATTGCATGGAGGACTCTGCTACTTTCTGCTTTCTCTAACCTTTCCATGCACCTAGAGTACCTACCTTGACTAAGTTCCTTTTGTTCTTCTCACTGAGGAGAAATTTAGGTTCACCAGGAAAAAAAAAAAAAAAAACGAGTTCAGTTTGCATTGCAGAACTCAAGTCCGTTATTGAGACTCAGAAGGGTAGAGTGGACAATGCCCTCCGTGGTCCCGGATCTGTCTCTTGCTTCAACAGTGTTTGGACGGAACAGACCTAGGGACGCTCCTTCTTCCAGCCTCCGACCACTCTCCTGCGTCTTATCCAGTCACCACCTTCAGAAACACCTCCGGGACCAGCCAACACACCGTTTTTGTTTTTGTTTCTACCTTAACTCCTTATTGCTGAACAACCATGAGCTCCCAAATTCGTCAGAATTATTCCACAGAGGTGGAGGCTGCTGTCAACCGCCTGGCCAACCTGCATCTGTGGGCCTCCTACACCTACCTCTCTCTGGGCTACTATTTCGACGACAATGATGTGGCTCTCGAGGGCGTGGGCCACTTCTTCCAGGAGTTGGCGGAGAAGAAGCACAAGGACGCTGAGCATCTCTTAAAGTTGCAAAACAAGCGTGGCGGCCGCATTCTCCTCCAGGACGTGCTGAAACCTTCCCAGGATGAGTGGACAAAACTCAGGATGCCGTGGAAGCCGCCCTGGCCTTGGAGAAGAACCCAAACCAGGCCCTTTTGGAGCTGCATGCCCTGGGTTCTACCCACACAGACCCTCATCTCTGTGACTTTCTGGAGAACCACTTCCTGGATGAGGAGGTGAAACTGATCAAGAAGATGGGTGACCACCTGACTAACATCCGCAGGCTGGCCGGCCCCCAGGCTGGGCTGGGCGAGTGTCTCTTCGAAAGGCTCACCCTCAAGCACGACTAGGAGCCTTTGGAGCCCAGAGGCCTTTCAGAGGTCCCTCTGCATCCCCCCGCTGTCTCTGGCTTTTACCTGAGCCTCTTCCTGAAACTGCTAGTCATTCTTTTTACTACCCTGGAGCCCTCTCCCATGCATTGGACCAAATGAAACAATAAAGATTTTTGCAGCAAAAAAAAGAAGAAGAAGAAGAAGAAGAAGAAGAAGAAGAAGAAGAAGAAGAAGAAGAAGAAGGAGAAGGAGAAGGAGAAGGAGAAGGAGAAGGAGAAGGAGAAGGAGAAGGAGAAGGAGAAGGAGAAGGAGAAGGAGAAGGAGAAGGAGAAGGAGAAGGAGAAGGAGAAGGAGAAGGAGAAGGAGAAGGAGAAGGAGAAAGAGAAGAAGAAGAAGAAGAAGAAGAAGAAGAAGAAGAAGAAGAAGAAGAAGAAGAAGAAGAAGAAGAAGAAGAAGAAGAAGAAGAAGAAGGGCAAAGTGGTATCTAGATTACTGGCCTAGAGGGAGTCTGCCATCCAAGAACCTGTATGAGGCAGTAATAATAATAATGATGATATAGCAACAACAACGATAGCAAATAACATTTATTGAACATTTGCTACATGTCAGTCACCATGCTAGGTGTTTCATATTCATTCTGTCATGTGAAACTTTCAAAGATCTTACGAGAATTTTTTTCTTATACTGGTATACAAAGAAAGCTAGAGAGTTTGAGTGAGTAGAATGGAATGTGGACAGAAAAAAAAAAGGCCACTTGCTAACCTGACAAGCTCAGGGAAGGTCCGCATGACAGTTTTGCAAACTCAAAGACCTAAAGTAACCACAAAGGACGGTCTGAAATTAAACTTTAACTAAAGCAGTTTATGGTGGGTAGTTATGTTCTAGACCAGTATCTTCCCTGATAAAGGCAATCTTTACCTTTACTGAGCCTATTGTCTTTTTTCATCTAAGATAACATCCTTGTGAAATGGCAGGGTAACTTGTAACTTCCCATTTCCCAGACCCCTCAGGACACAACCAAATGTGCCTGGGCACCAGGGCAGAGACCATAAATTACTTCATTGTTGTTGTTATCATGTTGATTGGTTACTAACCGCACCCACCTGAGTAAAAGAAGCATGTATCTATCATTTTACTTTTTATCCCAGAGGTTCCCCCCCCCCCCCCCGCCCCTTTGCTTTCTCCCGCCTACCTAGTCTATCACCAGTGGGTTTCACTTCCGTCTCCTTCTTTGATTGTAATGTGTCAAACAAGGTGAAGAACTGCCACCCTCCGGGGCATTGTCCCAATCCGCTGAGATTCTGCTTCCCGGCAATTGTCTACAGTTTGGCTCAAACAAACTGACAAAACTTCTTTACAGGCTTGAATGTTTTTACGTTAACAGGAAAATGACAGAATTTACTCTGATTTTCTTAAGTTATAAGCTAGTATTTGAACTTATAAGCAACCCTCCTTTTCTTAAATCCGCTGGTGTCCTGGGGGATCTTCACTTCCTTGGTGAGGGGCGGGCACTTAACTCAAACCTAGAAAAGCAGAAAAGACATTTTATGAGCTCATATCACCAGAACCACATGCAGGTTCAGACACTGGATCTCTCTCTTGCCTTTCCTCCTCTTTGAGCACTAATGACTTTCCTCCGCATCGTGTGCAGGTGTTCTCCACGCGGTGGGAAAATAGCCATTGACGACTGCAAGTTTTCCTCTTTCCAGGTTCATGACTTCAGAGGCAAAAACGACTTCTCCTTCCAACTTCAGAGTAAAGAAGCACAGGGGAAGACCCAGGTAGATCCCATGTGGCCCCCTGACCTATCATGGTGGCTTGAATGTCCAGACTGAATTAACGGCTCATCTCTATAGCCAAAAGGCCGGGTCTCTGCAATAGCAGCCCCACCAGAAACACCATTAAAGGCAGAAAGGAACGGTTATTTTAAGATGGGGTGGGAAGCATTGTTAGTGGATTAGGGAATACAGAGCAGACAAAATAGCAGGTGTCCACTACACCAATGACATGTGTGCAAATAACTGAGCTTGTTAAAATGTGGATTGTGGTTCAGAAGGCCTGGGGCAGGTCCTGAGGTCCTATACATCTAAACATTTGCTTTCCAATGCCACAGCCCCTGCGTTAAGTAGCAAGGCGCTAACCTTTCCATGCATTGCCCACAACTATCTAATGTGGTCGATGCTCTACAGCAGCGGTTCTCAACCTTCCCAATGCCGCAACCCTTTAATACAGTTCCTCATGTTGTGGTGACCCCCAACCATAAAATTATTTTCGTTGCTACTTCATAACTGTAATTTTGCTACTGTTAATGAATCGTAATGTAAGTATCTGTGTTTTTTTTTTAATATTTTTATTGAGGTATTATATGTGTACATATCTTACTATTACCCCCCCCACCCCACACCCACACATGCCCTCCCCCCCCCAGAGTTTTGCGTCCATTGTTTATGCTTATATGCATGCATACAAGTCCTTCGTTTGATTTCATAACTCCCCCACCTTTCCCAAACTTTCCCCCTGTAATTTGAAAGTCTGTTTGATGTTTTACTGTCTCTGTATCTATCTTTTTGCTCACCACTTTATAATGTTCTTTACTATCCCTAAATGAGTGAGATCATGTGGTATTGTTCTTTCATTGACTGGCTTATTTCACTTAGCATAATGTTCTCCAATTCCATCCAGGTTGCTGCAAATGATGAGAATTCCTTCTTTTTTATGGCAGCATAGTATTCCATTGTGTAGATGTACCACAGTTTTCTGATCCACTCATCTGCTGATGGGCACCTAGGCTGTTTCCAAATCTTAGCTATTGTAAATTGTGCTGCTATAAACATAGTGGTGCATATATCCTTTCTGATTGGTGTTTCTAGTTTCTTCGGATATATTCCCAGGAGTGGGATTACTGGGTCAAATGGGAGTTCCATTTTCAGTTTTTTGTGTCAGTATCTGTGTTTTCCGATGGTCTTAGGCGACCCTGCTAGCGGTTCTCAACCTGTGGGTCGCAACTCACAGGTTGAGAATTGCTGCTGTAGAGCCTAAGACCATCGGAAAACACAGATATTTACATTACGATTCATTAACAGTAGCAAAATTACAGTTATGAAGTAGCAATGAAAATAATTTTATGGTTGGGGGTCACCACAACATGAGGAGCTGTGTTAAAGGGTCGCGGCATTAGGAAGGTTGAGAACCACTGCTCTAAAGCCTCGGGCTCACCAACAGGGACAGACGCAATCTCACATGCTTGTCTGAGTGCGGTGCCCTCTCAGGGCCGGCTGTGTCCCGTCACAACACTGAAATAGCAGAGGTGTTGCACGTCAGGATCGAGACATAATGGCAGAACTTTGTGATAAAGACACTTTACAATTTCATAGCACCTTCCATTCCAAAGTGTTTCAGAAGCTATATACATTCAGCACCACAGAAAGATGATAGAGGCAGGTTTGGGAGGGGGAGGGAGAAGGAGGTGATGAGGGATGGAGTGGGGGTGGAGGCATATAAGCCAAGGACAGTGAGGCATTTCTCTGTTAACAGCAACACAACACTAAAAATATTTTTAAAAAGCAAAGAAAGGAAATAGAACTAAAATCTCTAAGGTTCATGCTTAAACAAAGATACTGCATAGTTTGATGGTCAGAACTATTTTCTCAGTAAGTTGCCCCTGGTTATAGGTACTCTGAGCACAGAGAAAAAGGAAAGAGGATCTGAAATGAGCTAAACAAACAAAAAGATTAAAAATATTACCAGGAAATCCATAAAGTCTGAATCTACTAGTAGTAACTCCAGCTTGTATAGGCTATGTCGGTCTTCTTAATTAAACAATTAAGCCTTAAAATCTTAAAGGGCAGCTTTCCATCACACACTCTCTGGCATGGGAAATAGCTTTTTGTTTGCAAAGCCTTTAGTAAAAGAACTGACTTTTCTAAGCATGACAGAATGTGAACATCTAACTTAACCTTCCTACACCTGATGACAGTATGGGTAGTTCATATATATTCTGAGGTGGGGGGAAAAGTTACTTTGTGACAGAGCTTAGAAATGGAAACTTATCATGACTCCTAGAGTGTTTGCCTTTTTTAAAAAAAAAAAAAATCCATTTTTTAGCGTGGCTGTTTCCCATTTGTTACCAGGGACTCCTGGGAGCTTCCATGAACTTGGAAGGAGTTCTAAGTTCACTTCTTCTGACTCCATGCAGCTGATAAATGAAGGCCCACGAGCTCCCACAAGACAGTTTCAAAGAGTCCGTGCTCCAGGCAGCATGTGGCCGCCTGCCAGGGAAGCACATACCAAATTTAAAGGGCAAGGAGAGGAATCCTTTGGCTACTTCATATCTCTTGGGGTTTCCAATGAACTCATTGCATTTGTCTCCTTTGTGAAATGTTTTAGTAAATGAGCTTATTTATGAACATTCACAAAACCCTCACGATAACAAGGAAAAAGAGAGCAGGGGTTCTTAGACCAGAAATCCATCTTTCCGCCTCTTTTTAGTCACTCTCCTCCTGGTGTTTCTCCTCCCACTTTCACTTGAGACAGGGTGGTGAGACCTTCCTCAGCCAGCAGATAACTGGCTACTCCATCAGGAGCATGCAATCTTCAACCACGTTATAACTGCTTTATCAGAGAGAAAATCGTGCTACCCATAAAGCCCACAAAGGTGTTTCCCGGCATACATATTTCCTTTATAGTAGAAATCCTCATTTTCATGAGAAAATACATTAGAATGACCTGTCACTCTTGTGCCTTGACTCTGTAATTTTGGGCTCCTGGCAAAGTTTTGCTCAAAAGCCTATTTTTATAAATGGTGGGAAGTAACTGATGCTCCTGGTTATCTCTCAGGATTCTGTCAGTTTCACAACTGGAAATGCTGCTGCCACGATCACTCCAAAGGAAGGTGGTGGTGACGTGTAGGCTTCAGATAAGGATTTTCACTGAGAGGCCAGCTCCAGAGACAACGCAAAAGATTATGGGCAGGAGACAGGCGAGGGAAAGGTACAGTCATAAAATTAGAGTTATTGCAATCTTGAAGATAAATGACTATGTTCCATTTTAGTCTGCTGCACATTCAATAATAGCATGGGAACAAGACTGAATATATATATACCTTGTGAATGGTAATAATCTAATATGCCAGCTTGGAATGAACAATATAAAAAGAAAGGAAAGCTACTAGTTCAATGGAGTATTTTAAGCAAAGGAGTGTTTGGAATTCTATCCTCCTTTGACTCATCATCTGAATTACTGATAGTCTGTTTGCTTCTCAAAAGATTTGAGGAGGCTCAACATTTAACTAATGTCAACCACATAAATATGAATCCGGGCACCGTTCTGGGAATTAGGGATTCGGAGTAATCAAAACAAGTATGCCTCTACTTCTTGACCTTACTATCTAACACCGTTCTCTAGTGTAACATGGAGAACAGACTATTGAAACTAGAATCGTACTATTCAGACCTGTATGGCCATTGCATCATCAACCACCTTGTAAACACTACTTATTGAGTGGAGGTGTTTCACTTTAATACAAAAGTTACCACACCCATCTTTCTATTTTAACAAGTTTACTTCTGCTGTCTGAGTCCCCATTCTTCAAAGACACTTTAACACAAATAATAAAATATTTTAAGAGCTCAGATGAACAGTTAACTGCAGGTCAATTTAACCCGATAAACATACACTGATTGTCCTGGAGTGTAAAGCGCATCTTGTCGTTCCCCAAAGCTGATGAAGACATAGCACCCACTCTTGGGTTGTTTGTAATTGCATTCAAGAGATATTTATAGAAGAACAAGAACAGAAGCAGAGTTCTAGCCAGTTTTTCTCAGGGGTTAGAGCATTGGTCCTGGGACCGAAGGGTCATAGGTTCGATTCCCAGTCAAGGGCATGTACCTCAGGTGCAGACTTGATCTTCAGCCCTGGTCGGGGTGTGAATGGGAGGCAACCAATCAATGTGTCTCTCTCAAATGGGTGTTTCTCTCCCCCCTCCCCCTTTCTCTAAGAAAAACCAATGGAAAAAATATCCTAAGGTGAGGATTAATTTTTTTTTAAAGAATAGAAAGCAGAATAAGGTAGACAGTGCATAGAGGTTTAAACTTAGCTCTAGATGTATGTGGGATCAAAAGGCTAACTTTAGCAGGACAGCTGGAGAACATACCTGCACAAGTTGAAGTTTCAAGAATGCTATGAAGAATGAATGGATCTTATCCATCGTGTTGGGTGAGGGCAGAAGAGTGCAACAGTTAACTGACAATACAAAGTGATGGTCAGAATTCTGGCACTCTCTCTTACTAACTGCAAAACTATGAGTGAATAACAAAAGTTTCTCATTTGTGAGTGGGACTAATAAGAGTACATCATAGAGATGCTATGAGTATTAAATAAGATAATTCACGTGAAGTATTTCACTGTGCCTGTTACATAGTATTCAATAAGTATTAGTTTCTATTATTATTATGCAGTAAGAGTGGAGGAAGGAAAGCTGGGAAGCGTATATTATGTTCAAGGAATAGCTGAAGGAGTGCACAGGGCTTATTGAAAAGGGAGGTTAAAGGATAGACTGTTAAGAGCCTCAAAATACAAGAAATGTAATATAGTCTTTATTATATAAGAAACAAGAGCCTTGGCCAGTGTGACTCAGTTGGTTGGAGCATCGTCCTATATACCAAAAGGTCACGGGTTCAATTCCCAGTCAGGGCACATACCCAGGTTGCAGTTTCGATCTCTGGTCAGAGTGCCTATCTGGGTGCATGCAAGAGGCAACCAACTGATGCTTCTCTCTCACATTGATGTTTCTCTCTCTCTCTCTCTCTCTCTCTCTCTCTCTCTCCTCCCTCCCTTCCTCCTCTCTCTAAAATCAATTTTAAAAAACATCCTTGGATAAAGATTTAAAAAATTATTTTTAATTAAAAAAAAAAGAAAGCATTCAAGGGTTTGAAGTAAGGGAGCAAGTGACCTAACTGGGTCATAATTAAACTGTTTCTCCCTTACCAGTTTTAAGAGAGCAAAGTAAAATACATGTCACTTTTCAATGTCCATTTTCTGTTTACTTTAAAAATATATAATATTACATCAGATTATGAAAAAATTAAATTACCATCTAGGGATATGTTCCCAATAACTGATAAAATGGACAGTGAGGGCATCATAATCAGAGTATATTATAAAAATAAAAACTATTAAGAGTAAACATTTATTAAGTACTATTGTGAGCTGGGCTCAGCTATAACAGTTTTATAAGTACTAAGTTCTGTAGCACTCAAACAACCCTATGTAGTAGGTATTTCATTATCATCCTACCTAATAAAATAGTAATATGCAAATTGACTGCACCTTCGCTACGCCCAAGCCACGCCCACCAGCCAAAACCACGCCCACCAGCCAATCAGGGCGAGTATGCAAATTACCCAACAAAGATGGCAGTTAATTTGCATACACTGGGGGAGGGAGGAGTGAAGACTAAAGACAACTTAGAAGGAAGAGGGAGGAAAAGCTGAAAGCAAGGTGGCTGCCAGAGGGAAAGCCCGGGGGGGGGGGGGCGGAGCGAGGCGGAGCGGGGCGGAGCAGGGCAGGCAACAGCGGCTGCAGCGGCCGCTTGCAGGATTCTTCCTGCAAATGGGCTACTAGTATTTTACAGAAAATTTAGTTAACACACGGGAAGATTAAGTAATTTCCTCAAGATCACAAAGCTGATACGTGGGAGAGGTGAGATTTGAAAACCCAGGTAACATGGTTCCAGAACCACCTACCATAATATATCTCCAAAATTTAATAACACCAACTTTTTATCATATTATATTTTATACCAGATTTATTACCTATTCCCTTTATGTGAACATTTTCTAAATCTTTAGCATTTTTCAAGTGAGCAAGTCTTAAACTAAACATAAGCTCCAGACTGTCAGCTATCACGGATTAAATTTGTGTAGCATCCATTGCCATTTTTCCTTTTCCTAATGTTGCTCCAATTTTCCTTCACGCATACATCTCATCATCCCCACAGCCCATATGCATAAAGGGGCATGAATCACATCAGGCTAACCTGATTGGTTTAAAGGAAATCCCAACATGCATGCCATCGTGATTGGGTCAGGAATACAGGCATAAGCCAATCAGCACAGGGCATTACAAGGATTAATTCAAGAATGGACATGTGATCTAATTTAGACCAATAGAATGTGAAGAAAGATTTACATAGAACTCCTGGGAAATAATTTTCTCACTCTCAATAAAAGTCCACCAGAAAAAAAAAAAGTTCTCATTTCTTTTGAAAGTCATGAAACAGGACTGTGAAGCCTAAAATAATCAGTCACTTTGCCTCCATGAAGAAGTCAGTCTAAAAATGAAACCAATACAAAGAGGAGGACAGCTGAGCAAACAGAACCAGCCAGAGCCGCTGGCCCAAGCCAGGCTGCAGCTTGCCTCCTCTCGGTTTTTGAGCATAGGAGGTAATACTTATTTGTTTGTTCAGGCTAGTTTAATTTTGTTTTCTGTCACATATACATAACATCAGACTCCCTCTAGTGATTCATCCTCCTTTGTCCCTTCAACAAACACCTGCACAAAAAGCAGACTCTCTTGATACATATATGACATTCCTTATTCATGTGGAGTGGGACATCAATAACTTTTCTCTGAGATTTGTGGCTGTCAGTCTGTATTTTTCATTTGCAGAAATATTAACTGCCTTACTTCATTATTTTTCATCATAGTTCATCCCAGGCTTTCTCACAGTTTCTTCCTGGGTATCATGTCATAACAGAGATCGGTAGAAGGCAGTTCATAACAACCTGGAGATTGTTTTGAGTGTTTCATTCCTGTACTCCCTGAGTCATCACTCACATCGGACTCTCGGGCCATGACTAAGGTTCACACAGAAAGTCACTGAAAGATGAAATAAAGTTGGACAAGTTGAGCATTTAGAGCAGGGAAATCTCACATATTAAAAAAATAGGGAGTATCCAACAATTGGCAAATGAATGAATAAATTATACTCGAGGCACACGAAGAAATATGCAGTTATGCAGGGTTTTTTTTAAATTATGATTTTAGAGACTATGGAAAAACTTAGCTATTATCCTAAGTAGAAAAAAAAGATACTAAATTATATACAAAATATGTGCAACTACATAATAATCACAAATCAAAAGGAAAAAAAAGGAACAGAATTTTTTAAAAATCTGAAACAAATGAAAAATATAAACAAAATAAACACCAAAACTATATTAACAATGGTTTCACTGGGGACTATAGAAAATTTTCCTATTTTTTTCTTTTACTATTTTTAATAAGCACAGATTATGTCATAAAGGAAATTTTTAATGTTTTAACATAGGAACATTAACATATATCATTTTCATTAACTACATCTCTAAATTGACAGATTTGTTTGAGCCATACAAAGTTAAGAAAGTTATGAAGGGGCCCGGCCAGCATGGCTCAGTGGTTGAGCGTCGGTCCATGAACCAGGAGGTTGGGATTCCAGGTCAGGGCATGTGCCCGGGGTGCCAGCTGGATCCTCAATAGGGGGCGTGCAGGAGGCAGCCAATCGATGGTTCTCTCTCATTGATGTTTCCATCTCTCTGTCCCTCTTCCTCCCTCTCTCAAATCAATAAAAACATTTATTAAAAAAAAAAAAAAAGGAAGGCCCTAACCAGTTTGGCTCAGTGGATAGAGCATCAGCCTGTGGACTTAAGGGTCCCAGATTCGATTCCAATAGGGGGCGTGTGCCTTGGTTGCGGGCACATCCCCAGTGGGGAGTGTGCAGGATGCAGCTGATCAATGTTTCTCATCGATGTTTCTGGCTCTCTATCCCTCTCCCTTCCTCTCTGTAAAAAATCAATAAAATATATATTTTTTAAAATAATTAAAAAAAGGAAGTTATGAAGGGAACATTTAGATTTGCATAGCTTGATGATCACAATGTCCACTTTCCCAAAGAGGTTTTCTAGGTCAAAGGAGAGGCATAGTATCCAAAATAAGACCTCACACTACATAAAATTTAAATACTTTCCCTTAGGTGCTAAGAAACAAAAGACTACAAGCCAGATCTTCTGGGTCACTCCTCCAAAACAGTAATACCATTCAAGAAATAGTGTAGCTGGGGAGGAGCCGAAGGCGGGAGTCGAGAGTTGTGAATCAGTTCAGCTTAGTCAGACTCTGCACAGGGGGAAACAGGGGGGAAAGGCCAGGGACTAGATAACACCAGACTGAAATCTGTGTGCATCATTACTTTCCAAAAGTGAAGCTCAGAGTGAAAAGTTTAAATGAAAAGGAGACATGAGGAAGATAAGGTGAAAGGAGATAGAATTGGAAAGATAGATGCTGGACATATGTGTACAGAAGGACACACAATAAACGCAGAATTGTGGAAAGAGATACAGGAGTTAATAGAAAGGACCGAGAGAAAGTGAGCCGGCAACCAAAGGCGAAAGGATAGTCCCAGTGGTGTCAGACCCTGATGGTGGAGATTCCGGCGAGGCCCTGGGAAGGGAAGGTGGGGGTGAATGACAAATGTTGAGCATCAAAATAAATCATCTTTTCTAGATCTTCTGCAGAACAAATTTTCCAGAGATTTGGATTTGGTAAACAGACCAAGCTGGATCACAGCGAGGAACTTACAGGGGATTTGAGATGTCAAACACACAGAAGCCAAGGTTTGCCTGCAATGTTGAGACTAACACCACGTGTGGCCTTTCAGCATCAGGTCCCTTTCAAATAACTGTGGCTCAGAGAGACTTCTCTGAAAAACCCAAGACAATATATTAGCTTTTCTTTAGCTGTAAGATATAGAAATAATCACTTTTACTCAATTTATATAGCTGGTTAGTTTTTCCTCAGACTTGAAAACTATGTATTGTATCCTTGCCATATTTTGTATTATGTAACACTAGAGGCCCGATGCACGAAATTCGTGCAAGAGTAGGCCTTCCTTCCCTGGTTGCTGGCACCAGCTTCCCTCTGGCACCTGGGACCCGGGCTTCCCTCACAGCCCCGGCTTCATCCAGAAGGTCATCCAGAAGGATGTCCGGTCTAATTAGCATATTATGCTTTTATTATTATAGATGCTTATGTTTAGTATTTGAGATCAAATCATTATTTATTAGTTATAATGTGATAGAATTGTCACACTGAAAGGAAAGGACATTTAAAAATAATCTATATTTTCTGATTTTTAAAATTAAACTTCTTCAAGCATAAACTGTTAACTGAGAGAGAATTTTGTGCTTAAAGTTGCTTTATTAATTTTCAGACCCAGACAGACCTTAATTAAATGGTGACTAAGTAAATGAGCTTTAGAGTGAGAGAGACCAAATAGGTCCAGGATCTACAATATGTCAACATGTTAAACCAGTTTCCAAGCTCTCTGATTCTGAATCTCCTTGTCTTTTGGATGGCGATATCAGTACCTGCCTCATATGGTTATTTGGAGGATAAAATAATACATATGATGTACTTAGCACAGCACCTGGCACATAACACATATTCAGAAAATGCTGTCCTTTCTAAAAGTCACCATAATTGTTGTCAATTTCATTGTCAATATTATTGCCAATATTGTTGTAAATGAGAGTGGAAATTTTATTAGGAGAGAAAACAGCATTTCTGACTTAGTTGTGCACTATATGTCAGACATCCTGAGGTCCCTGATCTTGTGTGTATGATTTCCTCTGCCTGGACCATAGTCCCTGCCTCGTCTGCCATCCCTGCCTCCTCCATGCCCTCCTTGACTGGCTACTCCCACCCATCCTGACTCTCCACTGAAACATAGCCCCTCCTAGAAGTTGCCTTTCTCTGACACTGGAGGATGGAGTTGGTAGCTAGCAACCTGCTCTCCCACTATGCTCTTTTCATCACATCACACTGTAATTCAATGTTTATTTTATTGATCTGTGTTTCCCCTCATATTTTACACACACACACACACACACACACGCACACACACACACACACACACACACACACACAATATTAAGCTCCATGAAAATATACAAATCTATCTGGTTGCCTTCATTTCTAACTCAAACACATAGTCAAAGTGTGCTTGCCACATACTAAGTTCCTAATAAATGTACTTTTTTAATAAATAAAAGACACTAAGCAAATAGATATTAAGAAGTTTTACAAATACCATGTGTTAGGCTGAATCATAAACTATCTACTAACCAGAAGCATCCCATAACTACTGAACTACTAACCTCATTAATTACTTTCCAAGAGTCTTCTAACTAAAGTAACTTGACAATAAATAAAGTACCTTGATACATCTGTGTAGATCTTTGAAATAGTCAGCTAAAGAAAGCAATTCAAATAATATGCCCTCAAGCAAGTTTTTACAAAATTGCCAAGCTATTTTAGTAGTTCCTTGAATAGTAATTATATTTATGTGAAGAGTGATAAAAAATAGCTATCAGAATGTATAAAAAATTTAACTAGTAAATATTTATGAGTACCTCCTTTCCTTTCAATAGGTTGAAAGTCTAAGTGGCATTAATAACAGAGAATTTTTGCCCTGGCCGGTTTGGCTTAGTGGATAGAGTGTCAGCCTGCAGACCAAAGGATCCCGGGTTCGATTTTAGTTCAAGAGCATGTACCTTGGTTGCAGGCTCCTGTTTGGCCTGGGCCCTGGTCAGGGCTCATGCAGGAGGCAACCAATCAATGTGTTTTTCTCACATCAATGTTTCTCTCTGTCTTTCCCTCTCTCTTCCACTCTCCCTAAGAATCAATGGAAAAATATCCTGGGTGAGGGTTAACAAAATAATAATAATAACAGAATTTTCGCCCAACCAGTGTTGCTCAGTGGTTAAGCATCAGCCCATGAACCAGAAGGTCATGGTCCCATTCCCGGTCAGGGCACATGCCCCGGTTGCGGGCTCAATCCCCAGTGGGGGAAGAGTAGGTGCGGGAGGCAGCTGATTGATGTTTCTCTCTCATCAATGTTTCTATCTCTATCCCTCTCCCTTCCTTTCTCTAAAATTAATAAAAATATATTTTTTTAAATAATAGAGAATTTTTCCCCCACCAAGTTTATTTGTAAATTATATTTATTTGTGGATTCTATGTATTTATTTCATTTTTAATCTAATAAAGATCATTATTAAACATAGATATGTACATTTATTTCCTTTGCAAATGATATGAATTGGTATCTTTAAGATAAATTAAGCATGCCCGGTGATATCACAAATTTATGATTAATTCAGTCTTTTGAAAATAAACCGATTTCTCCAAGAGCACATGTTCATAACATCCATCAAATAGACAAGATGATTTGTATATAGCTTCTGAAATTTTACCCACAGCATCTAATTATTTTTCCTTTTGGCGAAAGCTTCTGAACACCTGTTGAAGTCATTACTGTCCTGTCCGTTGGGGGCAATAGGAGATCAGCTCCCTCACACACTCCATTTTTCTCAAGATTCACCTCATAGACTTGCTGCAGCACAAACCATTTAACAGGTGGCTGGGCCTGCTTCTCCTCCCCACCATCCTCACCCTAAGAATGATATACTAAATTATTTTTTCATTTCTTTCCCCTTATGCAAATATCCAAAGTAGTAGGGACATTCTCAAAAGCAAACAGAATTTAACTCATATTAATTTCAAGAACCTGCATGAAACAAGAGGTGGGTGGGTCTTTTCCTTTCCTCAAACCTGAGAAAAATAGATGAGAACTGTAAAGGTGTGAGTCCTTCTATAATATGATAGGTCAATAAAGAAAAAAGTCATCTCAAAAAATGTCTACTAAGAGGTTTACTAGAAAAACACTGTGATATCTTAATTTGTTCTTACACATTTGCTTCCTCTCAAAAAAAAAAAAACACACAATGCTGCAGTGGCACTTAGGCCGTTTGTGTGTATAAGGAAAGCTTTTGTTTTGATGTGTTAAGGGACTAGGGTGAGGGGGTTCCCATCCAGCTATTGAGTATTGCCATTCTTCCTTCCTGCAATGAAGCTCATTCTCAATTAGTGACAAAGTCTTATTTCACATTCTGAGACTACGGTACTATTTTCCATAATCCTAAAACCTCCTATTGTATCCTTCAGTATCCTGGTAGGAAACAGAATCACTCCAAATCATCTAATGAAGAGACTCCAATAAAGCCATCCAAAGACTTCAGCAGTGAGATGCCATTACCACCAGGAGGGTTGAAGGAAAAGGAGAGAAAAGTGCTCCAGGAGCCCAGAGAGAGTGGACACTGAGGAGGAGAGACCGTGTGGTAGGAGCTACAGCCCTAGGAAACATAATGGGAGGGAGAGGAAGTAAATACTCTGGCCTGTCTCTCGTCTCATCCTCCCATTGATCTCCTATTGCCCAAATCCAACTGGAGGCTAGAAATTAGCCTCAAGAGAATCCAGGAGAAAGAATCTTTAGGGAAGAGCCTCATGTAACTACAACACAGAATAGAGAAAGACAAAGAATAGATCTTAGATTAAAACAATATATAAAGGGAAAAAAGTATAGACACAACCAGATGGAACTTATTGACAAGTTACCAAACTAGTCCAGCCATGTTTACCCCTAGTGGTCTAAATAAGGGAAATGCTGAGAGTTCTCCAGGGGAAGACTTTGTGTGTCAATAGCACTGCCTCATTCCCCGCCTCCTGATCTCTTCTCAAGCTAAATAAGGATCCTCAAGAAAACTACTCAGAAAGATTAAAAGAATGCTCTCCAGAAGGGCAGACTCTCTGGCAATATTCTTGCTGAAGGACCGAAAGCTCATAGGCCAACTCTATATTAAAGTGTGAGCCTTTGTCCTCAAGCATTTGGGGGCATAGATCCTGATATCTGACATCATTTGAAGAGATGAAGACAGGCTGCTGGCTTCAGAACATCCACAGTAGCCGGTTAAAGAGAGAGAAAATTGGTGGGATCGTGCCAAGTTCTCATGGATTAGGATGACATTGAGGAAGATGAATGAGCATGAAGCAAGTGGGAAAACATTGCCCAAGATGGCTACTTTCCAGGACCATGGGATACCAGCACATAGAGGCTCTATGAGGCGGTGAGGAGGCAGGCACTGAAGAGGGGTGGTGTAGTGTCAAAGTCTCTGCAAAGGGAGCTCCAAAGCACCCATAAAATTGGCTCCCAAGACAGAGCAAGCACTTGGACTCCTGCCAGGACAAGTGCAGGACAGCCAAGATAGAACTCCTCACAGTCCGGGAGCCCTCAGGGGCATGAGGCGACCTGGCAATCAGGGGAAGGCGACGCCCCATCACACCTCTGCTGCTGCCACTGCCGACAACGCAAGCCTCAGCCAGCCCTGGTTACCTGAGCCTTGGCCAGCCCTGGGCAGCTGGGCAGCTGCCATCAGAGGTTTGCCTGAGCCTCGGGCCGGCCCTGGGTGGCTGGGGGGCTGAGGGGACTGGGCGCTGCCATCTTGTGGCTGTGGGCACCACCATCTTTGAGGGCGGGGCAATCAATTACCATACTCCCTCCTTATTGGCTGTGGGCGCTGCCATCTTTGAAGGCGGAGCAGTCAATTAGCATATTCCCTCCTTACTGGCTATGGGCACCACCATCTTTGTGACTGTGTGAGGGTGAATTAGCATATTCCCTCTTTATTAGTTAGGATATATAGCTTTGAGAGAGATTGAAATTTAAATTAAAAACTAAAGGATCCGCAGTAAGTACACTTTTACACTTTACAAGAGTAAAGAGACCAGTTGAACAATGCAGAGTAGTCAGAATTCCACAAGTGGGTCTAATACAAGACCATTTAACCCACAAAGGAAAGGAAAGCCCCAAAGGTCACTACTAGAAACAATGTCAGGTATAAAAACAATGTAATACCAGTGAGAGGGTTTCCATCTCTGGCTGGAGTGCTTAACTGTGCCTCAAATCAGATACACTCTGGAATACTTATAGTTTCAATCAATCAACTTTCACATAAGACTTTGGCCCTTCTTTATGCATGAGAAGGGTTAAACACCGTTGATTTATCATTTGCACAGAAAATGGAATGCAAAATCAATGAAGTCTCCATAGCTCTTTGAAGATGTGGTGTAAATTGAGGGTATAGGGATTTTAGTGTGCTCCCAAAGGTATAAGCCAGCTAGCCAGGGCAGAGTCAAAGTGATTGGAGGTAGAGGTGCAGCTAGTCACAGCAAAGGCATGGAACAGAGCCGCCCCTCCAGTATCCAGATGGGAAGACTAGAAAGACAATATAAATTTTCCTATTCTTTTGCTACATATCAGAAATGTCCAAGAATGTATTTTAAACTATGCACATTTCTTTCCTAGTTGCAAATAGTTTTGCGAACTGTAGTTAACAAAATAAACAATGTTGAAAAGTATTCAAGACAAAACAGATCTATGTTTACTTAAGCTTCGTGGAGCGTTAGAATTATCAGCAGCCTTTTCTAGGATTTTTTAAGTACTGGCACTTGTTTCAATTATATTCTGATAAACCTCTAAGGCAAAATAAAGGGGACATTTCTGCAACAAGTTCAGAGACCCTTTATTTTCCAAACTAGTTATTAGCAAAAAGAACATAGAATTTGGCCCGGCAGGCATAGCTCAGTGGTTGAGCATTGACCTATGAATTAGGAGGTCATGGTTAGATTCCTGGTAAAGGCACATGCCTGGGTTGTGGGCTCGATCCCCAATGAGGGACATGCAGGAGGCAGCCAATCAATGATTCTCTCTCATCATTGATATTAAGGTTAAAAATATTAAGGTTAAAAAGTATATTAAAAATATACTTTTTAACCTTAATATTTTTAATATTGTGCTACTATTACAAACCTTAAAGGATTCTTAATAATTAGAGATAATTTATGTGAACAGTCCAGCATGTAATTGATACATAATGTTTTTATTATCATTATCCCTAAAATAGCTTAGATTTTACTCAGATGTTGCATACACAATTTCTATCAAGCTGTTTCACAGATAAGGAACAATAGTGGAGAAGAAAAAGTTTTAAATATCTTATGGCTACATTAATGCCAAGAATTAGACAAGAATAGGACCCTTGTCCTAAGGTATGGTAGCAAGTGGTGCTATTTACCAGTTATTACCCATTTTGGGCCCCTTCTAAGCATATTGTTGGGAGAGAGGGCTTTAAATTATTTTTGGACCATGTGTTGGAAGTAGGAAATTGAGTGAATCATCTGGGCCAAGTATTTAATTGCAAAGAAAGATGATCCAAAGCTCTCTTTTCCACCTGGCCTGGTGACCAGCAATGCTCAAAGCAGCGGCCTCTCTCAGCCCAGGTCCCTGAGTGACTACATTGTACAGAGCCTCCCTGTGACCCGTAATTGGCATGTAGTGTCACCAAGAAATAAAACTTGCTGTAGATTTTTTAGCTTCTTTGTTACTAGCCTAACCTAAATGATAAGTAAAGGAAATTGTTTTTAAAGTAGCAACCTATCAGATTCAATCTCTCTGTGTCTCTCGCCCACCCCCTCCATCTTTCTTACTCCTTCCTTCTCACTATTTTCTATTTGATCTAAAATAAATAATAATTATATGGCACTAGGTGCTCAACTGATAGCATGGCATCAGGAATGGTCCTGTGTATGCTAATGAGTACATATAGAAAGACAGTCTACAGAGAAAATCAGAATAAACTGTGTGTCTGTTCACATAGAGATAACACCCTCATGGAGGTGAGCCAAAGGTGACTAAATGACAATTCTGTGGTTCCTCTGAGCTGGAATGTAGTTCCTATATTTTATTTCTAAGAGAAGCCATTATTTTCTCTCAGCAAAGACTAATAAAAGCAAGACTTTTTATTAGTTAAGCTAGAAGGTTTTTGGTCCTTGCAATGAAGAGAACACATTAAAACTGGGCCTTGGACCAGGGCAAGGCACACAGTGCCCAGTATCAGTACAGGTAGCATGTGCCTAAGAAAGGGGAACAGGCAAAGATTAAAGGGATCATCACTTGCTCCCTAGCCCAGCCGTTAGGTCAAACAGTGCAGTTGCCAATGGCACACTCTGCAAGCCCACAGATAAGCCTCCATGAGGATGTGATATCATAAGGAATGTTCATTGCCTGCTTGATCACATAGGAAAGAAACTGCTCATCCTCCAAATTAAACATATGCTTGTAGTCTATGGAGAAAATATCTGTATAAAATATGTCATCAATGAAAAATGTACATGCAGAGATCTTAACTCAAGGAAACCATTAGGCCCAATTGTAGTTCATCTGGTAGGAACCAGTGCTGCAGGGAAAACTGAAGCACCTGCATGAGCATTTGATTACTTAACCAGGCCTTGTGTCTAGTCCAGTGGTCGGCAAACTCATTAGTCAACACAGCCAAATATCAACAGTACAACGACTGAAATTTCTTTTGAGAGCCAAATTTTTTAAACTTAAACTTCTTCAAAATAGACTTGCCCAGGCCGTGGTATTTTGTGGAAGAGCCACACTAAAGGGACCAAAGAGCCGCATGTGGCTCGCAAGCCGCAGTTTGCTGACCACGGGTCTAGTCTGTCAAATCCCTCTGTTAGAGAGCCCTCTTTCTGACACAATAACAGGAGAACCGGTTTGCCGCTGCAACTTTCACTGATTTGTTTAACTAGCAGTGAAATGTGATTTACATGGCTTCCTCCCAAGGTGGTCATCTCTAAAAACCACAGCAAAACGATCATCTCTGCAAGCTGAGCTTGTGGTAAATGAAACCAGCTCCCTTCTTTTTTACAGTGGAAGGTCTAATCCTACAGTCTTGATTGCTCTACTAATCAGAGACTCCAACCATTGCCACACTACTCATTGGGGGCAAGAACTCTGTAACCGGTTACATATCTCATCCTCATCATGAACCTCCTCATTTAAATCCAATACAGAGCAAACTCAAATCCACACGGTTGCAGGTATTGAAAACTTCATTCAATTCCCCCTTTCCATTTGTTTTTCTTTCTCCCCACTATACCTTTATCTTTCTCGGTATTGTGTCACCAGAAAAATATGGTTGTTTCTTTCAATTAATTAAAAAAAAAAAAAAAAAAAGAGCCCTAGCTGGTTTGGCTCAGTGGATAGAGCATCGGCCTGCAGACTGAAGTGTCCCAGGTTTGATTCCAGTCAAGGGCACATGCCTGGGTTTCAGGCTCAATCCCCTGTGTGGGGTGAGCAGGAAGCAGCCGATCAATGATTCTCTCTCATCATCGATGTCTCTATCTCTCTCTTCCTCTCTGAAATGAATAAAAATATGTTTTAAAAAAAAGAAAGAAAAACCTAGTCCAAAAGACTAGTATCATGACCTTGAATAGAATATTGAGGAACAGCAAAACAACCTGGGTCCTAAAGTCACAAGAGACTTATTCTTCTCAGCTCATTTCTCAAATATAGGATTAAAGACAAGGAAGGTCTGCATCACAAGCAGATTCCCCCAGTTTGGCTGGAGAGTACACAGATACAATTCTACCAAGAATATGAGTCTTATAATAAAATGAGAGATGCAGGCAACTCTTTCCAGAAGAAAAAAATCACAGAAAAACATGAGTACATCCCAGAAGACCCCAACTTAAGGAAACACTGGCTTCCATCTGCCCACACTCTTCCTCCTGACCATATGAAAAACTCACATTCCCCTGCAGATACGCCTTGGTCCCAGGCACTACAGCAACTCAAATCTAAGAGGAAGAACAGGGGGGAAAGTTAACTGAAACCTAGATATAGAATTTAGTATTTTGTATTTCACCAGCAACTCTTATTCAATATGTTTAAAGTGCTTTGCAAGTATAGGTTTTATTATGCTCCTTTTCAGAAAACAGAAAAGCAAATTGAGGTAGGAGAATGGACCTAAGTCTAAACTCAGCCAGCAAGGCAGTAAGAAGTCGAGGAAGAAGCTCACAAGCCCTTGCTCTGAACTGGGCCGCTGCCATCTTTAAGATGCTGTGTGTCACCCAGCTCCGAACCCATCCCAACCTCAAGGAACAAGGAGATACAGCTACTTCTGCAGAGGATTACGAAGGTGACAGCAAAGGTCTCAGCAGTGAAGAGGTCCTGATCCAGGCCACCTTGGAGATTAAGGAAGCAGGAAGGGATAAGCTCTATCAGCTCCCTGCCCAGCCCACTCCCATCCTTGCCCCCACAGAAGGTCTATTGTTTCTCTGAATAGCAATAGCAACATTCTGATGCTAACTCAGCTGGTCTAGACAAAGAAGTCATCCTTTGGGGCTAAATAGTGAGGTTCAATTTCTGTAATTACTAACTCTGGCAAGAAATTATCCACATACCCATTTTTTTTTCTCCAAAAGGGGAGTGTAAATAAAGTAAATAGTTATAATTTTATTTCCATTCTCTCCAACTACCTCTACAGTTGGTTATTATATATTCAAGGTGTTTTCAATGACAAAAAAATACTGTAAAAAAGGGACACATATTTTAAGATAGAGAAATTATAAAGCTGTTCACATTAATAATAATAGTTAAGTTATTCCTCTCTTCATCCTAGCAGGTTTCTCACTCTCTGTCCCAACAAACTGCACTAAACTGTTCAGTGCATGACACCTTAATGAAGCCACACAGAAGTAGGAACTCAGTAGCACCCACTTTCAGAGAATATATTTACTTATCTTACATCCTAGCTAATTTGCTAGGAAAAACTTTTCTTTTTGAGAACCAATAATTGACTAATCTGCCCAATATCAGTCATGATCAAATTTCACCTGATGGGACATATTAGAAAGATCAGGCATATTTGATTTGTTTTCAAAGTCTTTATTGTCCAAATTATTACCCACTTTCATATATATATACATGAATATATATATACATATATACATACGTATGTATGTATATTATGAACAAGAGACTATACAGGAGTATATAATTTAATCTTATTATCAAGACATTCTAAAATGTTTATATTGTACCACTTTTTAATTAAACATTTCATAGTTCTGGGCATCACACACATTCTTTTGAGTTGAGCTACTAATATGATCTCCAGGAAACTGAGTCAACAAAAGACAGGTTAGGTTGTCCTTCTCAGTTAAGAGACTACTGTTGACAGTATTAAGAGAGACGAGACAACAGAGCAAGTCAGTCACTGCGCTGGATTAAACCTCAAGTTCTCCGAGCTTTATGCTTAATCAAGGAACTACCTTGTCATTCCCTATGGTCGTAGAGGTGTGTAACTTTTTTATAACATCACTGACTTTAAAGGAGCCCTATCTTTATTCAGTTGACCCTTTATCTTGGTCCTTCCTATTTCAGATCAGCTGTCTGCATATTTCCATGTTTTGAGTATACTCAAGAGCAAGATTGTAAAGAATACAAAAATAAAACAGCCCACAAAGATTATCAGCCCGAATGCCACTAGGAGACAAAAGAAACTGCCACAAGGAACAAGGGAAATTAACATTCTTTCCTGTCCACCTGGCAAGAATTGACATCAAACTAAACTTGTCGGCAAGCTCTGTTGACATGGAAGCATTAGGAGAGTAGAGGTTCCTGTAAAATATTCTGGAGCTACTAATACTGAGGTTTCCAAGGACATTTTTATCATTCTCCCCCACTAGTGGCATGTTTTGTGAGATGCTCCTTGTCAAACTGCTTCGAATTATTTCTGAAAAAAATAAGAAATAGATTAATGGTTGGATGAATAGTATAAAATGTTAAAGTTTTATAATCAGACAGACCTTGGCATTGAATACCACCTTTGACATTTAGTATTAGGTGAGTGACATTGAACAAGTTACTTAGTCTCTCAGAACCACAATGTTCTCATTTGTTTTTTAAAAATGGATAATAATGCCTTATCCTATTATAATTAAAAGAGAATGTATATATAGCACTTATAAAGCACTTGACACATTTAGTAATTGGTCACTATTAATTAAACCTTCTATTCATCCTGAATTACCATAAAACCATTCTGTATCAACAGAGAGAGAGAGATTGAGAGAGAGAGAGGAGAGAGAGAGAGAGAGAGATTTAAATTAGCCTGACTACCTTTATCATATACAAATGATTTCTATTTAGACATTTTGGAAATTGTTTGCAAGTCCCTATTTATTACTTCTAAGATTAAATGGGCCTGAAGGGACTACTAATAGATCAAATCAATGTTGATATTCTTTACCTCTCTGTGCAAAGAACAATGCATTTCATCATTGTCTTTGGAAAAGAATAATGAAGTTCAAAAATTTCCTTAATCTGATGCTCAAAGCCTACTCAGCGATTTAATGTAATATGTAATCTTAAATTTTAGTTACTGTGAAGTTTTTTGAAAATAATTTAAAATTCCTCTATTAGAAAGTGATTTTCTAGATTCAGCCACTGAAGTTATGTGACAAGCATGCCCTAGAAGAGCTTTGAGCTATCATTACTCACATGTCCAATGAAAAAGTTGAAGTGGGTTTCTAGTTGAACTGTTTTCTTTTACCACCTCATACATTTTGTGCATTAAAGATGGGCAGCAGTGGATTGGGAAAACTATTGAAGTGGAAGAGAAAAACAGAAAAAAACTGTTATTGTCCATCAAAATTGAAATATGGTATCCAGATCATGCACTTAGGTTTTAAAATTCTATTGTTTTCAGATGACAAGGATAGTATCATATGTATCTTTGTATCTCTTTCTCACTCCATTTCAACATAATACTTTCCTTATACTAAATATTGAATGATATTTGTCAATGAAGAGACAAATGAACACATAAACTTTGTTTTACACTTAAGTACCATAATGTAATGCTCAAGGAATTATCTAGGGCTGTGCTCTTCTTCTATACTTCAATTCAAAAGCAAGCACATAAGACAACCATGATTCATCCCTGGAAACATCCGCAGGGTCACCCCATGAGAATAGAGGACTCTAGAGTGAGTGGAGCAGCATGGCAGTGTGAGAGGACCTCCAGGTCGCCCCCCTTGAAGTTACTACAAGCTGGGCACCCATAATTCCACAAACGGTTCCCTGCTCAACACACAAACCAGAGACATCAGGCATTGAGACCCGTAGGTGGGCGTGTCTGAGCCAACAGCAGACACAGGATAGGGAGGGGAAGGACAGAGACAGAGCCCAGGGCAGTCCTGCACTGCCCCAGGACCCTGCATATGTGATAGCACTGGAGGGTTGAGTTGCAATCCCCACGGGCTGGACCAATGGGGCAGAGACAGCAGTGGGGCCTGGGTGGCTGGCACACATTGATAATGGGCCCAGGGGCAGGGGCAGAGAAGTAGCACATAAAAAAATCACAGCACTCCACAGCCTGCCAGCACCAGACAAAGAATTCCACAGATGCAGGAATCCTCCCACCCCATCCCCGCTGTGTCCTGCCAGGCAGTAAAATCTTCACTTAGCAGATCTCAAAAGGGCTGAAAAAAACTTTCCACCCTAAGTGGTCTGTGCTTATTATGGCTAAACCCACAAGGAAAAGCAGAATCACACACCCACAAACCAGCTTCCTCCTGCCCATCACTCCCCCATCCATTATAGCACAGCCTGGTAGAGACAGCTGGGTCAACCCAGACAGAGCAGCTGTGCCAGCAGCGTCTGGCTATGGGAAATTGGCGCCAGAAACACACAAAAGACACATAATATATATTAAAAATAAAAATAGGAAATGGAGGGAGGGAAATCATTTACAAAACTAAAATAACAGACACAAAACACAAGGGAAAAGAAACAATAGAGATACAGAACTACCATAAAAAAAGACAAAATGAATATAGAGAATCTTCTTATATCAATAATAATCCTAAATGTAAATGGACTGAATTCACCAATTAAAAGGCACAGAAGTAGAAGGTTGAGACAAAAAAAAAAGACAAAAAGCAATTATATGCTGCCTTCTGGAGACACAGCTAAGCTTCAAGGACAAACATAGACTCAAAGGGAAAGAGTAGAAAATGATACTCCAAGAAAATGGCATCCAGAAAAAAGTGGATGTAGCCATATTTATATCTGACAAAACAGATTTCAATATAAAAAAGGTAACAAGAGAGAAAGATGAACATTTTATAAAAATAAAAGGAATAATACATCAAGAAGACATAATACTTATTAACACATATGCATCCAACCAGGAAGATCACAATATATAAACTAGTAATAGACCTAAAGGGTGAAACTCACAAAAATACCCCATTGACAGCAATGGATAGATTACTCAAACAAAAATCTAATAAGGAAATATTGGTGTTAAATAACACAATAGACTAATAATGGACATAATCAATATTTACACAGCTTTTCATTTCAGAACATTAGAATACCCATTCTTCTCTAGTGCAATGGAACATTCTCAAGAATAGACCATATTTTGGGACACAAATTAGTCTCAACAAATTTAGAAAAATTTAAATAATGCCAAGCATATTCTCCAACTATAATGCTTTGAAATTAAAAATCAACTACAAAAAGAAAGCAGGAAAAACCACAAATATGTGGAGATTAAGCAACATGCTAATAAACAACAAGTGGGTTGCAGAAAAAATAAAAGACAAGATCAAAATAGATGTAGACACAAATGAGAACAATAATACAACATATCAAAATTTTGGAGATTTGGCAAAAGGGATAATAAGAGGGAAGTTTATAGCATTACAGGCCTACCTCAAAAAAGAAAGAAAATAAAAATCTCAAATAAACAACCTAACATTTCATCTTAAATAACTAGAAAGAGGAGAATAAATGAAGCCCAAAGTTGGTAGAAAAAAGGAAATAATAAAAAATAAGAGCAGAATTAAACAAAATAGAGATCAAAAAGACAATAGAAATAATTAATGCAACAAAGAGATGGTTCTTTGAAAAGCTTAATGAAATTAAATAGGAAATGGCTGATATCACTAAAGAAAAAAGCAGAAAAGACTCGAATAAACAAAATCAGAAATAAAAGAGGAGAGGCTGCCCTAGCTGGTTTTACTCAGTGGTTAGAGCGTCGGCCAGCAGACTGCAGGGTCCCAGGTTCGATTCTGGTCAGGGCACATGTCTTGGTTGTGGGCTTGATCCCCAGCAGGGGGCGTGCAGGAGGCAGCCGAACAATGATTTTCTCTCATCATTGATGTTTCTATCTCTTTCTCCCTCTCTCTTCCACTCTGAAATCAATAAAAAAAAATTTTTTATAAATGACCCAGAAACAAGGAGGCATGGATCAGACTGTCGGGCCTCAGAGGGAGGGTAGAGGAGGGTGGGGGTAAAGGGGAAAGATCAACCAAAGGACTTGTGTGCAAGCATATGAGCCTAACCAGCGGTTAAGGACAACAGGGGTGTGGGGGCATGTGTGGGGAGGGGTGTGGGATGGGAATGGGGGGATGAGGATAAATATGTGATACCTTAATCAATAAATAAATTTTTAAAAAAATAAAATTAAAAAAATAAATAAATAAGTTTTAAAAAAGAATGACCCAGAAACCCATTTTCTGGGTATCTACCCAAAAAACTTGAAAACATTTATTCCTAAGAATAGGTGTACCACTATGTTCATTGCAGCATTATTTACAATAGCCAAGACATGGAAACAACCTATATGTCCTTCGGCGGATGATTAACTAACAAAGATGTGGTACACATCTACAATGGAATACTACTCAGCCATAAGCAAAGATAAAATATTGGATGAATCTTGAGAGTATCATGCTAAGTAAAATAAGTAAGATGAAAAAGAACAAGAACCATACAATTTCATTTATATGTGTGATATAAAACAGGAAGTAACAAATGAACAAACAAAACAAAAAAAAAAAAACACTTATAGACACATATGAATGAAATTATATGGTTCTTGTTCTTTTTCATCTTACTTATTTTACTTAGCATGACACTTACTTTACTTTGCATGATACATAGACAACAGTATAATGGTGACCAGAGGGCTGAAGGGGTGAGGGCAGGTTAAAGAGGGTAAAGGGTTTGAAATCTATATTGATGGAAGGATTCTAGACTTTGGGTGGTGAGCACATAGTGCAATATACAGATGATGCGTTACAGAAATTACTTGACGTATGTAATCTTATTAGTGACTATCAGCCCAATAAATTTAATTTTTTTAAAAAAGCATCTTTATATCTTCTCTCTGACTTCCACCATGTTAAAAAGTTTACACGACATTCCAGGTTATGAAAGTCTTGAGATTTTTTTTCTCATGAAAAGCTTAATTTGAAATTAATTTCCTCTACCAGTTTGTTGGTCAAATAAATTAACATGACTTGAAGTTTATAAAATTGCAAAATTATGTGTTCAACTAAATTACTTTGATCATATGTAATGTTATTATAGAAAGATTAACTTTTATAACGTAATAAATGGCTTAATGTGTCAACTCAAATTGTAATTTTTAGATCTTTAGTCAATTTTTAGACCTTAGGCCAGTATAAATTTGAGTTAATTCATAAATAATCTTGAACAATATTTTAAAAAGAAAATAGTGGTTATGCTGTTTGAGCGCAAAATGGAAGAAATGCTAAAATTTATTATAAAAAGAAAGCAAATGACATTTTATGAGTTTCTATTTCAAATGAAAAGGCAGTAGAACAATCAGCAAAATGCCAAGAAAATTAATTCAATATGATGGAAGATAGAACACCAATCAGCTTCAGAAATCTGTGTAAGTCATGTGGTAGGAACTCAACTAGTAAAAAAACAGGGACTTCTGTTTTAGTTTTACACCTACTTCAAGTAAAGCCACAAACTTTGCAAACCATGTGATAGATACTCTCTGCTAGATGTGTTTAATTTGATTGAATTGTTCTTGACAGTTCCTTTACCACATCATGCATTATGCACATTAAAGATGGGCAGTGGATAGGCAAAACTATTCCAGTGGGAAAGAGAAACCAAAAATATATATATTATTTTCCTTTAGAATTTAAATAAGCTATTCAGATTATGCTAGGCTGTATGATTTTACATCCAAAAAAGAAATAAAGTTGGCAAAAATTATATTTAGTGTTGAGAGTGCTAGCTTAATTATCTTTTGAATAATTCAAGAGATCGTCACACCTACACTGCATTTAATCTTTTAAATTATGTTAAATCAGTAGTCAAATTTTACTTAGAAATTAAGGTGATGCTTTACTGAAGACTTCACTTAAGTAAGCTACATTTCACTGTGGGATTGGAATGAGGTTTATTAACATGTTTATTCCTCACAATTCTGTCACCTTTCCCACCTCCTCACTCTCTACCTCTAAGGAAAGTGTTGTCTTGCCCCACTCGGATTCATCTTCTCTCCTACTTCTAAGGAGAGTTTCATCTTTCCCGTTCAATGTCACTGCTCATATTTTCTGGGATTCTCTGAGTTACCTGAATATCCCCTGTGCCCCATTAGCTAGGGGTGCCAGGGAATATGAATATCCCTCTAGTTGACCCTAGGAGAATAGAGACCATTGACCAATGGCATAATAATCAAACCAGCTGCTTGCAGTTCTGAATACATCCATTAACTTATCTAGTATTCTCTCTTAAATAGGCCAACATGTGCTGTAAGTGGCCCATCCAAGTCTTGACTCTAACCCTAATAGTATCTCCTGTTAAAATAGATAGGATATCAAGGCAAGCTAGGATTCTAAACCCAAAATATGTTACTAGAGTTGACCAGTAAATAATCTATATCTATAAAAGCCTAATATGCAAATTGTCCCCTTGATAGTTTGACCCAGAAACCAGGAGTTCGATCGCTTGCTATGACATGAGCTGACCACAAGGGGTAGGCATAGAATGAAGAAGGCCCTGCCGGCAGCCAGCAGCCGGGGAAAGCAGGCCTAGGCCAGCAGCCGGCAGCCGGAAGGCCCCGATCAACCCTAATCACCAACCAGACCCAGGGACCCTACCCGTGCACGAATTTTTTAACATCATTAAGAAACATTTCAGTGGTAAGAGATTAAGAATCAAATGTTTAAATATGAATAAGAGTGAATAACTAGAGGACATGGGTACATAATCCAAATGGATTTATGAACAGACATGAAATATATGTTGGTAGATGGTAATGAAGTAAAGCATAAGATGAAAGCAAGGGTCAGCAAACCACAGCCCACTGCCTGCTTCTATAAATAAAGTTTTATTAAAACATAAACACACCCATTTATTTGCATACTATCTATGGCTATTTTCCTATCACCACAGCATAGTTGAGTAGTTGCAATAGAAACCACAAACCTAAAATATTTATTATCTGGCCCTTTATAGAAAAAATGTCAACCTCCATCTTAGACTTTAGGAAAATGATGACTCCATTGTGATTTAAAAAAATGTCTCTGCTCAAAGTCTCTAATCATCTAAGATATGCAAATCAAAATGACAATGAGATATTATCTCACACCTGTCAGAATGGCTATCATCAACAAATCAACAAATGACAAGTACTGGCGAGGATGTGGAGAAAAAGGAACCCTCGTGCACTGCTGGTGGGAATACAGACTGGTGCAGCCACTGTGGAAAAACAGTATGGAGTTTCTTCAAAAAATTAAAAATGGAACTCCAATTTGACCCAGTAATCCCACTCCTAAGAATTTATCCCAAGAAATCAGAAACACCAATCAGAAAGGATATATGCACCCCTATGTTCATAGCAGCACAATTCATAATAGCTAAGATTTGGAAATAGCCTAAGTGCCCATCAGCAGATGAATGGATTAAAAAACAGTGGTACATCTACACAATGGAATATTATGCTGCTATAAAAAAAGAAGGAACTCTTACCATTTGCAACAGCATGGGTGGACCTGGAGAGCATTATGCTAAGCGAAATAAGCCAGTGAGAGAAAGATAAATATCACATGATCTCACTCATTTGTGCAATATAATGAACAACATAAACTGATGAACAAAAATAGATCCAGAGTCATAGAAGCATTGAACAGACTGTCCAACCTCAGAGGAAAGGCAGAGGCGGGCGGGGGGTAAGAGATCAACCAAAGGATTGGTATGCATGCATATAAGCATAACCAATGAGCACGAACACTAGGAGGGAGAGAGCATGTGCTGTGGGGTGGGAGTGGCTGGGGAGAGGTCAATGGGGGGAAAGGAAGATATACACTGAGTGGCCAGATTATTATGATCTCTGAACGCAAAATAATCTGGCCACTACGTGTATATCCTATATAATAAAAGGCTAATATGCAAATTGTCCCCTCGACCAGGAGTTCGACCAGCAGGCAGGCCGGCCAACCGCCCATGTCCCCTTCCCCTGGCCAGGCTGGCCGGACCCCACCCATGCACAAATTCATGCATCGGGCCTCTAGTATATATATATATACACACTGAGTGGCCAGTTTATTATGTGTTCAGAATCATAATAATCTGGCCACTCAGTGTATGTAACACTTCAATCAATAAAGAATAAAAAAAAATGTCTCTGAGTTCACACCTCATGTTCAAAGCTCAACTTACTTCACATTTTAGGCTATGTTTGCGTAATCTCAATTTCTCCACTTTGTTGAAGTGATAAATTTAGAGAGATCTCTCCTTTTCTACAGATTGCTTATATGATTTTTCATATAGTTAGCTAATTAGATAAAGTATAACCTTATCTACTCTTGCAAAATATTAAGGAGCATTACTTCTTTGCACATTTGTTTTTTTTGTTTGTTTGGGGTTTTTTTAGATTCTTTTTTTTTTTAATTTTTTTTTATTGAGGTATTATATGTGTACATATCTTACCATTACCACCCCCACCCCACACCCACACATGCCCTCCCCCCCCCAGAGTTTTGCGTCCATTGTTTATGCTTATATGCATGCATACAAGTCCTTCGTTTGATTTCATAACTCCCCCACCTCTCCCCAACTTTCCCCCTGTAATTTGAAAGTCTGTTTGATGCTTTACTGTCTCTGTATCTATCTTTTTGTTCATCACTTTATAATGATCTTTACTATCCCTAAATGAGTGGGATCATTTGGTATTTTTCTTTCATTGACTGGCTTATTTCACTTAGCATAATGTTCTCCAATTCCATCCAGGTTGCTGCAAATGATGAGAATTCCTTCTTTTTTATGGCAGCATAGTATTCCATTGTGTAGATGTACCACAGTTTTCCGATCCAGTCATCTGCTGATGGGCACCTAGGCTGTTTCCAAATCTTAGCTATTGTAAATTGTGCTGCTATGAACATAGGGGTGCATATATCCTTTCTGATTGGTGTTTCTAGTTTCTTCGGATATATTCCCAGGAGTGGGGTTACTGGGTCAAATGGGAGTTCCATTTTCAGTTTTTTGAGGAAACTCCATACTGTTCTCCACAGTGGCTGCACCAGTCTGCATTCCCACCAGCAGTGCACGAGGGTTCCTTTTTCTCCGCATCCTCGCCAACACTTGTCGTTTGTTGATTTGTTGATGATAGCCATTCTGACAGGTGTGAGATGGTACCTCATTGTTGTTTTGATTTGCATCTCTCAGATAATAAGTGACTTTGAACATGTTTTCATGTGTCTCTTGGCCTTCCTTCTGTCTTCTTTTGAAAATATTCTGTTTAGGTCTGTTGCCCATTTTTTTATTGGATCATTTATCTTCCTCTTATTAAGTTGCATAAGCTGCCTGTAGATGTTGGAGATTAAACCTTTATCAGTGATAGCATTTGCAAATATGTTTTCCCATGCAGTGGGCTTTCTTGTTGTTTTGTTGATGGTTTCTTTTGCTGTAAAAAAGCTTTTTATTTTGATGTAGTCCCATTTGTTAATTTTCTCTTTAGCTTCCATTGCCCTAGGGGCAGTGTCAGTGAAGAAGTTCTTGTGGCATATGTCTGAGATTTTGTTGCCTGTGGATTCCTCTAGTATTTTTATGGTTTCCCGTCTTATGTTTAAGTCCTGTATCCATCTTGAGTTTATTTTTGTGTATGGTGTAAGTTGGTGATCTAGTTTCATTTTTTTGCATGTATCTGTCCAGTTTTCCCAACACCATTTATTGAAGAGACTGTCTTGACTCCATTGTATGTTCATGCCTCCTTTGTCAAATATTAATTGAGCATAGTGGTTTGGGTCAATATCTGGGGTCTCTATTCTGTTCCATTGATCAATATGTCTGTTCTTGTGCCAGTACCAGGCTGTTTTGAGAACAGTGGCTTTGTAATACAGCTTGAAATCTGGTATTGAGATCCCACCTACTTTATTCTTCTTTCTCAGGATTGCTGTGGCTATTCGGGGTCTTTTTTTATTCCAGATGAATTTTTGGAGAGTTCTTTCTAGGTCTGTGAAATATGCTGTTGGTATTTTGATGGGAAGTGCATTGAATCTGTAGATTGCTTTGGGTAGTATGGACATTTTAATGATGTTGATTCTACCAATCCATGAACATGGTATGTTCTTCCATCTGTTTACGTCTTCCTCTATCTCTTTTTTCAGTGTCCTGTAGTTTTCTGCGTATAGGTCTTTTACCTCCTTAGTTAAGTTTATTCCTAGGTATCTTAATTTTTTTGGTGCGATGGTAAATGGGATTGCTTTTTTAGTCTCTCTTTCTGTAAGTTCATTATTGGTGTATAGAAAAGCCATAGATTTCTTGGCATTAATTTTGTATCCCGCTACATTGCCGAATTCATTTATTAAGCCTATTAGTTTTTTGATGGAATCTTTTGGGTTTTTTATGTACAATATCATGTCATCTGCAAATAAGGACAGCTTCACTTCTTCTTTTCCAATTTGGATGCCTCTTATTTCTTCTTCTTGCCTAATTGCGATAGCTAATACTTCCAGTACTATGTCAAACAGGAGTGGTGAGAGTGGGCATCCCTGTCTTGTTCCTGTTCTTAGGGGAAATGGTTTTAGTTTTTGCCCATTGAGTATGATGTTTGCTGTGGGTTTATCATATATAGCTTTTATTATGTTGAGGTATGATCCTTCTATTCCCACCTTGTTGAGAGTTTTTATCAAGAAAGGGTGTTGGATTTTGTCAAATGCTTTTTCTGCATCTATTGATATGACTATGTGATTTTTATCTCTCAGTTTGTTTATGTGATGTATCACGTTTATTGATTTGCGGATATTGTACCATCCTTGCATTCCTGGGATAAATCCTACTTGGTCATGGTGTATGATCTTTCTGATGTACTGCTGGAGCCGCTTTGCTAGAATTTTGTTGAGGATTTTGGCATCTATGTTCATGAGGGATATTGGCCTGTAATTCTCTTTCATTGAGTTGTCTTTATCTGGTTTTGGTATTAGGGTGATGCTGGCTTCATAGAAGGAGCCTGGGAGTGTTCCTTCCTCTTGAATTTTTTGGAATAGTCTGAGGAGGATAGGTTTTAGTTCTTCCTTGAAAGTTTGGTAAAACTCTCCTGTGAAGCCATCTGGCCCCGGGCTTTTGTTTGCTGGAAGCTTTTTGATGACTGCTTCAATTTCTTCCATAGTTACTGGCATGTTGAGCTGCTTAGATTCTTCCTGATTGAGTTTTGGAAGGTTGCATTTTTCTAGGAATATGTCCATTTCCTCTAGGTTGTCCAGTTTGTTGGAATAGAGTTGTTTGTAGTATTTTGTAACAATCCTTTGTATTTCGTCGGGGTCTGTTGTTATTTCACCTCTTTCATTTCTGATTTTGTTTATTTGGGTCCTCTCTCTTTGCTTCTTGGTGAGCCTGGCTAGAGGTTCATCAATCTTGTTTATCCTTTCAAAGAACCAGCTCTTGGTTTTGTTGATCTTTTGTATTGTTTCTTTGGTCTCTATGTCGTTTATCTCCGCTCTGATCTTTATTATTTCTTTCCTTCTGCTTACACTGGGCTTATCTTGTTGCTCTCTCTCTAACTCTTTGAGTTGTTGGGTTAGGTAATTTATTACCATTGTTTCTTGTTTTTTGCAGTAGGCTTGTAGAGCTATGAACTTCCCTCTCAGGACTGCTTTCGCTGTGTCCCATAGATTTTGGATTGTTGTGTTTTCATTGTCATTTGTTGCCATGATGTTTTTTATTTCTTCCTTGATGTCTTTGGTAATCCAGTCATGGTTTAATAGCATGCTGTTTAGTCTCCAAGTGTTTGATTTCTTTGGGTTGTTTTTATTGTAGTTGATTTCCAGTTTTATGCCACTGTGATCTGAGAAGATACTTGATATGATTTCTATCTTCTTGAATTTGGAGAGACTTTGCCTATGTCCTAACATATGGTCTATCTTTGAAAATGACCCATGTGCACTTGAGAAGAATGTATATTCTGTGGCTTTGGGGTGAAATGTTCTGAAGATGTCGATGAATTCCATCTGTTCTAGTGAGTCATTTAGGATTGATGTTTCTTTGCTGATTTTTTGTTTAGAGGATTTGTCCAATGGTGATAGTGGGGTATTGAAGTCTCCTACTATGATTGTATTGCTGTCAATCTCTCCTTTGATATCTTCCAGGAGTTTTTTAATGTATCTTGGTGCTCCTGTATTGGGTGCATATATGTTTACCAGAGTTACTTCTTCTTGTTGGATTTCTCCCTTTAGTATTATGAAGTGGCCTTCATTATCTCTTGTTATGTCCTTCACTTTGATATCTAATTTGTCAGATATAAGTATTGCTACCCCAGCTTTTTTTTCATTTCCATTCGCCTGGAAAACCTTTTTCCATCCCTTTACTCTCAGTCTGTGTGCATCCTTTTTTTTGAGGTGGGTTTCCTGTAGACAGCAGATATCTGGGTTTTGTTTTCTTATCCAGTCTGTTACCCTGTGTCTTTTGATTGGGGCATTCAATCCATTTACATTTAAAGTTATTATTGATAGGTACTTATTTGACGCCATTTTTATTCTATACCCCTGTGTTCCTTCTTTGCTTCCTATTTCTTTCTCTCTCTTTCTTTTTTTTTTTACAGCAGACCCTTTAGCATTTCTTTCATTGCTGGTTTTGTGGTGATAAACTCCCTTAGTCCTTTTTTGTCTGTGAAGCTCCTGATTTCACCTTCAATTTTGATTGATAGCCTTGCTGGGTACAGTATTCTTGGATTTAGACCCTTCCTTTGCATGACTTGGTATATTTCATTCCATTCCCTTCTGGCCTGATGAGTTTCTGTTGAGAAATCAGTTGCTAGTCTGATGGGGGTTCCTTTGTATATAACTGTCTGTCTCTCTCTGGCCGCTTGTAAGATTCTTACTTTGTCGTTGGTGTTTGCCAACTTAACTATAATGTGCCTTGGCGTCGGTCTTTTGGGGTTCATTTTGCTTGGAACTCTGTGAGCTTCTTGGATTTGTGTGGGTTTTTTCTTCCCTATATCAGGGAAGTTTTCTGTTATTATTTCTTCAAACAGGTTTTCTATTCCTTGCTCAGTTTCCTTTCCTTCTGGCACCCCTATTATCCTGATGTTGTTTTGTTTTGTGTTGTCCCGAAGTTCCCTTAGGCTCTCCTCCATCTTTCTAATTTTTGTTTCTAGAAGCTGTTGTAATTGGGTATTTTTTTCCATCTTGTCTTCTAGCTCACTTATGCGGTCCTCTGCTTCGTCTAGTCTACTCTTGATGTTTTCTATTGAGTTCTTTACAGCAGCGATGTCATTTTTCATTTCTTCTTGGTTTTTCTTCATTTCTTCTTGGTTCTTACTCATATTGTCGAATTTGTCTTCCATCCTTTTCAGCCACTTTATGACCATTTCTCTGAATTCTTTCTCTGATAGGTTGTTTGCCTCTAAATCGTTTACTTCCTTTTCTGGTGATGCCTGCTTCTCTTTCCGGGGGCTATTTCTTTGTCTCCTCATGGTCTCTCTTCTCCGGATGTCTGGTTATATAGATTTCTCTCTCTGGCATTGATTTAAAGGTATAAAATACAACACAACCAGGCACAACAGACAAGGCACTGAACAGACTTGTATTCACGATATTAATAACTTCCTCTATTATTCTGTTTGGTACGCCTTTTTCCCAGTCTGGGCGGTATTTCAGTTCAGCTTCATTCCAGGGCTCCTCAGTGTTGGAAGCCAGTCCTGCTTTCTAAACTGCACATTTGAATTATAATATTTTCCAAACAAAAACTGGAATACTGTGAAAGCATGACAAAAAAGAAAAGACCTTTAGTGACGTTTTAATGTTGAGGGAAACATTCTGAAGGAATGTAAAGAATGAGTAGATATTCAAAGATCTCTGTAGTCAAAGATTTCTGGTAGCCATCCAATTATCAGCTAATTATGACAATCACAATACCTTGCTTCTATTGATTAACTTGTGCAACTGAACCTTATCACTCCTGAACCCTGTGATCTGCTTTGAAATCAGGAAGCCCATTTGAATGGTGACCTCTCACATCTTCAATTATAACGTAGAGAGAATAACTATTATATTTAAGATGTTGCAATGCCTTTTAACAATAGTGTGTGTGTGTGTGTGTGTGTGTGTGTGTGTGTGTGTGTGTGTGTGTGTATAAGTGAGGAGTAACTTCTATAATTTCTTAGATCCTTAGGATTGAAATAGTTAAGCAACCCAATAACATCCATAGAATTGAAAAAATCCCTGGTGTTCCCTCCCTCTAGGGAGAATGCCCAAGCCTTTCCCTTCTCTGTCTTCTTCCCCCAGGGGCATTACCTTTGCCTTTCTCACTCCTAAGCTCCAAGGGCCCTTATTTTGCCTCTGTAACTTGTTTCCTGAGACTACACAGCCCAGCTGGCTCACTTCTACTACATCTGTATATTTCTAAATAAACATCCTCTTATAATTTGAAAAGAAAAATATCTCTAAAACTGACAAATGGAGAATTGACTTCCATGACCACATTGGAAAGTCTTGGCCCTTCATCACTTATCTCTACTTCAGTTTCCAAACCCAGGGCCTTGTTTCTGTGTGTGTGTGTGTGTGTGTGTGTGTGTGTGTGTGTGTGTGTCTTTACTTTTAGAGAGAGGGGAAGGAAGAAGATGAAAAAGAGAGAAACATCCATCAGTTGCCTCCCATATGCTCCCCAACAGAGGATAGACCCTGCAACCTGGTATGTAGCCTGACCAGGAATTAAACCCGCAATCCTTCAGTGCATGGGATGATGCTCCAATCAACTGAGCCATACCCATCACAGCAGGGTCTCTTGAATAAAAAGGCTATCTATGACAGGCAAAAGAAAGAAATGAATAAACCTAAAATAGCATCACCTATTAGTTATGTAAATCTCCTATATGGCTTTCAATAATGAAACTACCTCATGTAAATTAAGTACCTTCAGAGGCTCTTTCAATGACTGAACCTAACAGGCAGCTGGCAGGGGGAGGCAGGCAGAGGCAAATCTCAGGGTGCCTTGAAACTTTTGCTGACCTGCCCCCAAGCCCAGTGCTGGTAATAGTCATGCTTATGGCATACCTAGACCCAGCAGAGGCAGCCACAAACTGTGGATCAATATGTAGCTCCAAACAGGTTGCCCAGAGCCAGTCACAGGCTGTATCTGAATTTGCTCTGCACCAGAGTCCCTCCCAGAGGCCCAGAACCAACATACCTAGTGGCCAGCTTTAGACAATACCAGAGCAGGACCCAATAAGCTTCACAAGTAGCATATCCAAAGGGAAATCTCAGCAGGCACCAGATCCTGCTAAGGCAAATTCTGTGTTGTGTGGTCATTACCACACAGCCGCTCACACATTGTGCACAGGGTTGCTCCTCACAGTCAGCCTGCCAGAAGGTCGATCCCATGCATGAATGAGCCAATAGCAATAAAAACCCAATTATAACAGGAGGGCCCACATAGCCCACACAAGGGACATTCCTTGCACCCAGGACACACAAGAGCACCCAGCACAAGTGATCAAAGAGACTGTGCCACTGGACCCCACAGGACAGCTACTTCATAAGGCCACCCTACCAAGACTGGGAGTCATAGCAGATCTATCTAATACATAGAAACAAATACAAAGAGGCAGCCAAAATGGAGACAAAGAAACATGTCACAAGTGAAAAACAGAAGAAATTTTCAGAAAAAAAGCTAAATGAAATGGTCACAAGCAACTTATCAGATATAGAGTTCAGGAAAATGGTTATAAGGATGGTAACTAACTTAGTGAGAGCTACAAATAACAACAGTATAGAAAGGACATAGAACCCATAAAAAAGAACCAGTCAGAAATGAAGAATACACTGGAAGGAATAAACACTGGATGAAGTAGAATATTTAATCAGTGTTTGGAAAACAAGGTAACAGAAAACACCCAATCAGAGTAAAACATATCATGATGGCCATAAAGGAAGAAATCGATAGTAATACATCATAGTAGGAATGTTAATACCCCATTAATATCAATGCATAAATCTTTCAAACAGAAAATCATAAAGGAAATGGTGGCCTTAAATGACACACTAGTTCAGGTAGATTTAATTGATATTTTCAGAGCATTTCACTCCAAAGCACCAGAATATATATTCTTTTCAAGTAGACATGGAACATTTTCTAGGATAGACCACATGTCAGAACATAAAACAAGTCTCAATAAATTAAATAAGATTAAAATCATATCAAGCATCTTCTCTGACTGTAATAGTATGAAACTAGAGATCAATCATAACAAAAAAACTGAAAAACACACCAAGTCATAAAGCCTAATAACATTTTATTGAACAATGAATGGGTTAACAATGAGATCAACAAAAAAATTGAAACATACTTTGAAACAAATGAAAATGAGAACACAACAACCCAAAATTTATGGGACACAGCAAAGCAGTTCTAAGAGAAAAATTCATAGCATTACAGCCCTAACTCACAAAACAAGAAAAATATCAAATAAACAATCTAACTTTACACTTAAAGGAACAAGTAACTAGAAAAAGAAACATAAACAAATCCCAAAATGAATAGAAGAAAAAAATAAGAAAGAGCAGAACAGATATAAGTGAAGTCGTCTTAAAGAAAATATAAAAGTTCAATTATAAAAGGAAAAAAATCAATAAAACCATGAGCTGGTTCTTTGAAAAGATCAACAAGATTGGCAAACCTTTAACCAGACTCATCAAGAAACAGAGAGAATCCAAATAAATAAAATCAGAAATGAAGGAGGGGAAGTAACAACTGACACCAACAAAATACAGCGGATTGTAAGAAAATATTACAAATAACTACATGTCAACAAATTGGACAATTTGAAAGAAATGAAACATATAATCTTCCTTAACTGAATAAGAAAGAATTGGAGAACCTTAATAAACAAATAACAATTAGTGAAATTAAAATAGTAATCAAAAAACTCGCAACAAACAAAAGTTCTGGACCAGATGGCTTCACAGGTGAATTTTACCAAACATTAAAAAAAGGACTAACACCTATCCTACTGAAACTATTCCAAAAAATTCAAGAGGAGGGAAGACTCCCAAGCTTATTTTATGAGGCCAGAATTAACCTAATTCCAAAATGAGATACAGACACTACAAAAAAATGGAAATTATAAGTCAATATACCTGATGAACATAGATGCTAAAATCCTTAACAAAATATTAGCAAACCAGATCCAGCAATATATTTAAAAGGTCATACACCATGATCAAGAGGAATTTATTCCAAAGATACAAGGTTGGTACAATGTCAGCAAATTAATAAATGTAATATACCTCATAAACAAAATGAAAAGGATAAAAACGACATGATCATATCAATAGATGCAGAAAAAGCTTTTGATAAAATCCAGCACCTATTTCTGATAAAAACTCTCAGCAAAGTGGAAACAGAGAGAACATACCTCAATGTGTTAAAGGCCATATATGAGACACCCACAGCCAAAATCATACTCACTGGGCAAAAGCGACAATTGTTTTCCTTAAGATCAGAAACAAGATGGGTATATCTACTTTTACCACTCTTACTCAACATAGTACTGAAAGTCCTAGCCACAGCGATCAGACAAGTAGAAGATATAAAAGGCATCCAAATTGAAAATGAAAAAGTGTAACTGACATTATTTGCAAGTGACCTGATACTATATATCGAGAACTCAAAAGAATCTACCAAAAATACTACTAGAACTGATAAGTGAATCAGTGAACTAGCAGGAAACAAAATAAACATCCAGAAATCAGTTGCATTTTTATATACCAATAATAAACGATCAGAAAAAAAAAACTAAGAAAACAATCCCATTTACAATGGCATAAAAAAATACTTAGAAATAAATTTAACCAAGGATGTAAAGACCTGTACTCAAAAAATTATAAGACACTGAAGGAAGCAATTGAAGAAGATACAAATAAGCTGAAGCATACACTGTAAAAGTGTATAGGAAGAATAAATATCATTAAGATGTCTATACTACCCAAAGCAATCTATAGATTCAATAAAGTTATCAATGGTGTATTTCACAGAAGTAGAACAAATATTCCAAAAATTTTTATGGAACCACAAAAGACCCCAAATAGCCACAGCAATCTTGAGAAAGAAGAACAAAGTGGGAGAAATCATGCTACCTGATAACAAACTATACTACAAGGACATAGTAATCAAAACAGCAAAGTACATGGCCGTCCAGCATGGCTCAGTGGCTGAGCATTGACCTATGAACCAGATCACAGTTTGATTCCCGATCAAGGCATATGCCCGGGTTGCAGGCTCCATCCCCAGTGTGAGGCATGTAGGAGGCAGCCTATCAATGATTCTCTCTCATCACTGATGTTTCTCTCTCTCTCTCTCTCTCTCTCTCTCCCTCTCCCTTCCTCTCTGAAATCAATAAAAAAAAGTATTTTTAAAAGCAAGGTACTAGCATAAAAACAGACATATAGATCAATGAAACAGAATAGAGAACCCAGAAATTAACCCACACTTTTATGGTCAATTAATATTTGACAAAGGAAACCTAAACATATAATGAATTAAAGATAGTATATTCAATAAAAGCTGTTTGGAAAATTGGACAGATACCTGCAAAAGAAATGAAACTACACCACTTCCTTACACCATACACAAGAATGAACTCAAAATGGATTAAAGGCTTAAATGTTAGACTTGAAACTATAAAATCTTATAAGAAAACTTAAGTAGTAAAATCTCAGACATTTCTCATAACAATATTTTTTCTGATAAATTTCCTCAGTCAAGGGAAACAAAAGAGAGAAAAACAAAACTTATAACTAAAAATTTCTTGCACAGCAAAGAAAACTATGAACAAAATGAAAAGACAACACATTGAATGGAAGAACATATTCAACAATTATAGATCTGATACTTATAAAGAACTTATAAAACTCAACACTAAAAAAACAGACAATCCAATTGAAAAATGGGCAAAGGACCTAAATAGACATTTCTCTAAAGAGGACATACACATGACCAGTAGACATATGAAAAGATGCCCACCATCACTAATCATCAGAGAAATGCAAATTAAAACCACAATGAAATATCATCTCACACTTGTCAGAATGGATATCATCAATAAATCAACAAGCAATAAGTGTTGGCTAGGATGTGGAGAAAAGGGAACCCTGATGCACTGTTGGTGGGAAGGCAGACTGGTGCATCCACTGTGGAAAGCTGTATGGAGTTTCCTCAAAAAAGTAAAAATGAAACTGCCTTATGAGCCTGGCCAGGGTGGATCAGTGATTGAGTGTCTACCTATGAACGAGGAGATCATGGTTTGATTCCCTATCAGGGCCTATGCCGGGTTGCAGGCTCGATCCCCAGTAGGGGGCGTGCAGGAAGCAGCCAATAAATGATTCTCTTTCATCATTGATGTTTCTATCTCTCTCTCCCTCTCCTTTTCTCTCTGAAATCAATAAAAATATATTTATGACTTAGCGATTCCACTTCTGGGAATATATCCAAAGAAACCCGAAACACCAATCAAAAGAACATATGTATCCCTATATTCATTGCAGCACTATTTATAATAGCCAAGATCTGGAAGCAGGCAAGTACCATTCAGTAGATGAGTGGATAAAAAAATCTGTGGTACATTTACACAATGGAATACTACTCAGGCATAAAAAAGGAAGGAAATCTTACCTTTACAACAGCATGGATGGACCTGGAGGGCATTATGCTAAATAAACTATGCCAGTCAGAGAAGACAAGTACCCTATGATTTTACTCATATGTGGAATCTAGTGAACAAAATTAACTAAAAAACAAAACAAAAGAGAAACAGACTCAAAGAGAATAGACTGACACATTGAACAGACTTGCGAAAATGAAAAAACAATACCACTTTTCTTCTCTATAGTTATTTTTCATTAAAAATATGTTCTATGTGTTAGCATGTAATGAATTTATTCTTATTTTTAATGAAGTAACAAATAAACATGTCAAAATTATCTTCAGTTAAATTTCTAAAGTGGTAAATATCAATCACTATACCACATGTTTAAAAAAATGTTCTTTAGGAACCTCAGTGCTTTTTAAAAGTATAAACAGGCCCTGAGACCAAAAGTTCGGTAACTACTATCTTACAGACCTTTTCCTCCTTTCCTCCCTTCCCTTCCCCATACTCCTCTCTGACCTTTTATCTCCTTCTTCTTCACCATAATTAAACGCTGTCTGATAATTTCTAACCATCCCTGACTGACAATAATAAGAATTTATTAGATAACTGTGGATTCTTATAGAAAGTGAACCATAGCCCCATAGGTATGGGTCAGTGGTTGAGCATGGACCTGTGAACCAGGAGGTCACTGTTCGATTCCCGGTCAGGGCACATGCCCAGGTTTCAGGCTTGATCCCCAGTAGGGGGTGTGCAAGAGGCAGTCAATCTATGATTCTCTCTTATCACTGATGTTTCTATCTCTCTCTCCCTTCCCCTCTGAAATCAATAAAATATATTTTTTCAAAAATAAAAGAAATTGAACTGTAACTTCAAAAAGCTAGCAATGTCATTCATTTTATAAAATCATTTTTATAGTTACTGCTTTGTCAAAACTAATATTTCCACTGAAAAAAAAATATTAAGAGATATTTTCTAATTAGTTTCTTGGAGTTTATTTCCTTGAAAGCCATCTCCTTTTTAGCTATGCTAAATCTGTCCTCTCTTCATTTAGGCTTCACAAATACTGGGGAGTGTTATCAGACCCACTTCATCTTCACTTAACTGAACACATTAGCTGCCTTAATCTCTGCTAACAAATCAATTATTCACTGTCTTGATCACTATTATTTCTCATTTCTGGTCTCCACCAACGTTTTCTTCTAAAAGTTTACAAAACAGCAAATTGAATTCCACGTATGATCTCTCTGTCACCTCTGGTTGGAGTGATATGTTTCCTGCTCTCCTCACGCAAAGCCCAAAATAGTTCTGGATTTCTCAGCCATCACTGCCAGACCTTATCTTCCCGCCCCCCTCAGTTACCTTGAGATGTCATTGGCTTCCAGATTATTCTTTCCTACTGACTTTCTGAACTGCAGATCAATTTCCCACATTTTAAGTGAAGTACCTGTAAAAATAATCTTACTGACACCTTCAGTTCTATCAGATTACAAGAGGGGCTGTGATGAAAAGAAAGTTTAGTATAAACAAGAATAGCACTCAACCACAATGCAGGTATACCTAGTTTTATTGCACTTTACAAATGTTGCATTTTTCTACAAATTAAAGGCAAGACCCTCCATCAGCAGAAAGATTACAACTTGCTTTATTACGATACTTTACTCTGGTAGTCTGGAACCAAATCCACAATATCTCTGAAATACGCCTGTAATTATATGCATACTAGAGACCCAATGCACAAAAATTCATGCAAGGGTAGGCCTTCCTTCTCCCGGCTGCCGGCACCGGCTTCCCGCCGGCACCCAGGACCTGGGCTTCCCTCCTCCGGCCGCCTACAGGCACCCGGGACCTGGGCTGGCTTCCCTCAGGCCCCGGCTTCATCAGGAAGGATGTCCAGAATGACGTCCGGATGACGTCCGGTCTAATTAGCATAGTATCCTTTTATTATTATAGATGTCTGGATATAGGTTAAGAGTTATAAAAGGTAATTATTTTTGTCAAATAGATTTGACCATCAAAAAATAACCCATAACTTGGTTCAAATACCTGATCTTCCTGACATTAGGGGCGTATCAAAGTCTTTCCAGAATTTCATTATATTCCTTTATCATTTGTTGCTAGTGTGTTTTCTTAGCAAAGCAGGGAGAAAAAACACATATTTTAGAAATAATTCTTTTATAGGAAAATATCACATATGCTATGTGAATTTTTTTCTTTCACATAGTAGGGACTCAGAATGTATCCTTATATGCTTAGCACTTTTCCATCTATTAGGCAGTGAGATTTAAAAATTCTCAGCCTCTTGGGAGAAGCAATAACTATTAAGCAGAAATAAGCCAGATTAAAAAAACTACTGGGTAATTGATGGAATAGGATATGCATTTATAGACCTTTTCTGAAGACACCATTAAAGAAAATAATACAGGAGAAAATTTAGTGTAAGTGTAACCAGTATTCCTCTAATTATTTGGGTGATGCAGATTTTAAAATGCTTGTTTGAGAAGAAATAAACTGGATATTAGAATGGAGAGATTACAAATAAACATTGTATTTGATGTTGATGTTCTCCTCAACAAAGAAAAATTACTCCAACTATAGTTGATATACACTGAGTGGCCAGATTATTATTATCTCTGAATGCATAATAATCTGGCCACTCAGTGTATATCCTATATAATTAAAGCTAATATGCAAATTGTCCCCTCAACCAGGAGTTCGACCAGCAGGCAGGCTGGCCAACTGCCCATGTCCCCTCCCCCTGGCCAGGCTGGCGGGACCCCACCCATGCACGAATTCATGCACTGGGCCTCTAACATATATATATTTACACACACACACACACACACACACACACACACACACACTGAGTGTCCAGATTATTATGCGTTCAGATATCATAATAATCTGGCCACTCAGTGTATATTTCTGTTTTCCAACACCAATCAGTCAAATGTATTGGGTGTCATTATGAGCACACTTTTCTAAGTTCCATGAAAAATAAAGTTATTTTTTAAAAGCTATTATTTATATATTTACCTTGTAAAGTTAATGTTGTTAAAAATTAGAAGCAAAATAAAATATAATTTTTATGTATTCTAAATTCCTTTTTAAGGAACCAGGACACAAGAAAATTAAAGAGATTCTGATTTTAAATATTCACTATTCATATTGAAAATTCTAAGAAATTATGCTTTTATTTTTAAGCAACTACCTTTACTAGTAAAAAGTTGTAAAAATCCATTTCTTTAAAAAAAATTGATGGCTGTCATTAGTGAAAGTTATTAGTCTTTAAATTTTCTGTTTGTAGGAAAAAATCAATCTTTCTAACCTTGGTTTTGAGCCAAGTCTCAATGAGTATGGGAAAAGTGCTCAAATAAGCATAATTTAGCTCCTCTTAACTTTTAAAATAAAAATAATACTCTACAACTTTGATATTTTTCTTAGTCAAACAAATCAAAGATTTTTGTAGTTTATTGTAAAAATTCCATTTAGAAAATTCTTAGAGCAAAATAATTTGTTCCTTCACAAGAGTTGATCCATAGCATCAAATTTCTAATGACATTTTCAACATAACAATCAAAAACGATCTCACTATCTTTGCACAATATTTCCATCAAGTTCCCCTATCCAAAATAAGTGGGTGTTGTTGTTTTTTTACTGTGGTTAATCCACAAAGTTTTCCTAGCAATCTTTTGTTTTGCCTGGATCTGAGTCCTATTGTTAAATCCCTACAATGCAACATATATTTAATGAGAGCTTCAAGTGTGCAAAGCTCTGGTTTAGCTCTATTAAATCCCCGAGTCCTACTATAAAATCCTGTTTTGCCTGCGTCAATGATTCCATTTGAGAGGGTAAATAACTCCAATAACCTTCTAACTGGTCTCCATACTTCAATTTATCCCTCCTTTAATACCACCTGAAAATTACAGCCAGATGAATTGTAAAATAGAAATTTAATGCTTTTGGAAAAAGCACGAAATGCTTCACCTTTCTAAAGTAAGTTCGCATATTGTTTTTAGCTGTTAAACTCTCAAACAAAATATTTGAAAAAGCCCAACACACCAAAGATATGAAGGCAGAGATACTTGGGTTAAGGTAGAGAAGGGGGAATAAAGACCACAGGTTCAAAGAGTAATGTTTAGACTTCTTGCCTTATATCGAAGGTGTTCCACAAAATAACTTGTGTTCTTTAAATCACTATCTTCCTCACACCATATCCATTCCTGAAGCTTCTGGATCAAGCAAACATTTTGATCATTTTCTCTCAAATACACTCTAAACCACTGCTACCTCTGTCACCTTAGTTTATGCTATTTATTCTACCTGAAACTCACCTTCCTCCCACCACTTAGAGCACTCGTAAGCAGTTTCTAACCATTATTCAAGGCTTAGTAAAAGTCTGCCTGCTTTCATACATTCTCTAATGCCATGAAAAGTAGTGAAAATTTCCTCCTATGTGTATCACACTGCCATTTAGCCTTGTGAGGTAATTACTAGCATGTTACGGTAGCTTTTATATTGTTTAAGGAGGTTTTCCCTATTTTTCCTCATTGATTTATAAATATCTTTCCAGTTACATGACTTCTAGGTAAACATTCTTACAATCCAGATTTCCTGTGAAGATTGGTCAACCATCACCTATGTCTTAGTCTCTTAGTATCTATTGCTATGTAACGATTTACCACAAACCTAGCAACTTAAAACAGCACACACTTATTATTTCACAATTTCTATAGATCAACTTAGCTCAGTCCTCTATTCAGGGTCTCACACGGCTGCTATACGGCATTGGCCAGGGCTCTGGCCTCATCTGAAGCTTGGCTGACGAAGAATCTGCTTCCACGCTCACATGGTTGTTTTCAGTTGTTGGGCCAAGGGCCCTCGTTTCATGCAGGCTCTGAGTCAGGGCCACACTCGCTTCCTGCCACATGTCCTCTTCATGGCAGTTTGCTTCATCAAAACCAGCAAGGGAGAGTCTCCTTGCAAGACATTATAATATCATGTGACATAACCACATGTACATAATCATGAACATCCTGTCACCTTTGCCACAGTAGACATGGCTGGAAGCAAGACCCAGGTCCTGCTCACACTTCAGTGTAATCCTGAAGCAGACAAAGTTTATTCGTGTCTTTTATTTTATTTCATCTTTGACAAAATGCTGTATGATCAGCATTAGTAGCCATCACTTAACAGATAGAAAAACAGACTCAAAAAAGTAAAGTTATAGGTCCAAAGTAACACAAACAGAAGTGGAGTTACTAGTCAGTTTGTTCCATTCGTTGCAATTCTATGTGCTTGGCATCATGTTAAGTACCCATATGATAAAGATCACCTATACCCATTTCACGTCAGCCTGAATCCTCTTCTCTTGGATTTTTATAAAATGCCCCCTTTGCAGGTAAAAGCAGGGCGAGCCAAGAAACATTGAGCAACATCAGAGCCACAAATTTTCTGGAAAGGCTGTCCTCTGTCAGTGCTCCCCGGCTGCTATGTGTCAAACCACTCAGTATGGGCAAGAGTGCCTGCCCTCCATTAATGAAGATTCTGGGAATTCCTCACTGTGATGGTCCACATTATCCCAGCTTCCAATTAGCACATTGTCGATCTAAAGAAGAAAGACTAGTTGTTTGTTAAGCACTGCTTATGTCAAGACCTCAAACCTAAGGCAAGAATGAAGGAAGAGTTAAAGGATTTTCACAGTGACTGCAAGATAGTAAACAATTAGTGTTATCTTAATGAATTAGTTAAATAATTGTCAACTTTGTCAAATATAGGTTTTTTTAAAAGGCTAATTTTACTTTATCATAAATTTAGGTGGGTTTTTTTGGAACACAGATCAAAGGTGAAAAAAACAAACTTCTTTTTAAACCGTGGTAATAACTTGAAACTAAAAAGAACTAAGATGTGTTCAAATGTAACCCAGGATGTCCCAAGTTCTCACAATTCTTATGTCAGCCTGCTCTTTCTTTCTTTCTTTTTCTTTTTTAATATATTTTTATTGCTTTCAGAGAGAAAGGGAGAGGGAGAGAGAGATAGAAACTTCAATGATGAGAGATAGTCATTGATTAGCTGCCTCCTGCACACACCCCTGCTGGGGACTGAGCCCACAACCCAGAAACCGGGGCATGTTACCTTGACCAGAATCAAACCCGGGACCCTTCAGTCCGCAGGCTGACGCTCTATCCACTGAGCCAAACCAGCTCTTTCTTTGAATGTTTCTTCCACTTAGGATAAGAAATTCAGAGTCCATCTTCCTATTTCTCCTCAGGCTGAGGGAGTGTATTATGTTGATTCTAATCACGTCTGGTTCCCAGTTACTGCTTTGTCATAATTCCCTAACTTTAATACATGTAAGTTTTCCCTAATTTTTGCCCTTTCGAGAAATACCCTGGTCCAAATACCCTGGTCCCAACAAAATTCAAACAAGGCTTTATTGAAGGTTTAGGGCAAACGAACACAGCACAGCAACATTAAAAACTGAGCATTAAAGACCTTATTATTTGGGGTTTTGTTGAGCTTTATAAAAATGCTATCATTTAGTACGTAATCCTCTGAAGTTTGCTTTTCTTCATGTTTCTAAAACGCACCCATATGATTTTGCGGTTTCAACAATATGAACGTTCTGCTTCTCTGGCTGGGAGGTGAGTGCCCAAGTATTTGTTTCATTATGATGCTTCAAAAATTAAAAAGCACTGTATATTCTGTCATATGTATCAAGTATGACATTTTAAAGACATTTTAACTAAGTATTAGCCACCTCAATTCTGACAGCTCTTAGCACCTCCTGGAACCTCTCCTGATCATTCATCCTATGGTGCTCATTCGAAGACCACTAGACTCCAGCTCCTTCCTTCCTCCCTCCTCTCCATGGCTTTCTTCTAATTGCAGCTCTTGATCCTTGGATTCCTGATCCTGACTTTTCTAACCATATTATTCAACATGAATTTCTAATAAGCAACCCCAACCCCAATATCACAGTGGCTTAACATAATAATACATATTCTTGGTCACGTAAATACCAGAGCTGACGCTGCCAGCTGGGAGATCTCCTGGGAAGCTCTTCCAAGTGGTCACTCAGGAGTCAGGCTCTTTCCATTGTGTGTTCCCTCATCCTTTCCTTTCTGCTGTGTGGTTGGGAGGAAAGAGCAAAAAAGATCACACAGGAATTTTTTTATGGTAGGGCCTGGAAGGGGCATGCATCGCTTCCCTTCACTTTCCATTCATAGAACTCAGGGACATGGTCAACCTAGACACAAGGGGCTGTGGGGAAATATATATCTTCCTTTGTACCCAGGAGAAAAATAAAACCGTCTGGTAAAGTCGTAATATTGTCTCTGGTTTTCTTTTGCTTCAGGTCATTATGGAAGATGTGGGGTATGCAAGAGGCAGCCGATGGATGATTCTCTCTCATTATTGGTGTTTCCATCTTTCTCTCCCTCTCCTTTCCTCTCTAAAATCAATAAAAATATTTTTTTCAAAAAAAGAAAAGAGAAGATCAGAAAGAAGAAATCAACAGAAGTTCTAAATCCACTTATTTTTCAATTTGTCTCAGAAGTAGTTGTCTTGAAAACCAAGAGAAAAGGGTATCTTGAATTACAGAAAGGTTGGTTTGCACATAAAGAGTCACAGCCTGGAGACTAATACCGTGGAGTTTATGCCATGAACCTTAGAACAGGGAAAATTTAATCAAGAAGGCAAAGAAGTTTCCCCATCTCTAAAGGAGATTATATACCAGCCAGTGGGTGGGAAAGGAGAAATTGAAAGTGACTTAATGTTGTTTAAATACTGGTAGCTACTTGAGAAAATGACTAATGTTCCATCTCCTTAGGCTAGATAATGGTTGGTAAGAATGACAGAAGGAAAGGAGGCATCTCTGAATATACTTATCTACCTGAGATAAGTTTTAAGAGATCCCAGAACAGAAGGATCATTGCCTGGCTATAAAGAGTATAACCAGGAGCCACATAGAGAAATCCTCCATCCAATCCTCCATGCAAATTGGGCATGTTACCTAGGCAACTGGATCTGAAATAGCAGTGGCTGAGGGGGGATGTCCATGAGGATGGGCCCGAGAGCTTCCCCATAAAAGCCTTCACACTCCATAACAATGTGGATGCAGCAGCCAAGAGTTCCCTAGCGATCTTAGCAGAGTATAGACAAGATTAAAAGTCCATAGTCCAAAAAAGGCCTTGCAATGAGGTGTGATTTCAGCATCAGAGGCAACACCCAAACCAAGGATAAAAGAATGACACGTTAGTGGGGGCCATAGGGAATACAGGATGTCCAGAAGACCAGTTGGCTGGCTCCTAATGCCAGAAAGAAACGTAAGATTACCACCACCACCCAAAAGGGCCAGATTACAGAATCATAATTAAGTTGTTACCCAAAAGAGACTTAAAGTTTAACTGAAAGGGCTAATTACTTTTTAAAAATATATATTTTATTGATTTCAGAGAGGAAGGGAAAAGGAGAGAGGGAGAGAGAGAATCATTGATGAGAGAGAATCATTGATTGGCTGCCTCCTGCACACACCCTACTGGGGATCAAGCCCACAACCCAGGCATGTGCCCTTGATCGGAATCGAACTTGGGACCCTTCAGTCTGCAGGCGGACACTCGATCCACTGAGCCAAGCCAGCCAGGGCGCTAATTACTTTAAATTGGCAATAATGAATGAGTTGGCCATGTCATCCAAAGGTCAACATCACCAATTCAACATCAATAGGAGTTCTCAATTTGGTGTGCAGTGAGAGAAAAACTGTTTAGTGTGGAACAGCCCGGCTGTGAGTCAGCTCAATCATGAGAGAGTGCAGCTGTGGGACAAACACCGCTATGAGGCAGCCCAGGTGAGGCGTCCTGGCCCAGGAGACCCCCGTGTTACAGCTCAGCTCTGATGGGACAGCTCCAGCTGGGGAAAGGCAATTTTTAATGGAAACTGAAAGTTCACTTCACTGTGAAGCCGGCTTATAGAGAGAAGAGCTCCCACCCTGGTCCCTGATTGGTCCATTCTCATGTAAATGAGGACTCCAAAACACAGTTTGATTCATCCAAAACGCACTATCCTGACTGGTTGAAAAGGAGTTGCTCTGATTGGTCAGTAAAAATGCAAATGAGGCCGAAACCAGTTTGGCTCAGTGGATAGAGCGTCGGCCTGCGGACTCAAGGGTCCCAGGTTGATTCCGGTCAAGGGCATGTACCTTGGTTGCGGGCACATCTCCAGTAGGGGGTGTGCAGGAGGCAGCTGATCGATGTTTCTCTCTCATCGATGTTTCTAACTATCTATCCCTCTCTCTTCCTCTCTGTAAAAAATCAATAAAATATATTTTTTTAAAAATGCAAATGAGGATGTAACTGCACAAACTTTCCCCAATGAAACGGGGAAAGTCTCAGTCCTACTGGTCAAATTTCAGTCCAAGGAGCTCTCGAATAAGGGTCAACTCAGACGGCAGGAGCACAATGCCGGAGGCAGGCAGCTCAGTGCAGCTTTTCCCTGAGCACAAAGAGCAGGAGAGGCCCCTGTTCAGCAATGATTACTAGACTCTGTTTATAAATTTAAGCCCAGTTAGCCATCAGGAGTCCATCTTCACAGGCACTTTCATTTTGGGGTCAACAACCCTCATCCACAAAAATGGGGACTTGAGTAAGCTTATCCTATATAACAAAAGGCCAGCAACCATAAGTGTAACAACGGGAACGACTGCGACCAGTCGCCATGAGGTGCATTGGCCACCTCTCCGTCCCTCCTCCCAACCCCAGGCCACAGGCTCCGATCGCAGCATGGCGAGTGGGGAACCACAGGGAACCGAGGTGAGTGGGTGGAACCGCCAACCTCTTGGTCCCTCCCCGGGCCCGCAGGCTCCGGTGAACTGGAGCCATGCTGTGATCTGGAAACCACACCAAACTGGGGGGTGGCCACGGGGCGGGACTGGGGACTGGCGAGCGGGCAGGCCTAGGGACCCTACCCATGCACGATTTTGTGGGCTGGGCCTCTAGTGTTGATTATAAGAACACAAAGAATATTGCTGTTTTTGCACATAAGTTGTAACTTGTATTCATTTACAACTTTATCTCTTCTCTAAACAATATTTTATTGATGGCATGTTGTGGTTTAGGCTCTATACAAGGTGTTAAGTTTGCAAATATTAACAACTCTAAGTTCCAGAACTCTATTTATGGTCTTCTAGTGGAGTGGGCATGTTACCAAGGCAATAGGACCTGGTGTATCTGAGTATTTGTATTAGTCTGTAAATATCCTAAACAGGGGCTTAAACAATGAAGAAGTTTACCTTTTGAACACAACAGTCTGATGTAAGCATCCAGAGTGATATGGCAGCTCCACAGTATCAGGGACACAGGCCTCTTCTGCCTATTGCTCTGCCATCCCAGGGCATTGCCCATATCTCATAGTCAAAAATAGTTCACTGTACCATGTTCTAGTCAGTGGAGAGGGGTAAAGTGAAGGGCATATCTTTTACTTTAAAGAGCATGTCTCAGAAGTTGCACACACCATTCTGTACACAAAGCATTGGAAAAGACCCCAGTCAAATGGCCACACATACTGCAAGGGAGGCTGGGTACTTGAGTTCTCATTTGAGCAGCCATATGTCTGATTACATCATTTTAATGCATAAGGACACACCAGAAACTGCAGCATCTGCTTCAGACTGCTCCTCTGCTTTCTCAAATATGCACAATATGTGCTTCGACAAAGGAAAGAAACTAATTTCTGAAAGAAAGATAGAGGAAAGTACAAAGGGAAGAGACAGCATGCTGATCAAGGAGGCCTTCAGAGAAGAACTGAAGCTCATACGGTAAGCAGAAGTTCATGAAGATGACTGAGCTCCACAAAGGCATTTGGGGTGAAGAAAATGAAAGCATGTCCAGTTTCATGGAAGTGTAAGCTTTGCTGTTGCAGTTAGGGGATTGCAAATGGTTCTGTGAAGCCAAAGCACTTGGAGGAATCGATGGAGATGAAATTGGCTAGATAGAAAAAAAAAAAGCAGATCATAAACAACCTTCTGTGGCCAGCTAGAAATTTGATCATTGTTCTGCAGGTAAAAAGGAAATGGCTGATTAATTTTAAGGAGGAAAGTGACAACTGTATTCAGAGAATAGATGAGCATGAAGACAGATAAGACTTAGGAGGCTACTGCAATTTACAAAAACAGGATTACAAGGCTCTTACCTATAACAATACCCATAAGAAATAGAGCTTCAGGTGACAGATTCTGTAGGACTTGGAATTAACTGACAGTAAAAATCAAGGGACAGAAAGATTATTGAATACCTGAGTCGTATGAGAGATACTAAGAAACACCTGAGTGAAAGTGACCAATATTCACATAAAATAAGGATCTGAGATTCAAGAGCAGGTCTAAAATGGAAATGTATATTTGGAAGTCATCAGTGTGTGATGTGGTAGTTAAACCATTTGACATTAATCACTGAAAATATATCGCTTGAGAAGAGAAGACATCTGAGAATGGAACATTGCTTAGCATGCAGTGCCAAGTAGTATCACAGACTTCCAAATGTAAAGCATTTTGGAAGTCCAGTTTCAAAGTTCTGATCCACTTAGGCCAGTGGTCGGCAAATCGCGGCTCGCGAGCCACATGCGGCTCTTTGGCCCCTTGAGTGTTCTAACGCCACTTCTTCAAAATAGACTCGTCCAGGCCGAAAACCGACTTCTGCGCATGGGCCACGAAGTTTCAATCACACTGTACGTGCACGCCCACACGTGGTATTTTGTGGAAGAGCACACTCAAGGGGCCAAAGAGCCGCATGTGGCTCACGAGCCGCGGTTTGCCAATAACTTAGGCAGTTATTGTATTCAAATACATCAAAAGTCACTGTAATTGGGAGCTGACAAGGGAATCAATAAGGAGAAGGGATTCTGTTGCTTTCAGTAGAACAGGAGGTGCAGAACTTTAAAACAACTGCTATAATAGAGTGTAAATTAAAAGATGGATGCAAATCCCAGGCCTGTCTCTTACTGACCTTGGGCACAGAAGAAACAGATCTTCAAAGAGAAAGAAAAATCATGTGCAGAAAGAAGCAAGGACAGGAAATTGAAAGAAAATGCTGCCTATATTTCCATGATTTCTGATCTCCTTGGAATTCTTCCTTCCTACCTTTGAGTTCCATAAAACGCCATTGTAATTTATAATAGTTTTCCTTATTTTCCTCTAGTCCAGAGTAAATTGATTTGTTTCTTACAAGAGTAAGGTCCTAATATGCAGATGCAAAATCCTTTTAGAAGGAGAAATGTTATCCTCTCCAAATTGGAATGTGTGGGGTTTTTTTAGTTCAAGGCTGACCTTTTGGATTCAAGGCAAGAGAAAAGGAAATGTGAGGAGGAAAGAGAGTAGGAAAAAGTAACTCTATCTCTAGCAGAGATGGTTAGTTACCATCCCATATACATTACCCTCTTTCCTCCCTAAGAGAAACCACATTTTAATTGATAATTGGTTAAAAGCTCTTTGGAATCTCCCTTATAGCCAGGCATGACATGTGGCAAAATTCTGGATGAGACGTAAGTGGAAAATGATATGAAACTTCCTAGAAGACTGCTGAAAAAAACACTAACTCGTTTAGAAAATATCTGGTTGTCCTTTCTCCCTTCCTCCCTCCAGCATTCCGGACAGCTGACATGAGGGCAGGAGTGCCAGCATACATCTGGGACCAAGAGGTGACCTTGAGAATGACAGCCATCCACAGAATGATGGAATCTGATGGCAGAAGGAACCTGAGTTTCTGATGACCATGGAGCCACCATGAGAGCCTGTACTCTCTTCTTTGTTCCTTTCATATGAAAGAGAAATAAACTTTTAACTTATTTAAGACATTTAATAAGGATTTGCTGGCATAGGAAGCTAAACCTAATTGTAGCAGATACTTTTTAATATCAATATGCCTTTGTAATATTTATTACAACTTAAATTCCTAATATTACTACTACATTTATCATAGTATTTCTTAGATTTAAAAAATATTTATGAACTCTTCTTTCTTACATTTTTTACAGATTTTTTTTTATTGACTTTTAGAGAGAGAACGAATGGGAGAGAGAGAAACATCACTTTACTGATCGCACACCCCTTGCCAGCAACCTGGGCATGTGCCCTGACCAGGAATCAGACCAGCAACCTTTTGGTGCACAGGACAATACCCAACCAACTGAGCCGCACAGGCCAGGGCCCTTTCTTACATTTATTTGTAGGAATTCTGCAGGGAGGGAACAGCTATAAAATTAAGAAACCTGTTTTCAGATGCCAGTTATAACACTTTATGAAGTACTAGAACTTCAGGGACTTTTTTATATCTTAAAATAAAGGATTTGAACTAAATGATCTCTAAGGTCTCTTTCAACTGCAAAATCTTCTCTTATCCTGTATGTCTTTTTTTCATCACATGGGTATTGAAAAGATTAAATCTGGAACTATTAGTTAGCAAACACATAACACTGAGCCACGCTCTTATTAATTTAACCATCATAAAGACCTATGAGGTAGGTGTCACCCATTTTACAAATAAGAAAACTGAGGTGTACAGAGGTTAAATAATTTGCCTAAGTCACACAGCTTATACTTGGCAGAACCTGGATTCAAACCTAGGAAGTCTGACTGGGTCTCTGATCTTAACCAGTACCCTGTCCTGCCTCAATAAACAGAGCAGTAAATTAGCTCCCTTAACCAGAGGCTCTAGTCACTCCAGTACAGATGACTCAAAGAGCCTAACAGGACCCATTAATTTTATTTATAAAATATTTTTAGCCCTAGCCAGTTTGGCTCAGTGGATAGTGCGTTGGCCTATGGACTGAAGGGTCCTGGGTTCGATTCCAGTCAAGGGCACATGCCTGAGTTGCAGGCTCGATCCCCAGTAGGGGGTGTGCAGGAAGCAGCAGCCGATAATGATTTTCTCTCATCATTGATGTTTCTATCTTTCTCCCTCTCCCTTCCACTCTGAAATCAATATATATACTAGAGGCCCGGTGCACTAAAATTCATGCACTCGGGGGTGGGGGATTCCTCAGCCCGACCTGCACCCTCTCACAGTCCAGGAGCCCTCAGGGGATGTCCTACTGACAGCTTAGGCCTTCGACCGGGCGGGCAATCAGGGGACGGCGCCGCCCCCATCACCCCTCCGCTACCATTACCGTCCCCTCCCTCTGCTCACTGGCATGCACCTTGGCTGACCTGACGCAGCCTTCTCCCTAGCCCCGCCCCCCGCTGACTGGTCGTTCCGCTGTTCGGTCGATTTCCATATTATGCTTTTATTATATAGGATATTTCTAAAGGTGATTTTTCCCAACCCTCTAACTCAGCATTGGTGGGAAGCTCGTAGTGCAAAAGGGCTTCGGAAAGGCACCTGTGCTGTGCTGTGGGCTAGATGGATGCAGTTTCCCTGAGAAGCAGGACTGAAGACATTTTTTCAGAATAGCTTGGGGAAGGAGGCTAGTTCTAATTTTTAAATAATTAGGTAAATGAATAGATAAACCATTGCCTGTCCTTTCTCAGGCCGGGTGCACCAGTGATCTCGCCACTGCCCTGCTGCAATGGGCTAAGCTCTGGCATGCCTGATGCTGAGCTTCCGCATCACAGCTCCGGCCGCTGTTCCCCTCACTTCCCTGGCATGTGGCTATTGGGTTTTACACAGAAATGCGGAAAATGCCTTTCAGCTAATTTCTACATGAAATACAATATATTTGCCAGATAAGCTGGACCCTCATAGTATCCATAAATCAATTATGTTTATCCTTAGCCAAGAATGTACTAAAATGCTCTTTCCTCATTTTGAAACCCAATCTCATATTCACAGTAATTATGCTGCCCTTCATATGAATCATTGTCTCATACTGTAGTTGTTAGTGCTGTGGCTGATTCATTTTCTGCTTTATAGTATTTGAAATGATCATTTCACTTGTGGTAGGATTTGGGGAGTTATTGAAGTAAATCCTTTTATTCACTAGACTTTTCTTTTTTTTTTTTTAATCTCATCTTCAGTCTTTTGTTCAGATTTTATACCAAAGTTTTCTGAAAGCTGTAGCAAGTAGGGAAAGGACAAACTGTTAAATCCCACTGAAGCCAGCAAAGCCATACAAATGGATGGCGAAGCCTCTCTCGCCACGACTATTCCTTGATCTTGCCTTTCTTAACAGAGTCACACCACACCTGTCCTATTATTTTCCCCTTTCATCCCTCTGAAATGCATGTATGTTCATATTATGAGCTAAAACACTTTTAAAATATCACAGTCTTTATTTCTGGTCACTATCCAAATACACACAAATGAATATGAGTTATTTTTTAGGGATCATACATATACATCATCATTTTGGAAGAGCCACATTTAAAGACAGATGGCTGCTGCCTTCATACCTCCAATATCATATTGTTTTGTGCATATGAAGAAGGTGTCATTGGATCATCTCTGGTTTAGACGCTTTGGAATATTTAGTTTGGGGATTATGACCTGCTGCTCTGTCCACATGAAGTGCTCCACTGTCAGAATTAGCGGAAATAGGTGGGCCAGCAGAAGGAAGGCCATCTGACTCGGACTGCCAAAGCCCAAGTGGAATGTAGGGAGATGGAAAAGCAAGAGTCTTTTGGACACTGTCATCACTATAAGAAAATGTAAAAATGAATGTGGGGACGTGCCGCTGCAGATATTGATGAGGATCACTTCAGCAAGAAATTCCTTTCCGTGACCACAGTCACAAGTAGATCCTATTTCAACATCCATGACAGCTTCCCTTTAGAAGGGGTTGTTTATATTATATTCTGGTTATAGGGCTATTTCTTGCCTTAAAAACTGTCAAAGGCCTATTCTCTCTTTACATTTAAAGTATTGAGCTTTTCATTTTAAAATTTTAGGCATGAAAGTCCATCTTCATAATGAATTTCTGAATGCTTGCCATGTGCAGTACACTGTGCTAAGAGCTTTTCGTCAAAATCCTATCTGAATCTTAAAACAATCCTTTGTTGTATTATCAACTCTTCCTTATACATGAGGATATAAAACATCACATAACTATTAAAGGCAAGATCCACGTCAAATCCCAGGCTTTGGAGACTTCAAAACCCATGTTTTTAACTGCTAACTCATGCTATATTGTCTTTGGTCTTGGACATAGATTGCCCAAGAGCTATGCTGTTTTACCCCACATCTTTCCATTAGCCACTATGTCTTGCTGTAATCAGTTGGTTTTTAGAAACTTCCTTTTTGCTTTCCATTTTCAATGCTCACAGGATTGTGTGTTAGAGTGAGCGCAGAACAATGACATTATCCAAAAGCAGAATTTGTTTTAAATGGTTTCAACCATTTTCTTTTCTATCAGCACATTTATTCTAAAAACTACATTAAAAAGAGCCAGAACTAGCTGCATTTTTATATTGGCTAAAGATGATTCTGCATTTTGTAAAATGTCTGGTTTTATAAGACATAGAGTGACACACCTCTCTGCAACAGAGCAGCTGGTCTCTCAATGGGCAATTCAGCCGCAACCCTTCTTCACCCTGGGCTTCTCATATGGAGCTGCCGTGACATCTAGTGGCCAAAGGTTAGGGAAGACATTCTTTACCCATAAAGCACACAGGAGTTCGGATTTAGAAGCATATTTACAAGCTTATATAGCTAATGAAATTTTAAATTTACACAGTGCTTTATCATTTATAACTCACTTTTGTATCAATTATTGATTTGTGGACTTGAAGGCAATATCTTTCTTATTTTGTTCAGATTTTTAAAATATTTATTATCATTGTTACACCAAAGTAATGGTTTATTCTGAATTTATTCTACAAGAATGAAATGTAGGCCTTAGCCAGTCCTGCTCAGTGGTTAGAGTTGTCGGCTCTTGGACTGAAGGGTCCCAGGTTCTATTCCCGCCTAGGGCACACACCTCGGTTGCAGTCTCAATCCCCGGCCCTGGTTGGGGTGTGTGCAGAAGACAACCAATCATTGTGTTTCTCTCATCTCACATCTGTGTTTCTCTCTTTCTGTCTCTCTCCCTCCCTTCCACACTAAAAAAAAAAAAAAAAAAGAGCAAAATGTAGGATTTGATTTCTTTGTGTTTTACTTCTACAAGAGTAACAAATCTTTACATGAAATGCAGATGATCAAACTTACGTTCTTAGCAGTCTAAGGAAACAAGTAATGAATTTGTATTAACTCAATTAAATTACAGTTAAATAATAATTAATATACATGTAAATTTTCTATGTCTTTTGCTGAGTTAATTGAATAGTAACTTTTGCTAAATTTTTAAAAAATATTTAATGCTTTTAGAGGAAGTAATAGATGACCAGAAATTGGTTTTTAAAAATAAAAAACAATAATTAAAAATTAACGGCTTGGGATCATTTTCAGCAGATTTTTAATTTTAAAGTCTATTCTCTAGTAATTAAGTTTTCTATAATTTAAGCTAAAAGAAACCACCATATGCAAATGACCAGGAAAAAGTTTTTAAATGTGTTTTTTTTTCTGATGTAATGTCTCAGCCTATGAAACTCCAAAAGCAGAGTCTGAGAGAATGTCTGATGCTTAAGTTATTTATGTAAAATTCCAATTGCAGGAGCAAGAGTGAGGGACAGGACGGACCAGGAAGGATAAGAGTAGATGCAGAGGGAGGAAGAGCTGATATAAAAGTAGAATATGGAATTGGCTACTCTTGGGTACAAGTGGGTGCTAGATCTGAGGGACCTTCTGAAAAGACTTATTGAATGTACTATACCTCCAAATCATCCACTGGAAGAATGAAAGTATAGAGCATTTATCTGTCAGCTCACATTCCCATTGGTCAAGATTTGTCACATGAGTCACAAATTCTCCCACATTTCCATGTGTGTTCAAGCATCCCAGGCTGCAGATGTCAAAGAAGGCTCATATGGGCTGAGGCAAGGCCATTCTGCTTGCACTTATACAAAACAGGTCAACATGTGTGCAGACCTGTTCTCTGCAACCATGATTAGAAAGAAAATGAGGCCAAGTGCATCTACAGTGGTAAAAGAGATGTCCAATACCTGTGTATATTACCTGTGTTATCTTCATAATAAATAGGTCATTCAAGTTCATTAATAGGAGTACTTTTATATTCTATGGACATTACTAAATATATTGATTGATGTAATCATCACTCTGTCCAATACATAATAGAGGTCAAAATTCAAAAGAGATCTTGAATCAGCAGTGAAATTCATTCATCTTGAATGGCAATTATTTTGTCAGTGTTAGTCCAAATAATGTTCACAATAGGAATTATGTGGAAATATTCACTGTTGTAAAAATTCAACATTTAAAACCAATTATCTCTATATGAAATCCTGATATGGTAGAAATAGCAGGCTGCTAATTACAAAATAGAATATGGACAATGCTTTTCAACTTTTTGCTGTCATAGATCATGAGAGGTTTTATACAGTCCATAATAAATGTGGCTCAGGGAGTCACTGATTCTCAATTTGATAGGTGAGGGAAAGCATGGTTCCCAATTATGAACCATTGATATATGATATAAAGACATACATAAAGATATATGTAAATAAAAATATACATACATGTATATATATATGTGCATACATACATATACAGGGTGGGGCAAAAGTAGGTTAAAGTTGCTGATATGGAAAAGAATACAATAATTAATAATACAAGAATAACCTCTGTGTTCACATACTCACAACTGTAAACCCTTGTCTCACCCTGGATACATATGTATGTGTATATGTGTGCGTATTTGCCAAAGATATCTAAATGCATCTCCACAAAAGCTTGAATAATTAATATTGGCCTGAATAATAGTACTGAGAACTACTTATAGTTCCCTCTTTTTATTTTCTATTTTATTTGAATTTTCTATATCATTATATATTGTCTATCAAACTAGAAAATAAAATAAAGCTATTTTTATCTGGAAAAAGAATGAATGCCCTTGATATGTTATTCTTAAGCTGATAAAAACCATCTTTCTCTGTTTCCTTGCAGGTCATGTAAGTTGTGAACACCTATGACCAGATTTCATTTATTTCATCTGCTCTGTTACTGCCATATTTGTGGACTATTAAACAAGGACCAATATATATAAAGCCCATGCTTTCTTTATAGATGACACTCTTCAATATTAAGATTGGAGGAAGAAATGTTAACCTGCTTTGTGAATTTCAAAGAGCCCACTTCCTCCTCCCACAAGAGATACCTCCTCACATTCCTTAAGGCTTTAGCAGATCCCCGTTCCCTGGGGGAGAAGCAGAGTGCACCAAATTCAGGAGCCAATGCCTCCCTTATACATTAAGAAGTCAATAACTCACTTCTACCAGGATTAGATCATTGATTCCAACATGATCTTAACAGAAGTATTTAATGCCAGCTCCCTCCCTGCTAAACCTCTTAGAATAGTTTGTTCTTAGGACATATCCTCCCAAGAGAGCAGCAGGGTAGATTCAAGCTAAGAAAGCTAAATCAACTCATCTTGGCCAGTAGCTTAGCTATATTGCTACTGAAAAAAAGTCTGTTACAAAATGGGAAATCCTGTACCCTGAACCATTCACCACTTCCTACTGAGCCTAATAGAAACTGTAAAACTCCTGATGTTGGATTAGGAAATAGTAATCATATACCTTATAAATACACTCCACGCTATAATAAAGTCAATGAAAATCCAAAGCAGATTGTTCTTAAAAATCATCTAGTTTTTCTCTTAAAAATATGCAGTTTACTACACACACAAACATGCATGGATAAAATAACAATGGCAAATAAATGTGAAAGTAAAATACTTCTGCCCTAACTGGTTTGGCTCAGTGGATAGAGCGTCCAGCCTGCAGACTGAAGGGTCCCAGGTTCGATTCCAGTCAAGAGCATGTATCTTGGTTGCGGGCACATCCCCAGTAGGGGGTGGGCAGGAGGTGGCTGATCAATGTTTCTAACTCTCTATCCCTCTCCCTTCCTCTCTGTAAAAAAATCAATAAAATATATTTTTAAAAGTACTTCTAAAATTAAGGACAATCTCCTTTTCAGAAAGCTATACATAGCCCAGCCGGCGTGGCTCAGTGGTTGAGTGTCGACTTATGAACCAGGAGGTCACGGTTTGATTCCCGGTCAGGGCTCGATCCCCAATGTGGGGCATGCAGGAGGCAGCCAATCAATGATTCTCTCTCTTCGTTGATGTTTCTATCGCTCTCTCCCTCTCCCTTTCTCTCTGAAATCATTAAAAATATATATTTTTTAAAAAAAGTCTGTTGGGGTTTAAAAAACAACAACAGAAAGCTATACATAATTCAACTGAGTTTAGTAAGGATAGAAATGTTAATAAAATAATTAATCCTCATTTAGACAAAAGTTCAATTGCAATATAACTATTTATTAAACATACTTACACTCTACACATAAAAATATCATTTAGTCTTTAAAATGAATGATTTAGAAATAAGTGTGACTGAAGAGATTTAATTTTAAATCCAGGTCAGATTTTAGGTGTGACTTCATGATGTACAACTATTCTGGGTAACAGGTTTTATTCATAGCAATTTTGTAGGTAAGAAATTAGGGCCAATAAATATTAATTCTGTTGCTCAGAGTCAAATAGTACTAGTATGTAAATGGAAGGACTGGAATAGTGCCTACATCTTAACTTGTAAGTCCAAAATATGTGTTTTTTTCTGCATCATGCTTCCTCCTTGACATTACAAAGAGAAATTTATTGTTCAATGAAAATATATATTTAAAAAAAAAAAAAAAGAATGGCACGGGACTACCAGTCTTACCTCAGGGAACTGGTCCCAAGTTAACTAAAGATAGAGTGAATGTGTGAGTCAAATACAAGCTTTCTAACAAGTCTGCCTTTTAAGGGAGAGGGGAGTGTGATCTGTCTATTAAAATTATTTGGGGGGGGGGAAATAAAATAAAATAAAATCATTGGAAGGATGGTGGGAAAGGAGCCTACTCAGCAAACACAAAGAATGATGCTTGGGAAAGAAATGAGGACCACGCAGGCTTGTAGAAGAGAGATTGCAATATCCACCGGCCTCAGGGCTACATCAGGTCCTATAGGTGGAAGACATGGAAGAACATCAGAACTAAAGCCAGAGCTGTGAGCCGTCCTAAGATCTGCTGAGGAGGGAGCGTGACTTGAACAAATAAGAAGTCTAGTAAGTAAGCTGCTGGTACTCATAGCCAAAGCTCAGAGTGAAGGTTGTATGATGTAAGAACCAGGTCTAAAATCATAGTACTCCAGGTTGACATGTGTCTGTAGTCCACATGGTCCAGGAACCTTGTTTCTCCCACCCACCCTGCTACTTCACTATCCTCTAGGGCACTTTCCTCTTCTCCCTTGGGTGCAACTGGCCTTCAGACACATGTTTTCAGCTCGTTAGACATGTTTTAAGACCCAGATCCAGAAGTGTTACACCTAATTTCTCATATATATTTGGTAAGAATTTAGGCACATGGAAACTCCTAGCTCTTAGAAAGACTGGGACATGCTGTCCTTAACTTATCCAGTGTTGTATAGTCTTTAATTTACCTTAGCTACAATTCTATAATTATGGAGGGAGAGAACAAATATTTGTGAACAACCAACACTCTTTACCTATCAATAGTAATCTATCCTCTATCTCAATTTTTATTCACTTGCCATTGATTGTACCCCTCCCTCCAGAAAGCTAGACATTTAGAAAGGGGTGTAATTCTTTATATGTATGTTTATGATTCCTACAACCTTTATGTAGGCACTATATAATCCACAGTGCAAGTTCATTTTTCCCTCAATAAATTGCTTTGTTATATTTATAAAATTCCAAGTTAGAAGAAATCCATAAGATATTATTTGGATGAAGTGTCTGAACCAATGCCCAGAACAGCAAGAAGTACCCCTCACATAACAGAATCTAAACTTTAACATAAAACATATTGCTGCAGTGTATCTTTTAAGTTTCTTATCGTTAGTAATTAGCTTTTATGTATCTATAAAAATCTGTGGGAACACATTAAAAGCACAGATTATCTTGATAACTGGGCTTTTTTTTTTTTATAAGAAAGAGATTCAAAGAATCCCTAATTATACAGAATATCTGGTTGAAAAGTTTCAGTAAATCTGGCATGTAGCTGCATTACTAAATTCAACCATTAGGATATTATTAAACTCATTCAAATCAATTATGTGTACAGTATATCATAGAAAAATAAATATTTATAGATCCTGTTAATGGCCTACAAATTGGAATTTTGATGCTTAAAGTTTCACATTTTTAATACTTAAATTTGACATCATTCAATTAATTAAATTTATTAAAATAATTTTAAATTATTGCTTAACATTAAAGGGTTTCCTTTTTCAACCAGTTAATTACAGTAACATTAACATTACATTTAATGAAATAATTCTAATCAAGATGATTAAATAATTTTGAGGTTATGTTAGGTAAAGAAACAAATCTGAACAAACAAGGATTCTAATAATTAAGCTGCAGGTACTCAGAGCCAAAGATAGGTTAGAGTGAAGGTTTCCCAGTTTGTTTTCTCAAGAAAAGCAAACATATGATAGTAAAAGAATGTCTGTCTCAACCCATGAGCAAAATACCAAGTACATAAAGTGGAAAACAATCTTTCAAAGTCAATGAAGTATCTGAATATAATACTAAGAATCTACTTCAATTATCATTGAATGTAAGATTTTTTTTTTAATTTTTTTAGAGTTTTATATTTCTGAAAGGTGTTTCCACACACAAAACAGACCAGTTTGGTGAATTACATGTACTTCTATTCATCCACGGAAAAAGATAATCATCAGGCCAGCAGCAAAACAGGCTCAAAGCACACAGTGCCAGCAAATCGTTGATCTTAAATTTAAGGAGAGAAGAAACAGACTCAGAGACGGTTGTTAAGGAATTCTGGCAGAATCTCTTCAAAGAGAGAAGTTAATAGCAGTAATAAATGACCCAGGGCACTGGTAGGAACAAATTATATAAATAAACTTAAGAAGAAGTTACACAAAAAACTTGGGCCCAAACAAATGTGAACCTGTAATTTACCAATGCAAACTCAGGATGGCAAGGACTGTAAAAAGCCATCTGACCTGCTGCTCCTCTGCTTTTTTATCAGTTATAGGAGCATCCTCTTAAGCTGTCACTTTTACAAATGTAAGCAAAATAATTTTATAAAGACATGTGTCTTCTTTTTAAACCCCAACTGACTTTTTTTAAAAAACTTATTAAACACTGTCTCCAATACACAGTCTAGATTTCCCTCTTAGCTTGAAGGAAAAGTGAGTGAATATTGGAGCATAAGGTTTATTTTAGAGTTCTTTTTTCTTTTCTTTTCTTTTTAATATTGGGCAAGTTGCAAGACAATCATGCGATGTCATTTTTTTAATTTTTATTGAATTTATTGGGGTGACCTTGGTGAATAAAATGATATAGGTTTCAAGTGTACAATTCTATAATATAGCATCTGTATATTACGTTGTGTATTCATCACCCCAAGTCAAGTCTCCTTTCATCCCTATTTATGCCTCCTTTATCCTCTTCTACCTCTACCCAATCCCTTTTTTCTCTGGTAATCACCATACTGTTGTTTGTGTCTATGAGGGGTTGTTGGGGGTTTTTTTTCTTAATCTCTTCACCTTTTTCATGCAGCCACCCCAACTCCCTTCTCCTCTGAAAGCTATCAGTCTATTCTCTGTATCTATGAGTCTGTTTCTATGTTGTTAGTTTATTTTATTCATTAGATTGCACATATAAGTGAAATCATATGGCACTGTCTTTCTCCTACTGGCTTATTTCACTTAGCACAATACTCTCCAGATCTATCCATGCTGTTACAAAGGGTAAAATTTTATTCATTTTTATGGCCAAGTAGTATTCTATTATGTAAATACTAGAGGCCCAGTGCCCAAAATCATGCAAGACCCAGACCCCCCATGCCGCGGGACCCCAGACTCCCTCCCACAATGGCCGCCGCGGGACCCAGAAGTCCCGCCCTCCTCAGCTGCAGCGGGACCCATCAATGCACCTCCTGGTGAGTCTGGTCATTGGTCATTACAGCATTACAACCACTGGGTTTTTATTATATAGATGTACCACAGCCTTTGTATCCACTCATCTACTGATAGGCATTTGGGCTGCTTACAAACCTGGGCTATTGTAAATAACATTGCAATTAACATAAAGGTGCATATATTCTTTCAAATTAGTATTTCAGGTTTCTTCAGATATATTCCCAGCAGTGGGATCACTGAGTCACAAGGAAGTTCCATTTTTAATTTTTTGAGGTAACTCTGTACTGCTTTCCACAGTGGCTGCACCAATCTGCATTCCCACCAACAGGGCACGTGGGTTCTTTTTCTCCACATCCATGCTGACAGGTATGAGGTGATATTCATTGTGGTTTTAATTCACATTTCTCTGATTAGTGACATTGAGCATCTTTTCATATGTCTACTGGCCATCTATATGTCCTCTTTGGAGAAGTGTCTATTCAAGTCCTTTGCCCATTTCTTAATTAGATTGTTTGTTTTTTGAGTTTTATAAGATCTTTATAAATTTTGGATAGTAATTCCTTATCTGATGCATCATTGATGAGTATCTTCTCCCATTCAGTGGGTTGTCTTTTCATTTTGTTGATGGTTTCCTTTGCTGTGCAAAACTTTTTAGTTTGATTTTTTTCTTTTGTTTCCCTTGCTCAAGGATATATAGCAGAAAAAAAATATTGCTATGAGAAATGTCTGAGATTTTGCTGCCTATGTTTTCTTCTAGGATTTTTATGATTTTAAGTCTAACATTTAAGTCTTTAATTCAATTTGAGTTCATTCTTGTGTGTGGTGTAAGGAGGTGGTCTAGTTTCACTTTTTGCATGCATCTTTCCAATTTTCCCAACACTATTTATTAAATAGACTATCTTTATCCCATTGTATGATCTGGCCTCCTTTGTCACATATTAATTAACCTAAAAGCCTGGGTTTATTTCTGGTCTCTCTAGTCTGTTCCATTGATCTACATGTCTGTTTTTATTATAGAGTTTTTATTTAAATTATCATACCATGGGCTGTTAAATTACCCAATGATTAGTTTGCTTTGCAAACCTAAAACAGAACTTTTTAAGATAAACTTTAACTCACTACAAATCATAAAATTATTTCCATGTAAAGTCTGTTTATTAAATGTGTTAAACTGTTTTTATAGTCCCTTTAAATTTATGGAAAGACAAAGAATTGCCTGGCAGGAATATCTGCAAAGACAATATACATTTTTCCAAAAAAATCACTTTTGTATTATAAAAATAGACAGGACACAAGGAATATCTGAAATATCCAAGGCTAGGAATTGAGTTACTAAGTCTAACATGAGCCAAGATGATCTCATTTTATGTGGAGCCATCCTTAAGACAGAGATTACAGTCCTAAATTTTGTCTAGTAGGTTTTCAGTATTTTGGCTAATTCTAAGAGGAAACATTTCAGACTTCTTCATCTCCTGATTACAAGAAATGTAATAACTGATTGGGAGTTCCCCATTTTTGGATGCAAACCAATTCCTGAAAAAGATATGGTTACAAATTACTATAGCTCCCAGCAAAAAAGCATAAGGTTAATATTTTAGCATCTCTGGAATATACCTGTTAATTGTCGAGACTTTAGCTGTAGACACAATCATAGCCCTCCCTGAAAGAAACTCCAGTTTAGCTTTGTAATGCCTCACAACTGGCACAGTTAGCTATTAGGAAAATTATTCGCAACAAATATCCTGCTTCTGTCCAACAACAAAGATTTCCTGAACTATAAAGTTGCACTGCTGAATCAACAACTAGACTTTTTTCCCTATGATGAACTCAGTAGGAATTAACAACAGTAGAAACTCTGTGAAGCTTCAGGGCTCCAAGGGGAAGCTGGCCGATTCTAGAAAGGCTTCTTCCTGAGTGACTAGTTGTAACCTCTATTCACTCTTTGGTTACCATACAGATAAACCATTTGTGTATTTCTCCATGACTCCACTTTATTGGAGCACGTCAGAGGGCTACCCAGTTTCAAAGAAAATATTACGTCAGAGTATTTTGTGGCAAGATGTTAGCCTGTGAATCTGTGGTGATTTGGCATTGATTTTCTTTCCTTATTTTCATAAGCACTAGTGAAAGTAAAATTGTTCTGAACCCCGTGCTACTCCCCAAGCGAAATGCCCATGAACATACACAACGCAGAGAACCGGCAGTCTAGTCATCTAAAATGCTTTCTTGCAAACAGATTTGCCACCTTCATTTCTTAGGAAGTTGTGGTCAAAATTAAGCTCTTATAAGTCTCTAAAGAATCCTTATCATTTGGGATCCAAAAATGACCCAACATGTGATATATCTAAAAAATCTCCCATTTGAGTCAAACAAGTTACATAGCAGAGAAAGACAACATTACACATGACTGTTTTGAGGCAGAGATTGGTTTCTTCCTTGCCCGTGAGGAACGAGGAAAAATATATCTGTAATGGTCTTTCACCTGGAGTTTACAGGGCCTAAGGTCTGTTATTCTGAACAAAACTTCTCATGGAAGCAGTTAGATTTTTCTCATCGCTTTCACTTTCACAGGTGTGGCATGATACTGCTAAAATATGTATTTAAGTGAAGTAAAGCAAGAATATACACTGAGTGGCCAGATTATTATGATCTCTGAACGCATAATAATCTGGCCACTCAGTGTACTTCTCTTGAGTACCTCATTTATTTTATACCAAAGATACTATAAATCGTGTACCTGATCAGTTTTCCCCTTTGCACTGGCTGATAGAAAGCTCAGGGCAAATAGGTGGTTGATCTCCAGCAAAAGTCTAGAATACTTTTGGTACCCATTTGAGATACAAATACACTGAGTGGCCAGAATATTATGCTTTCAGAGATCATAATAATCCGACCACTCTGTATATTTAAGTGACGTAATACAAGAAAAATCATGAGCTATATAGTTTGTATTTTATAAGGCCAAGTTCATTTGAAATGTATGTGCTCTTCCCATCAAGACCCTAAAAGGAGAATAAAATGCAATTTAAAGCTTATTAAATTAACACAATTTCATTTGCTCTATAATTTAATCCTCAGAAATAATTATCTGATATAGGTATTATTATCCTTATTCTCCAGTAGGTTGACTGAAACTCAGATGTTGGGTAATTTGTGCAAGGTTATAAAACTAGTAATTGATGGAATCTGATTTTGAACCCAAGATTTGAGAGAGCAAATCCAATCTTTTTTTCACTCGGCCATGTTGCATCCTTACACAGCACCCAATATTCTTTTTGGCTGAAGGACAATACTGAGAAAAGCTCAGCATATGACTCAACATATGATACTGAGGTACCTGTGTAGATTTCCAACTTATGAGGTTCTCCGAGAGATAAGGAAGCAGCCAGAAGAACAGCAATAAATTCCTGTGTCTTTCAACAGATAACACCCAGAGCCATTCATTTTAACCTTGGCAAAGGTACACTGACTTTTGGGTTATTTTCTTTTTCTGGATTTCATTAAGATGGTGCATGTGTAAATCAAATATAGAAGGATGAAAAATGGTAAAAGAAAAATAACTCAGTGTATAAAGAAGACCAGTATTTATTTTATAAATATAATACTCTTTATAAAGCAAATTATCTCTAACACTTTTTATTTAATTTATGTAAATTAAATTTTGTTTTAAGTTTCTTGAAGGAAATAATTACTCAAAAGATCACTTTAATGTAAATTTTGTAAGCAAACATTAATCGTGAACATATCTGTCTGTAAGTAACACAGCACAATGCCTATCAGGAGGGACTTGAGAGCCATACTTCCCAGGATTTAATTCTGATTCCTCCACTTAACAGCCCTGTAGCCTTGAGCAAGTTACTTAACTTCTTAGCATCTCAACTTTATCCTTTGTAAAATAGGAGGCTCATAAAAATACTGTCCTCTTCAAGAGTTACTGTCGGAGTTAAATAAAATATACATATTAAGAACTTGGAGCTGTTACAAATTGCTGCTTATTTGGGATCTAAATAAACATCATGATGATGATGATGATGATGATGATGATGATGATGATGATGATATAAAATTACCATAACTATATTAACTACATTATTGACCTCTATAGTGTATAGTACTTTGGTTATAAAGCCAAATCTCTACAACTAAAAACACTGTTAAGCCCGTTATCAGATGCATGAGAAAGAGTTATTGAGTAAGTAGGACTATGAACTGAAATAGATAGATGACAATAGATAGATGATTGATAGATAGATAGATAGATAGATAGATATAGATAGATAGATATGATATGATATACTTACAGAGATAAAGATACATACAATAGGTACACACACTCAAATATAACAATCATATAGAAACAAACTTTATCAGTGAAGTGAAATGACAGTTTACTTACCTTAACATATAAAGATTTTTATCATTATTATTGATTTGTGAGAGAGAGAGAGAAACATCGATTTGCTGTTTCATTTATTTATGCATTCATTGGTTGATTCTTGTATGTTCCCTGACTGGGGATCGAAATCAAAACTTCAGTGTATTGGGACGATGCTCTAACCAACTGAGCTACCCAACCAGGGTACACAAGATCTTGATGCTTTAAAAATTGTTCTGGCCAAGATGTCAAAAAGTCTGAAGTTCTGCTATTAAATAACTCACTTTATTAAATAAATTCTCCCCCCCTTTTTTTTTTTATCAAAATTGCTCCTAAGAGGGGTTAGTCACACATAATAAATTTAATCAGGTATGTGATCTATCAGATTCTCTTTCCTAGAAAAATGAAGAAGCACAGGGAAGAAGAGTTCAACCTTAAGTATTCTTCTTGGGAGAGGAAGAAAGGACAGACATGGAAAGGAATAAAACGTGTCAGGGATCCACTAAAAGAGCATAGAACTAGATAGATTTTCTTCATTTCATATCCTCTGCCCTGCATGGTGAACTTTTTCTGTTAAGGGTCAGAGACTAAATATTTTAAGCTCTGCAGGCTTTACATTCTCTGTCACAACTACTCAACTCTATCACTAAAACACAAAAGCAGCACCAGATAACACTTAACAAATGAGAGTGGTCTGTGCTCCGATAGAACTCTATTTGCAAATACAGTCTTGGGTCCAGATTTGGCCTGGAGATGTAGGTCCCCTGCTCTAGACCAGTAGCCACTTGAGTTTCCTGATAAAACCCTTGCCCTATTGCCCCACAGTAAATATAATTAGTAATAAAACTTATGAAAAAAACTATTTATGAAAAGAGAGTAAAAAGAACAAATACATTCACATGTTTAAACTTTTAGTCCAAGTAAAATGCAAAGTAAACCCAAAGCTCCATTATATATATTTATTTAATGCTGACGTAAGAACACCCAAATCTGTAGAGAACTTTCATAACAATTAATTTGTGAAAACAGAGGATATGCTAGAAGGCAAGATCTCAACAGACTGAGAAAAATACTTCAGAGAATAACAGTTTGCAGTTGCTTTTATGCATTTGAGATTAAGGAGGTAATGTAAGCAAGATTGCCTGAAGGTGAGGTGGGGATTGGATTACAGATTAGTTGCGATTATGTGCTCTTGACAGTGGTCAGGCTTTAGGAGGGGTTTGAAAAAGTGGTCCTGTATTACAAGGAAGCGTCTAAGAGGGGCATTTCAAAATTTTGTAAACTTGGGTGCACAGAAAAAAACATGAATAAGGCTTGCTTACGGCAAAGATAAACCTTTTACTAAAGAAGTTGTATGCCTGAGGCGTGACTACCCACCATGTCCTGCCCCATTAGGAATTTATGATCAGGTCACCCTGAGAGGTTACTTTCCACAGAACCTCTTTTTCATCCACAATATAAACCCTGTAACTGAGAGAACACACAGGCCCCAAGTTGCCTCATATTGGTTTTCTGGAATTTGTATAAATTATTCTGTCTGAGTTTTCTTGTTCTGTACTCTCCACAGAGATTTCCCCATTTTAACAAATAAGAAAACTATGGACGAAATCAGGTCAGACCTCTTCAAAGGCCTTTTCAATGAGAGGAAAGTGGAGTCTGCTTTTACTGTAAAAAAGCCAGGTCATCTTAAAACAGATTATAGAAAATTGAAATGAGATTTAGAATAAGAAAGGAGACAGAAGTAAGCACTGGGCTGCTCCAAGGATTGCAAGAGGGATTTCCCCTCTCCTTTCCAATGCTTTCTGAGAAATTGAAATTACCATAAAAGGGGAAACTACTAAGGCCCTCATAAATACTGGGGCTACTTTATCTGTTCCTGACCCTGTCCTCTCCCTCAGAGTAAAACTTCTGTACAAATGGTAGAAATATCCAATCAACCAATGTGTGTTTTTAAATCAGAACTTATTATTAACTTTGCACAGTAGCAATCTCATAGCCAATGAGGTTTATCTGAGGTGCATTTATTGCTAATTAAAAAAAAAAATAGTACTTACTCCCTTTCAGTTAGGGAATGTTACAGGACATTATGTACATTTTTGCTAGTCAAATCTGCCAGTTCATCTGATAAGGTGGTCTTTCTTGAAACTCATGATGCCCACAAATTTTTTTCCAAGAAGGTAGAAATGTATTTCAGAACTAAATGAAATAGATGCTGAACCAATGGAGCAAATCATAATTTTAATGGAACCTTGACAAGAGAGAACTAATCTTGAGACTGATGGTTTGCTGCAGGATGCTCCTATGGAACTCTGGGATCTTTTCAGTACAGATATGAGAAGATCAAGTCAGCCACTCTTAACAAAATCACCATTGACAATACTTTACCTCTGCCTAATATTCACCAATATCCTTTAAGACCTGATGTACTAGCTGGAATTAAGCTCATTATATAAAACTAGAGGCCTGGTACACAAATTCACCAGTGGGGTCCCTTGGCTTGGCCTGTGGGATCAGGCTGAAACTGACTCTCCAACATTCCCCAAGGGGTCCTGGATTGCAAGAGGGCACAGGCCAGGCCAAGGGACCTCACCAGTGCACGATCGAGGCCAGGGAGGGACGCAGGAGGTTGGCCATCTGGGCAGGAACCATGGGAGTGCTCCAGGGCATGTCTGGCCCATCTTGCTCAGTCCCGATCAGCCAGATCTCAGCAGCAAGCTAACCTACCGGTCAGAGCGTCTGCCCCCTGGTGGTCAGTGCACATCATAGCGACTGGTCGACCGGTCGACTATCTTCCCCCTGGTGGTCAGTACATGTCATAGTGAGCAGTTGAGAGGCCTTAGCATATCATTAACATATTATGCTTTGATTGGTTGACCGGACGACTGGACACTTAGCATATTAGGCTTTTATTATATAGGATTACTTTGAAAGAGGGGTTATAATTCCATGTATAGGCCCCTGCAATTCTCCTACCCTCCCAGTAAAGAAACCCAATGGAAAAGGATAAAGATTTATACAAAATCTCAGACCTATCAATAAAATCACTATTTCCATACATCCTGTGGTTCCAAACCCACATATCTATTACTAGCCATCTCTGTGGACTGCCAATATTTTTAGTAATAGATTTATGCAGTGCCTTTTTCAGTCTTCCTATAGAAAAAAAAACAGTCAATATCTCTTTGCTTTTACGAAGGAAGATTACCAATTTACTTGGACTGTAATGTCCCAGGGATATACAGGGAGTCCCACCTACTTCTCTCAGATACTAAAGGCTGGTTCAAATTATGTTTATTTTCCCAGAAATTCCATGCTAATATAATGGATGATTTATTTTCTTGCTCTAAGACATTACTAGACTCCCAAAAGAACACAATTATCTATTACAACTCTTAGCTATAAAAGAATGTAAGATCTCAGAGGACAAGCTTCAATTCTTTTTGCCCAAAGTAAAATACCTTTGCCCACCTTATATCTAATGATGAGCTGCTAATTAACCCTGAAAGACTTAGAGGAATCCTATACCTTCCTCTTCCAAGAACAAAAAAACAGATTAGGGTATCTGTAAGATTGGCTACTGTCACAACTGGGTTCCAAATTTTTTGTTAATGTCTCAACCTCTATATGCCTTATTAAAGTCAGATCAACCTGATCCAATCCAATGGAACCCTGAAGGGAAACAAACTGTAAAAGATCTAAAGGAATAATTACCTAAAGCTCACACTTTGGGACACCCTAATTATAAACTTCCTTTCTTCCTTTTCATGCAGGAAAATAAAGAAATGCTTTAGGACTTCTAGCTCAGAAACATGGAGATCATCATAGGCCTATAGAATATTATAGCCAACAATTAGACTCAGTAGCAAAAGGTCCCCGTCCCTTTATGAGGGCCACATCTGCTATAGCCATGTTGTGCAAACAAACAGAGGACATAGTTATGGGTTCTCCTTTAACCATTTATGTTTCTCATTCTGTTGAATCTTTGCTAAACTCTACCATACTCTGCATTACTTGGTCAGTAACTGGCTGCTTATGAAGTACTCCTGCTTTTTGCACCTAATATTACCTCAGCTCAATGTAACAGTCTTAACCCAGCAACTTTGCTGCCTTTTTCACAGAATGAAGACACCCATTATTGCATTTTACTTACTACAAACTACCTTCTTGCTCCTAGGAATGATTTATAGGAAACTCTTATTGATAATGCTGACTTAATTTTGTTTATACATGGATCTTATCTCAAAGACAAAGACATTACCAAGCTGGATATGTAGTAACTTCCATGGTGGATGTAATTAAAAGTTCTTATTTACCTAAAATTAGAAGTCTGCCCAACAGACCAAATTAATTGCTCTTACTCGAGTTTGTGCATTGACCAAAGCTCAAATAGCCAGTATTTACACTGATAGTCATAGCTATGCCTTTGGTGTAACACAAAACTTTGGAATGTTGTGGAAGCAACAAGTTTCCTTAACTTTCTGAAGGCAGTCTATAAAAATGGAAAACAGGCCATAGCCAGTTTGGCTCAGTGGATAGAGCGTCAACCTGCAGACTGAAAGTCCCAGGTTTGATTCCAGTCAAGGGCACGTACCTAGGTTGCAGGCTCAATCCCTGACCCTAGTCGGGGTGCATGCAGGAGGCAATCAATTGATGTGTCTCTCTCACATCGATGTTTTTCTCTCTCTATCTCTCCCCTTCCCTTCCACTCTCTCTAAAAATCAGTGAGAAAATATCCTTGGGTGAGGATTAACAAAACAAAACAAAAAAATAGAAAACAGGTTGTAGAATCATTGGATGCCATACAGCAAGCAAAACAACTGGCAATTATCAAAATTCCAGAACATTATAAAGCTACCATCATGGAAAAGCAAAAGAAAATTATTTAGCTGATGCTGCAGCTAAGTAAGCAGCACTTAGCAATCAAATTACCCAGACCTAAGAATGTTCTTTGCTCCCTGATAAATCAATAAAAGTCTCTTTTACAGTTCTAAACACTCTAAGAAGATATGGCAACAAAAAAGGGGAACCTTTAACCCAGACAAACAAATATGGCTTCGACCCAATGGGAAACCAATCTTACCTTTATGGGGTAAATTGCCTTACTTCAAAATGTATATATACTAATGCACTGGGGTCCTAGAAGATTATTTGTTGAAGTAAACAATGTTACTGAAAACCTTCTCTCACTGTAGATCATAAAGTGAATGGCATATTCCCATGGAAAACCACTCCATGCATCCCAGGGACATTTCCCATTCCCTTTAGGTCCATATGAGGATCAAAATGCCACCATCTCAAGGATACAAACATGAGTTCATTATGATTTGTATGTTCTCTCATTGAGTTTGAGGCTTTCCCTAGGGGAGCAACAGCCTTAATAATAGATAAATTTTTGTTGGAAAAATAACTCTTAATTGGGAAATTCCCTCTCAGCTACACAGTGACTAAGGGACTCATTTCAGTGGACAAATAATGCAATCCATTTGTAGCATTTAGCCTATTCTACAGCATTTTTATTGTCTTTATCACACTCAGTCCTCTATTTGGTGGAATGTACCAGTGGTACAATTAAAACTCAATTTGCTAACTTTTAAGAAACTTTTAATCTCCCTTGGATAAAAGAACTTCTTATAGCCCTAACCACCCTCAAGAGAGCACATAGTGCCCCGGCTGGCTAGCTCAATTGGTTAGAGAAAGCATTGTGCTGATACCCCAGGGTTGTGGGTTTGATTCCCGGTCAGGGCACTTGCAAGAATCAACCAATGAATGCATAAATAAGTAGAACAAAAAAAGTGATTTTTTTTTTCTCTTCCTCCCTCTCTCTTCCTCTCTCTCTAAAGTTAATAAATAAAATTTTAATTTTTTAAAAAGAGTACGTAGTCTTGCCCTAACCAGTTTGGCTCAGTGGATAGAGCATCGGCCTGAGGACTGAAGGGTCCCGGGTTCGATTCCGGTCAAGGGCATGTGCCTTGGTTGCGGGCACATCCCCAGTAGGGGGTGTGCAGGAGGCAGCTGATCAATATGTCTCTCTCACTGATGTTTTTAACTCTCTATTCCTCTCCCTTCCTCTCAGTAAAAAATCAATAAAATATATATTTTTTTAAAAAGAGTACATAGTCTTAACTATCCTATAATCTGATTCCCCTGCCCTGCCTCATGTTATCTTATGCTCCCTCCTTAATCTCACATGGATAAAAGAAACTGCAAATTTTTATTTCCCAAAGCATTTATCTTAGTCCATTGAGATTTTGCTTCCAGGTGTATCCTCTGTTTGACTCAAATAAATTTTTATTAAAAATCCCTACCAGTAGTGATGAAATTCCACTCCAAAAAAATAAATAAATAAATCCCTACCAGAAAAAATGGGTTTGGACATTCTTATATCAACAAAACAAACTTAAAAATTTTAAGGAACCCAAAGTCAAGATGGCAAATGGCAGAACCTGCATTGAAACCCAGATTGTCTGACGCCAAAGCCCATGATGAAAAAGAACTGACATTTCCATCAGTGGAAAAGTGGTCTTCACTAGAGCCCGTAAGGGACACTGACAGCATAAGAACCAGTTGCAGGGCTGAAACCGGTTTGGCTCAGTGGATAGAGCATTGGTCTGCGGACTGGAAGGTCCCAGGTTTGATTCTGGTCGAGGGCATGTACACTGGTTGCGGGCACATCCCCCAGTGGGGGGTGTGCAGGAGGCAGCTGGTTGATGTCTCTCTCTCATCGATGTTTCTAGCTCTCTATCGCTCTCCCTTCCTCTCTATGAAAAGTCAATAAAATATGTTTTTTTAAAAATAAGAAGAACCAGTTGCAGGGAAAGCAGGGTTATTGCAGCAGAGTATTCATTCACACTGGAGGTTCTTGATAAACATTCTATAATAGTATCATGACTCTAATAGTTACTGCTGGGCATTTCAAGAAAATGTAGACTATATATACTCAACCTATATTTTTGTTACTCTATATCAGGGGTGGGGAACCTTTCTTCTGCCAAGGGCCATTTGAATATTTATAACATCATTTGCTTAATGTAATTTACTTAATATAAATTTATGTTGCCATGAAAAAAGCTTTTAGATTTATTGAACTACTCATCCCACCTGCGGTCTCCTTGGCGAAGCCAGACCACATTATTTTGCGGGCCTTATACAGCCCACTGGCCAGATGTTCCCCACCCCTGCTCCATATAATTCAATTTCTTTGGAAGTCCTCAGGCATAAGTTGACTGTTTTTCAGAGTAAGATAAGTTAACATTTATTTTAAAACTATACATTAATAAATATGTGTCCTAGAAGACGAAGAAAAAAATGTATTAGAAAGAATAAAAAAAAAAAACACAGAAAATTTTTATTTAAATTTTGCTAAACACCGGGGGGCAGAAGCGGGGAGTGATTGGTAAATCCAATTCAAAGCACTGATTGGTCTCTTACTCAAATAACATTACACATGCACACAAATAAAATGTGTGGGAAACTTTTAAAAGAATAATCAGGAAAGACAGATGGGCTTCAAAGTAAAGAACTGGTTCTCACAAAAGAGCCACTTGCAATAATTCACGCAGTGAAACATATGACATCACAGTGTACGTTTTATTTATAAGGGATTAGTTGGTTCTATCCTGAGAATAAGCACAATGCACTCCAGATTTTCCTTAGGCTGCTGAGATTACATTATGACATTGATTTCTGTATCTGTCATCATATTGAAACCTTAAAATGTATTTCTGAGCTAGGATAGACTACCTCAGGTCTTTGAGTAGGGCTATTGTATCACTAAGATTGCAAAAGGATCATGACTGAAAAAAGCACAATTTATTATTAACGTAATTCTGAAAAACAATTTCAATTTTATATCATTTCTCCTGTGACTTTCAGGTAGCATCTAATGACTATATCAAGCACATTCTAAAAACATTATTTTAGGAATCCAGGGATGACAAAGGAGGCAATTTGGACAAATGCTCAGTTAGAAAAGCTTAACAAAATATTAAAAACATATTATCCAAAGCATCAGAAGGCCAAAAGATAGTAAGGAATTACAGACCAAGATCTGGGGAGGTTGAGGACCGAGGAGATGGGCCTGGCGTTTGAAACTACTGACTCTCTTGGGGGATTTGACAAACACAGAAGGGGCGACTCAGTGGCTAAAAAGCTGGACAGTGCTGCTGACAGGATCATCGAGCTATAAGGAAAGGGGGTGGAGTCCATGGGTATCAGTTTTCTTTCGGTTAGTGTGGGTTTGACATAACTGGGTTTAACCCCAAATTAACTAGTATTTGCATTGTGAAAAACAAACTCAATTCTAATTAAAAGAAAAAGCTTGTCAGCATGAATTTCTTTAAAACATTATATTGCCTGGCAGGTGTGGCTCAGTTGGTTATGCATTACCCCGTGTACAAGGAGATCACAGGTTCCATTCCTAGTCAGGGCACATGCCCAGGTTTCAGGCTTGATCCCCATCAGGGGGCATACAGGAGACAGCCATTTGATGTTTCTCTCTCATCGATGTTTCTAGCTCTCTCTTCTTTTTCCTTCCTCTCTCTGAAATCAATAAAAACATATATTTTTAAATATGATATTCTATAATAGACACACCTAAAGTGAAATGATACAGAAAGTTGAAAGTAAAAGAATGATAAATGTTATGTCATATAACTCTAACAAAAGAAGCATAGTGTGACTATATTAATATAAAACACAGGCAATAGGGTGGTGAAGGCCTGGGGCAGGGTGGGAACCGGTTGGAGGTGGGCAATGGGAGAAAAAAGGGGAATATCTGTAATACCCTCAACATTAAAGATATAAAATGAAAATAAATAAATAGAAAGATAGATAAAACATAGTAGATTTCAAGGCAAAGTCATATTTTGTAATGATAAAAGTTCAATTCACCAGGATATAATAATAAATTTGTATACAATTTACAGCATAGTGTCAAATATATAAAACAAAAGTTGGCAGTACTACAAGAACTAGACAAATCTATAATCATAATGGAAGATTCTAACATATCTCTTTCAGTAAATATTACAATAAACAGACAAACTATCAATGATAATTTAGAAAATTTGAACAGTATAATTAACAAATTTAAACTAATTGACAGGCACAGAACACTGCACTAAACAAGTGTAGAATATTCATCCTTTCTAAGCACATATAACTCATTTCTTCTTTTAAATCATAAAGCAAATTTCAATAAACTTTAACAGACTGAAATCTACAATATGTTTTCTGACCAATTAAGTTACAATAAATATTAAATTTTTAGATAAACATCCTACATTGGAAATTAATTAGTACAGTCCGAAACCATTTATAGATTTGATGCAATCCCAATAAAAAATCTTAGCAGATACTTTGTGTTATTGAATTTGACAACATGATTCTATATGTATATGAAAATAATGAAGGCCAAAATAATCCTGACATCAAGATCTATATAAAACCACAGTAATTAAAACAATATGGCATTGTCACAAGGATGGATAAATAGACCTATGGAATAAAGCATAGATTCAAGAAATATTCACCAACAAATAAGGCACTGCAGAAGAGCAAGAAAAGGATGAACTTTTCCACAATTTTTGCTAAGACAATTAGATGCCTATGTGGAGACAAAGTAAAAATTGACCTTTACCTCCTGCCATGGACAAAAATATGAAAGGCAAGTCATGATAGCTTCTAGAAGGTATTATTAGAGAATATATTTATGACCTTGGGATAGGGAAAGACTTCTTTAACAGAACAAAATAATCATTTTTAAAAAGGTGGATTAAGTGGACTACATTAAATCCCATCTAATCATAGAAGGTTATGAAAAAAAGTGTTCAAAATTGGACTACATTAAAGTTCAAAACTTCTGTTTTTCAAAAGTCATCATGAAGAGAGTTAAAATCAAGCCACAAACTGGAGAAGATAATCCTAGCTAATAAAGAGAGAATATGCAAATTGACCATCACACTGTCACAAAGATGGCTGCACCCATAGCCACAAGATGGTGGCGCCCAGTCCCCTCAGCCCCGCCGGAGTCTCCCAGTCCTTTCAGCCCAGCCAGGGGTGGGGCAGCAGGCACACGATGCGACCGGACCCTCCCTCAGCCCCCCAGCTGCCCAGGGCCGGCCCAAGGCTTAGGTAACCAGGGCCAGCCGAGGTTTGCACTGCCGGCAGTGGCAGCAGCAGAGGTGTGATGGGGGTGTCGCCTTCTCCTGATCACCGGGTCACCTCCCACCCCTGAGGGCTCCTGGACTGTGAGAGGGGGCAGGCCGGGCTGAGGGACACCCCCCCCCTTCCACTGCATGAATTTTCATGCACCGGGCCTCTAGTTAACTATAATATTGAAACAAGCAGCAGACTCAGATCTTCAACAAATTAGTGAGAAAAAGTCAATGCAATCGTAATATCAGAAAGAAACTCAAACAAGTGCTTTACAAAAAAAAATATCTAAATGGCCCATAAATGTGAACAGTATTCAACATCACCTATATATATAAAAGCCTAAGCAACCGAACAACCAGAACAATTAGTCACTATGATGTGCACTGACCATCATGGGGCAGATGCTCAATGCAGGAGCTGGCCCTGGTGGTCAGTGCACTCTCACAGTGGGACTGCCACTCAGCTGACTGACCCGTCCTGGTGGCAGCCACTCACTCCCTCAGTAGTCCTGCAGGTCCAATCTCCAGAAAACGGGCCAGGCACCAATGGACCAGCACCATCAGCATGATCCCAACAGCATCACCAGCCTCCTCGGGCACCGTGGCTGCTTCCCCTCCCTAGATGCTCCACAAGGAAGAAACAATATAAAAGTGGCCACCAGGTGGCTCCCAACAACCAGTGTGAATGTCAGCGGAATGGATCCGGATCCTGGGCTGGCAAGGGCATCCCACCGCCAGCCCAGAGGGCTGATCGTGTCCTGCGCCCCCCGGCTCCTCAGGATCTCACCCGTGCACAAATTCATGCACCAGGCCTCTAGTAAGTAATAAGGGGAATGAAAATTAAAGCCACCATGATATAGCACAATATCCCACCAGAATGGCCAGAATAAAAATATCTGATAATATTAGTATTTGAAAATGTGTGCAACAGTGGGAATTCTAATACTGATGGCAGGAGTAACATTAACAATACTATGGAAAACAGTTTAGAACTATCTTTTAACCTTTTGCACTCGGATGTCGAGTGTGACTCGACACGGTTAGCATCAGTAGCAGCTCGTATGTCGAATTGTATTGAATGTATCAATAATTTGAAATATAAAAAAATCCAAATAAATAAGTTTGTATGAAAAGAAACTCCAGTTTTTTATTCTACTGCCGCACTTTGTAAAATCTGGGGTATTTAAAAAATTAAATCCCGAGTAGAATAAAGGAATTGAGAAAAAAGCAAGTGAGTGCAAAGGGTTAAATTTAAAGATAAATATGACCTAACCATTTCCATTCTTGGTATGTAACTAGCAATAAATATGTGTGCGTGTGCTTCAAGAGACATGATCAAGAATGTTCATGGCAATCTATATATATAAAAGCCTAAGCGACGGTTACTACAGGACGACCAAACAACTGGCCAGTAGCTATGACATGCCCTGACCACCCGGGGGCAGACGCTCAATGCAGGAGCTGTCCCAGGGTGGTCAGTGCACTCCCACAGCCAACCTCCTGCGGCCAGCCAACCTCCCGCAGTCCCTTCCCCCAGCTGGCCAGCCCCGATCGGCCTCAATTGCCAGCCAGGCCAAGGGACCCCACCCATACACAAATTCATGCACCGGTCATCTAGTATCATTTATAATATCAAAAAGTTGGAGACAGTGCAAGTGCCAATCAATGGAAATGATAAATTATGGTATATTCATGTAATGGAACTCTATGCAACAATGAAAATGAATAAACTACACACAGACAACAGCACGGATGATTCTTTACGAACAAATTTATTGAGATAAAGTCAGATACAGAAGAATGTATGTCAGTTTAATTTACATAAAGTTTTTTAAATAGACAAAACTAAACTACAGGGATTATGGATATGTGCTTGACTACATCTATAAAGAAAAACAAATAATTATAATTTTAGTCAAGATATTAACTAACTTTAGGAGAGATAGAGGGGGTAATGATTGGGAGGGAGTGTGAAAGGAAGCTTCTGTGGAGATGACAATGTACTACATCTTTTTTTTTTTTTTTTAGGTGTAGAAATGGAATATATTTTCTTTAAATTAAAAACTGAGAAGAAAATGCCACTTAACCTTGGTATGTAAGTGTACTAGTAGGTCAGCAGGAAAAAACACTGTATAAGCTTGTCTCTTTGATACCAAGAAGATATTCTAGGACGAGCTTTAATATGTTTCCATGTTTCCTACTAAACGCTTCTTTTCTGCTGCTTTTCATTCTTTTCCATATTTCACAGCAGAGGTTTGGTACCACCTTTAAAACTTCATTAACAGGAACAAATCCAATATCCACAGATTTCTTCTCAAAAGTCACGCTAACCCATGAATACTCTAGCCATGAAAAAACTCAATAGGACACAGACGAATCCAATGAATATAAGAAGAAATCTATTGAGTTTTGGAATGTTTGGAGCATTGGATCGGTCTAGGATTATGAAACCTAAACCTCCCATTGTAAACAGGAAGCTGGATGCGAGTCCTTCCATAAGATATTGTCCATTTACTCTGTATGCCAAGAAAGCTACTGGTCTTTGGTGCCCAGGTTCATCGGTCATGGAGCCAACACTTGGAGTTTCAACAATAACATCATAAATTACCGTATTTTCCGGCATATAAGACGACTTTTTAACCCAGGAAAAATCTCAAAAGTCAGGGGTCTTATGTGCTGGAAAATACGGTATTTGGGTTTTAAGCAATCTGATATACATTGTCAGAGATTTTTCTAACCTAGTATTCCTCCGGTGATGAGGAAGTAAGACACCACCACCAGAGCGTACACCGTCGTGGCCAAGGGCTTGTGCACCCAGGGCGGCTTCTTCAGCTTCAGGTTGGGGCATTCCAGCACTAGGAACGGGACTCGGTACAAACTCTCCATGTTGGTGGTGGCGAGAGCAGCGCTCCTCTCCAGCCCCACACGCCACCCGGAAACGGACCAGTCCCTGTACTGTGTCTTGACCTGAATGGGTTACTAGTATATAGGTATTCACTTTGCAATAAGTCATTAAGCTGTATTTTTATTTTGCATAGTATTCTGTATGTGTCTTATTTGTCACAATTTAAAAGTATTTTTTAATTACCCTCTGGCCCTGGCTGGTGTGGCTCAGTTGGTTGAGCATTGTCCCATGCACCAAAAGGTCATCAGTTTGATTCCCAGTCAGGACATATGCCCAGGTTGCAGGCTCAGTCCCCAATGGGGACGTGGGAGGCAGCCAATTGATGTTTCTCTCTCCCTCTCCATTCCTCTCTCTCTCTAAAATCAATGAAACTATATTTTTTAAAATGTCTTAATTACCTTCTCCATTAGGACAGAAATTAAAATTCAAAATGTTATTTTGATATCTATCTGATATTGTAATGATATACTTGAAAATGAGTAAAATATACTGACATTGCAGAAAAATATTCACCAATGATTGAGCCAAGCTAATAATAGAAATAACAACAAATTTAATATTAATAATGGCTGAGAAATACAGCACTTAGTATGTGTCAGGCACTATTCTAAGCACTTATGTATATTAAATCATTTGATCTGGCAAGCACTATAAAACATATAGAACAGACATATCTGAATATATATCCTCCCTTCTAATCTGAATCATAGTAATACTATTTGTGAAGAAATACACAACACAAGGAAAACAGCTCTGGGCATTATAGCCACCACTGTTTCCACGGTGTATCCTTTTCCAAAGTCACAGGTCACAGCAAACAAAATCACTTGTCAAGGAGTTTATGTCAGTAGTCAAGAGATTAGAACCACCTTCTTACACCATATACAAGAATAAGCTCAAGTGGATTAAAGACTTAACTGTAAGACCTGAAACCGTTAAAACTCCTAGAAGGAAACATAAGCATTAAACTCTCTGACATTTCTTTTAGCAATATTTTTTTCTAATATGGTATCTCCTTGGGCAAAGGAAACAGAAGAAAAAATAAATAAATGGAACTACATCAAACTAAAAAGTTTTGGGACAGCAAAAGAAACCATCAACAAAATGAAAAGACAATCTACTGAATGGAAAAAAATATTTGCCAATGATACATCTGATAAGGATATTAATAATATCCAAAATGTACCTCACACCTGTCAGAATGACTATCATCAACACATCAAAAACAAACAAGTGTTGGCAAGGATGTGGAGAAAAGGGAACCCTTGGACACTGTTGGTGAAAATGAAAATTGGTGCAACCACAATGGAAAATAATATAGCGGTTCCTCAAAAAATAAAAAAATAAAAATGGGATTGCCTATGACCCAGCAATTCCACTACTGGCTATATATCTGAAACCCAAAACACTAATTCGAAAATATATATGTACCTAGAGAGTATTATGCTACATGAAATAAGTTAGACAGTGAAAGGCAAATGCCACCTGATTTCACTTATATGTGGAATCTAAAGAACAAACAAAAAAAATGAACAAACCAAACAGAAATAAACCCATAGATATAGAAAACAAACTGATAATTGTCCGAGGGGAGGGGCGTTAGAGGGTTGGTTGAACAGGTGAAGGAATTAAGAAGTACAAATTGGTAGTTACAAAACAGTCACAGGGATAAAAAGTACAGCATAGGGAATATAGTCAATAATCTATAATAATAAAAGGGTAATATGCTAATTAGACAGAACGTCCTTCTGGGAGTCATTCCGGACATCCTTCCTGACAAAGCCGGGGCTGTAGCGAAGCCTGGGTCCTGGGTGCCTAGCTGCGGCGGCCAAAGGGAAGCAGCCCAGGTCCTGGGTGCCTACTGGTGGCAGCCAGAGCAAAGCCCAGGTCCCAGGTGCCGGAGGGAAGCCGGTGCCAGCAGCCAGGGGAAGGAAGGCTTACTCGTGCATGAATTTTCATGCATCGGGCCTCTAGTATTGTAATAACTATGTATGGTACCAGGTAGATACTTAAAATATCGGGGGGATTACTTTGTAAATTATATAATTGTCCAACCACTGTGCTGTACACCTGAAGCTAATATAAAATATAAAGTTGACTGTCAACTTTAATTTAAAAATAAATTTTTTTTTAAAAAAGAAGAGAGTAGATATTTTTAAAAGATCAAGTCTGTCCATTAGCTATGGGTGGAGCCAGTTGGGAAGCATCTATAATAATAAAAGTATAATATGCTAATTAGATAGGACATCCTTCTGGACGTCCTTCCTTCCAGACAAAGCCACAGCAGGCGGGGGCCACAGCAGAGGCGACAGAGGCCCCGGGCCGCAGCAGTGGCAGGCGGGGGCTGGGGCCACGGCGCTTGCACAAGTTTTGTGCATCGGGCCTCTAGTTGTAAATAAATGAGTGAATTTAGCAGAAGATTTTTTAAATCCAGGTTGTCTAACTAATGCAGCCATTTTTAGACATCTCTTCTCTTGCCTTCAAATCCTCCTCAATAGAAGACTATGATAAGAAATATTTCTCTATTTAATTTTTAATATCCAAATATAATGTTGAAATAACTTTTTCTTATATCAGCTAATTTCCCAAATAAAATTAAGCTGACCTTACAGGGTAGTAATGAGAAACAGCCACCAAATGCACCATGGTTGGAAGGATGTATTCGACCAAGTAGAACACAGTTAAATATGTAAACACTACAGTATCTTTGAGGTGTTATGAATATATTTTGATCCTTTTTCAATTCTGAGATTAAAAGCTCACTGAGGATTGTGTTTTAGCTTATGAAAACTTAGATAGCCAATCTACTATTTGGTAAAATAAAATCAGTTTCTTTAGATACACAGAATGGCATGGCCAACTAACTTGGAGTTGGTTGGATATTTTACTTTCAGTTCTCTGTTTATATTTGGTATAGATACACTGATTGTTTGAGCTCCTTTGCTCTCTCATTACTACCCTGTAAGGTCAGCTTAATTTTACATAAAATAGCTGCAGATGTAAAAAAATCATTCTTCCTATAACTTTGATCAAAAAATATCAGTGTGGGCCTTTGGCATGGTGATGACACTTGTAGAGCAGAATACTAGATAGCTATCAATATATGAAAAGGTTGTTCTGCTAGCTTTAAAAGTTCAGTGGAGAACAGTCTGTTTTACCTGGACTTACTGAAACATTAAAGCAATATTATCAAGCTGTGATGATGAACATACATACAAGATAAAATCTTGTAGGGTTTTTTAAATTTACAGTAGGAAATACTAATTTTCTTTCTGTTGTGTTCTCTTTACAAATAGTCACCCCTATAAATTTAACTTTTTAAAAAGAATGTTTGTGCTGGGCTGTGTGGCTTGGTTGCTTGGAGCTTCAACGCATGCACCAAAACGTGGCGGTACAATTCCTGGTCAGGGCACATACCCAGGGTGCGGGTTCAATCCCCAGTTGGGATGCATATGGGAGGCAATCAATAAAAATAAAGAATGTTCAACTATGCAAATATAAAATATAGTAATACAACCATTTCACAATATATATATTACAGAGATATAGTAAAAAATGTTTTTTAAGGCTACCAAGGTATAAAACTGTATCTCTTTCACAATCAGGATGCTGTAAAGTATGATGCAGATTTTTAGTAATAATAGACTTAATTTTTTAAATTAAATTTATTGGGGTGATATCAGTCAATAGAATCATATCGGTTTCAGGTATAGATTTATATGATACAAGAACTGTATATTTCACTGTATGTCCGCCACCCAAAGTCAAATCTTCCGTCACCACATATTAATTAGACTTAATTTAAATAGGAAGGTTTAGTATACAATCCTGAGTGTGCATTCATTAATTCAGCACTGAGATACCTTTTGTAACCCTTATTATATTTTTTATTAATCTTTTATTTTATCTCAAAATAATTATAGATCGCATGCAGTTGTAAGAAATAATATAGAGAGGGAGGATATTTAACTCACCTTGTGATTGCTCAAGACAAGCCTTATTAATAAGTTCCTTTGCTTATTAAACCTCCACCAACTTAAAAATAATACTAATAATAGGGAGAGATCTCATATAACACTTATATACCTTCCCCCAATGGAAATATCTTACAAATGTCACAACCAGGATAGTGACATTAATATAGTGAAAATACAGGCAATTTCTATCACCACAGGTATTTCTTGAGTTGCCCTTGTGTAGCCACAACCCCTCTCCTCTGATCTTCCTTTATCCCACATCAGTGACAACTAATATATTCATCTCTATCATTTTGTCAATCAGAATATATATAATTGTAGTACATAACATTTCAGGATGGGCTTTTTATTATTATTATTCAGCATAATTCTCTGAAGATTCATCTAAGTTGTTGGCTGTAACAACAGTTTGTTCTTATTGTTGAGTAGTGTGGTATGGATGTACTGTGGTTTGTTTAACCATTCACCTGTTGAAGGATATCTGATTTGTCACTAGTTTGGGGCTATTATACACAAAGCTGCTATAAACATTTCGTACAGGTTTTTGTGGGAACAAACTTCTTTTGTTTTTTCTTTGTTTATTGACCAATTTATTTGGTACTCTGACCGAGAATCGAACCCACATACACATGAGACAAGACTCTAACCAACTGAGCCACACAGGCTAGGGCAAACATAAGTTTTTATTTCTCTGGAATAAATGCCAGAAGTGCAATCACTGGGTCATATTGTAGCTGGGTGGGTTTTTTAAAACTGTTTCCCAAAGTAGCTGTACCATTTTTACATTACCACCAGCAATGTGTGAGTGCTCCAGTTTTTTTATATCCTGACCAGCATTTGGTGAACCCTTCTATAATTTTTTTATTGATTGATTTTAGAGAGAGAAGAAGAGGAGAAAAAGAGAGACATCGAGTTGTTGTTCCACTTATTAATGTATTCATTAGTTGGGATTGAAGCCATAATCTTGGCTATTGGGTCAATGCTCTAACCCAGTGGTCGGCAAACTCATTAGTCAACAGAGCGGCAAACCGCGGCTCGCGAGCCAGTTTGCCGACCACTGCTCTAACCAACTGAGCTACCTGGCCAGGGCAACTCTACTGTAATTTTTTATGTCAGCATATTCCTGGGACATAAATATTAAGACAATGTATTTGTGTAAGTAATTCCATTTTCTTGTGAAATGATTTGTTCAATTACATATAAATGAAAGATGGCCACTTAAGAAGAATTAAGAATAAAAGTTGAAACCAATAAACTAGGCAACAACTACATATCCTATTTTACTTCATAAGTTTCTCTAATATAATTTTTATAAGCCAATGACTTATCCTCCATAAGAATAAGCTCTTGACAAGCTCAACTTTACCAATCGCATCTTAAGTTTACAGCTTTACCAACAATTTGTTGTGTTTGGGGAGTTCTTTTGGTCAAAATTCAGTAAAGAAAAAAATAACTTATCAGCATAAACAAATAACCTAAAAACAGAGTATTATCACATGTATTCACTTCATTTTCTATTCTTTCATTTTCTATTTCTTTTCTTTTTTTCAGATTTACTTTCCCCTTTCTTCATATTATTTATCTAAGCCAATTATTACCTCTCAAACACAATTGTCCACAGAAGTGTTGCTAATCATTTGAAGAGACTCAGAAAACAAAGTCATAATCCATCTAGACTCAACTCACCACCTCAAGAAATCCACAGGATTATATACCTATTCAGTTATTCAGAGAGTTAAATCCAGGCTTAGGTATAATAAAAGCTTGCTAAAATGTCTTTTGTCCTTTTACTGGAATACACAGTCTCACATGCAAAACAGAGAAGCAGGAAGCGATCACAGGAAGAGGAAAGATAGCACTACAGACTGAGAATAACCAGAACATGTTCTCTTGTGTTTTAAGTTAGCCTCTGCTTTCCATACCTTGAGAAGCATCAAATTAAAAGAATGTGACTTGAGACAGCAAAAAAAAGAGAGAGTAACCACATAGATTTACAGGCATACTCATAAGTCCATGTAGTTGCACAGCTCCAGGCAGAAGGTTTATGTTCATTGAAGAGTGGAAAATGTTTAAGTTTTTCCAGAAGCACCATCTGTTTCTACGGCTGGTCTTGGTTTGAATTATTTATTACAATAATCTCAGATTTATCAGGTTAACCTTTGGATTGCCTCTTAAAAATAACTATGGAATATTTAGAATTTTTTGAGTAATGTGGTAGAATACAGGAATTAATTTTACCGTTTTATTGAGAGGACTTTAAAGTCTTTATCATAACAAAATTGACCCCCCAAAAATTAGGCTGTTTATGACATTTAATAGGTTTGCTTTGTACACATATACACAATAAGTCCACAAGATGGCGCTAAGATAATTAAAAATTTTAAAGGATTATGGGTTGTGCAACTTCAAATAACTAAAAAAACAAACAAACAAAATTTCCCACCATGGTTATTGTAAGATAGCTGCCTTATTGGTCTCTTAATGAAAAATGGAGCCGAGGAAAAGAAAACAGTTTCCAAAATCAAAGCCAGGATTTTAAAAGCTGACAAATGGCTTTCTATGAATCTTTATGATCTGGTACGTCTCAGTATCTTAAGAAAAATATAAGTGACTTCCTATAAGCAAAGTTAAAGATAAATGGAATGCTATGAAAGGATTAAATATAGAAACATTGAGGGGAAAATGCATTTCCAAAAGACAGCATAGCTTTCCCCAGTGCAAAATTACATTAATCTCAATGAGAGTTATTCTTACAAAATGGAGGGAGAAAATAACAATTTTTCACGTATTTGTTGATGTAAGAAACATCCAAAACTATAGCGAATTTTCATAAGAGTTTATATGAGCCAAGCTGACAACAATTGCCAGGAGGCAAGATGTCAAATGCTCTAGAACAGCGATTTTCAACCAGCGTGCCGCAAGGATTTTTAACATCTGCAATACCGGACTATTTAGTCAGGGGCACTGACCTCTTTTCCCTTAGATTGTCAAATAAAATAAAATTACAACAGCCAACACAACAATAGCCATCTGGTATGAATGAATCAACATTATACCTATTTTTTTGTCAGATCAGCAAAAAAAATATTTTTGTGTGTGCCGCAGAATTTTAGTAATTAGTTCATGTGTGCCATGAGATGAAAAAAGTTGAAAATAACTGCTCTAGAAGACAGTTTTTCAGTTTCTTTTATGCATTTAAAATTAAGGAGGAAATATAAGGAAAATTACATGAAGGTGGGAGAAAGTAAGGCAGAGACCTAATTATAGGATAGTTAAGATTATGTGCTCTCTTGCTTCAGAAGGAGAGGTCTGAAAAGAGGCATTTCAAGGGTGTCTTAATATAGATGTGCTGAAACAATGGACAAGGCTTGCTAAAGGCAAAGATAAGCTTTTTACTAAAGAAGTTATATGCCTCGGACATGACTCTTCACCATGACCTACCCAGTTAGGAACTTATGATTAGGTCACCTTGTGAGGTTACTTTCCATGCAACCTCTTTTTTGTCCACATATTTAAGAACTCCAATTATAGCTTCTTGGGTTTTGTAGACTGGGACAACAAATGTTCAGTTAAAAATAGACAGATTTTTAAAAATCAGTTAAGAGCCTAATTACCACACCAAATTGACTAGTCCATTTCCATTCTCTTGAACTAAGTCATGAAGCTTGCAGACCATTAACATAGTCGGTCTAATTCAACTGCATTTCCCCAAGGTTTGGCTTCAAGACAGCATCTAACTGGTTGATAGCACTGGAGAGCACTAGAGGGTACAGGCTACAATTCCTTCTAGATGAAGGTATCAGCCTTCTTTTCTGTGTTTCTTTTGGTTTTGTTGATGCTGTATTATTTTTTGGCTTAACCTTTTCCCTCACTCATACCTAATTCATTTGTACTATTTGGGAGCAGGAAGAACTGAGAAGCAATTATTCCTCATTTTTCTTGGCTTAAAAGTGTCCTTTTATTGATTATCAGCCATTTTTGAATAGTGTGGATAAATTTTTAAGTTTGTTAGCACAAAGTTACACATGAAGAATAAAATGGGGTCCTGGTGGTTTTTGAAAGCATAAAACACAACTTAGAAAAGAAGTTCTAGTCCCATAAGATCAATGTTTTTCTTAGTGAAAAACATTTCAGACTATGAGTCATGTGTAACTTAGCTAGGAGTTTTAAATCTTTAAATCTTAATCCTTTGAATCTTTATGGAGGCGAGCTCTTAAATGGAAAGCATCCCATACCTAACTCCTAAATGGCCTCTTTTAAGATTAAAGTATAGCATCAATTATGCATGGCCATGTTGAAATCCTGTTACTGAACAAATTTTTCAAAATTCATTTCTTAATTATCAAATTAATAGTCAATGGAGGGAAAAAATATATCCTCTTCCTGGGTTCACCTTCAGTTTAGTGGCTATTCAGTAATATTCACAGCTAAAGGGAAGAGGAAATAATTGCAGGGTAGCCTTTCCATTATTATCTCTTTGTTTTGAGTCCCTAGGATATGTTGATAACAAATGAACCCAGACAGAAAACAGAAGCCCAGAGTTCACTGCCCCAACATCCATGGCTGAAGAAAAACCCTGCCAAAAACATTAGCTCAGGAAGACAGGAAGCATGACATGGACAAGAACAGGCAAATGCAGTTAAATGTGGCAGACACTGTGAATTTGAGTCACTGTATATTCAAGGATGAATAAGACACCATTCTTGTCCTCACAGACTTCATAGCCCAGTTAAGAAACAGGCATTTATACAAATAATCACAATAGCTGCTGTCACTGTACAGATCATCACACCACTAGGAGGTAGGTTTGAGTTGCAGTGGCTATAAGACCCTACACCCAGACAAGAACTGTTTAGAACAGTTTCCTGAGCATTGCCTGGATGCGATGGGTAGCACCAAAGTGGTATGAGATCCTTACAATGTCCTTATACTCAAGTTGTTACCTTTCTAGCTTAGGCAAGAAAACTAATATACAAAAACGCTGAACATAGCTCTAGCAAAGATGTAAATCCAACTAATATTGCAGTCTAGCAGCTGTAAAGTCTATATTTGTGTTTCCTTTCCAACATTCTCAACCCTGCCTGACTTTAAATTATAGATGCTCAAAGGGTAAGAATCTGTTTGAACAGCAGTGATCTATAAAGGAAGTTTGGGAAGAGGCAATTTGACTTCTATTCTCCCTCCTCTATTGAAGCTGCACTTTTCAGGGTTTACAATGAATTCTTAGTTGAAGGTTCAAACATCATTGTAGAATCATATCATGCTCTATGTGTTATGTCATTCTTTTTCTGTCTCCCTCACCATACCCAGCCAGTTGCCAAACCTTGTAGTTACCACCAGTGTCTCTCACATCCATCCCTTCTTTCCCATTCACACTAACCGTATTAATCCTAGTCCTCTCCCCCTCCCCCCGCCCCCAAGTCTCATGCACACTTAAAGGATTAACTGAAGAACATTGAATAAAGGGACTATTTACAGCGGTGTAAAAGGTAGTGAAGCTCCCAGGGACTTACAACAGCTGGAAGCCATCACCACCTTGAGTCCTGAAGGAGCAAGATGAGGGATTGTGTTACTGAAACCCAAAAAGAGTTGTACTTCTGAGAAAGGGGCCACCTGATAGAGAATGTGGCTTCAAGGAAAAGGAAGGCAACATCATGACCCAGAGCTGTAGGGAATTTGTGGAAAAGAACAAATACTCCAGCCTCTTTCTCCTTTGACACCCCAATCTCCAGTTTTTTGGTCTCCAATTGGCCAAGCCTAGTTAAAAGCCAGATGCAAAGGAGCCCCGGTGACTAGTCCACAAGGCTCTTAAGGGCAGAGACTAGACCTCCAGGGACAAAGAAAGAACAGCGCACTCTCCTCGGGAAGCTCAAAGCCCAGGATAGCTCACCTAGACTTTGTAATTACCTAACTGTTCTCTCCCTTCTATGGTTCCATGTATTGGTTCCATAAATAGTTTTTAATTTTTTTTTAGTTGGAGTTACACATCACAAAAGCATTCTCTACCTTCTACTTCCTTTCTAGCTCTATCTGTTTTGTTATTATCTCAGCAGTTGTATTTCTCTAAAATTATTATGTTCATTTTTTATGTTCACTCATCATCTACTTCCCCAAATAGAATTAAGCTGCTTGAGAGCATTGGACTGTGGCTAGTACAGAGGGCACTCATTTATTAATGAATAAAGGCATACACATGAATGACCACTGTATGTTGAACAATTATGACTGATGCAAAATGAATCAGCTACAAAACCTGAACCCAAGGACATAGAAATTAATTCATCTTTTTAATGCCCAGCATCTTTGAGTGTAGTTCCCAAAGATATATATTATTGTCAGGATGCACAATCCCCATCTTTTATTACAAGAGCAAAAAGGTAGAAATCACCTGTTTCTCTGTCCAATGGCAGCCAAGACATGGGCATATGACCTATACCTTGCCAATCAAATGCTCCACTTTGAACACTGGAGGAGTGGCAAACAGAAATATGTTCCGATTATATCACTTCTTGTCTTAAGAATCCATCAGTGATGCTGTTTCAAGTATTTCCAGTTAAGTATAAATTTCTTGGGCTGATTTACAGATTTCCAGGTTCTTCTTGTGTACCATTAAATTAATTAAGAACTGGAATTAGAGTTCAAGATCAGGTCTGTCCAATAACAACAACAACAAAAAACAACATGTACTGTCTTTTCAAATGTTACCTCTGGCATCAAGTGAATGAATCAGTCAGAAAAGAATTAGTGAGTTAGGCAGATGTGTTTTTATTTTACCTTACAAATCACAGAACTGATTTTACAGTTAGAAGACGTAACTTTTAAATTTTCCAAACATTCCTTTCAAATGAGAATTTATTCTCATTCATTGTGAAGGAGTCATGGCCAATTTTAACATTAAGAAACTGTTTCTTTTTGTCTCTTACAAAGAAAGCAACTAGAAAAATCAACTGCAATAAAGAAGTCATGTACTTGTCTAAGCTGTTTCATGAAATTGATTTTGGTTTCTATCAAAGTCTTCAAATCACAAAGTAGTAAAGAGTATATATAAGTGTCAAATGTTTTATTTGAACTGTTTTCTTGAAAATTCACCACTAATTCATCAAAGGAGAAGAAAGAAAGCCTAAAATCAGAATTTAAAAGAGTTTTTAGAGAATGGTAACAATTATTTCTAACCCAAAACCACAGTTCAATTCAATCAGGTGAATATAAAAATATACATTGCTATTGGCTGGTTAGTCCTTCAATGTACATCTGACTTGAGACACCATTCTTGCAAATAGAAGAGAACAATGAAGCTACAGAGGGAAAGAATACTGAGAGGGAAAGCTTATGTTTTGGTGAGCTATATCTTACATTAATGATGGTATAAATAAAATAATAATTATAACTCACCATTTATAGGTCCTGTTAGTCTTATATTAACCTTTGGTTAAGAGCCTGATTCTAGGTCCAATATTGGCAATTAAGGGATTAATTATTTAGTAGGTGATTTTAGAGATTTTTTTTCTTGCTAGAGAGTGATTACAGAAGTTAGATAGATTGTGGATAGAAAGAGATAGATGATAGATAGATAGATAGAAGATAGATAGATGATGATAGATGATAGATAGATAGATAGATAGATAGATAGATAGATAGATAGATAGATAGATAGCTGATAGATGATATTCAGATTAATTGAAAGCTTTCTGATATGGTATTGAAAATAACATTAATTTTCCTGGATGTAGTTATTAGTATATAAACACTGGTTAAAGTTGAGACATATTTCAATATACAATTTTGCAATTTCACTCAAGGCAACAGGAAACCACTGAATGGTCCCCAGTATGAGGAGAGCTTAAGTCATGTCATTACTTATTAAGGTTATATAAAGCACATGTCACCTACACCAGTAATTACTGGTATTGGTTTATGACATTCCAGGATTTCTCTACTTATCTTGAAGAGTGGTATAAAATTATCAAAACAAAATTAACATTCTTAATTTTTAAAAATATGTCTTAAGACTCTGAAAAAGAACTCAATGAATATAACCAGGTAAGTAATAAAATATTTGACTTCAAAGTTGCAGGAAATCAACAGTCTTTACCTCATAAGCTAAGCAAAATGATGGCTAAAAGTCAGAGAAATTACTCAAATCTGTGGAAACATTACTTGCCTGATGCTATACCTCCACCCAGTGGCAGTTAATGCTAACTGGACTAGGAGGACTCCAGACGGATACGGGCAAAGGAAAGAACAAGGATGCTCACAGCTGTAAAGAGCTTCTGCAAAAGGCCAGGTTCCAACATTAGAACTGCCTTGTACAAACCACATCCATTATTTCAAAGCATTCAGAGTCTCAAAGCTGCAAGACCATTTAGAATGAGGAAACTAAATCATTCAACACCTCAGTTATGCCTACAATGTGGAAAAAAAAATGAAAAGTGGAAAATTAGGTCAATTGTCCAGGTATTTGACTCTACATAATTAATAACCCTAGGGCTGACTTTTCCACTGTATATTCTTAGGTAACATTTGTATAATCTGAGATTAGAATTTGAGCATTTTGCCTTCATTGGGTTTCCTCTGATTTCCATAACATTTCTTGTGAAATGCTATTCCCTTCAGCATGTAAATTCAATGAAAGAACAATCTGTCTGATTCATAGCTATAGCCCAACCTTAAAACAATGCCTGTCCCATATTATGTTCTCAATACATATTTATCGATGTAATGAAGAAATATGATTCCTCCTATAATACTTGAGATATGTAGTCTTTTATTCTCAAATTCCTTTGAGAATCTGAAAAAAGCAATCAATCCTTTCTCCCAAGATATACATGTATAATTATGCATACAGTTTCCCTTGGACTCAATCACTCATGTTTATGGACCAAAGATAAGAAGTTCTACTCTAAAAATAACATTAAGACCAAATTTCAAAATTGGGAAATCGAGATGATTAATTGCATACATTATTTTTGCCCACCTTGCTTCAGCTGTTATTATCTCAAATCATGACCTGACAGTAAAATGAAAACTAATGGGGGGAAAAATCAGTTATATTTGAAAATCATGCAAAATATCAAAAAATATATATGAGAAGAACACAAGAAAAAAAAAAAAAGATTAATCTGAGAACACCAAACACTCAGTCTACTATTGTTCCCCTTCTCTTCTTCACAAAGTTGTGCCCAGAGTGGTCATAGTGATCAGCAGTCTGAGAAGAATGAGATTCACCAGGTCCAAATGCCCCCAAAGAAGGCACGCCTGGGGTTTTACCCCTATTCTGCAATAAGGGCCAACCCAGTGCCCAGAAGTTTCCCCATAAGTCAATAAATCTATTGCTCAAAATAATTTGACACTAAGACAGTGTCCTAGCTCTGGGCTCTGAAATCCTTATTGCACCAATAGTTGTACAACCTCCCTTTTCTATGTCTTAGGTTTTGCAACCTTTCCTTACCTGCATCTTTACGGTAGAACATAAGAATTTTTCAATTGTTCTCTCCAAGAACATTTCTATGGGCACATCTGGTGCTGGTTTGCAATTTCTTCGTTTGCAACCTCGGGAGTTCCCCAGGTGTAATTTGGCACTGGCCCCATACGTGAAAGGCAGGGAGATACTAAAGAAAGAGGCAAACCATTCCAGATTGGTAGGTGACAGGTTTAATAAGCAAGAAAATGTAATACATATGAGACTTGTCTTGAGCAGCCATAAGACAGTATCTCTGCACCCTCACACCAGAATCTTAAAAGTTTATATAGAGGCCTTATTTTTTAATATTTTGCATGATTACAGTCCAGATGGTTTCAACAACACAGTGCTCTCTCGAGGCTGCATCCTTGAAGTGACTGTCAGTATGAGAATAGTAGGCAGAACCTGCATTCCAAGGACAGGGGAAAGGGGAGGAACCTCTGATTGCCCAGGTTCAGCTCTCAAGTCAGCAGGTAGTCACATCCTCTTAACGACTCCCTCCAACAACTGGCCATAACCCATGACAGCCATCTACTTCAATTTAATTGAACTATTATTTACTGAAAACTCCTACATCCCAGACTCTCTGCCAAACATTGTGGGGGTGGAAAAAAACAAAAACAAAAACAGCAATTCCACTCCTATGAATGTTCCTGAGAGAATTAAAAACATATGCTTATGCAAAAGTTGTCCATAGCAGTATTATTCATAATACCCAAAAAGTGGAAACAACCCAGATGGTCATCAAGTGATGACAAGCTAAATAAAATGTGATATATTTATACAATGCAATACTTATTAAGTCATCAAAAGAATAAAGTAGTGACGCATGCTACAACATGATTGAATCTTAAAAACATGCTAAGTGAAAGAAGCAAAACACAGAGAACCACATAATGTTTGATAATATTTATATGAAATGTCCAGAATGGGCAAATCCACAGAGACAGAAAGTAGAGTAGTGGTTGCCAAATAGTGTGGGATTGTAGGAATTGAGATTAACTGCTAATATATACAAAGAATTTTTTTGGTGCAGGGAGATGGAAAAGTTCTGGAATTAGATAGTGATGATGGTTACACAACATAGTAAACATACTAAAAAGAACTGAAGTGTACACTTTAAAGTGGTGACTATTACGCTGTGTGAAATATATCTCAGCAACAAAAAATACTATTAAAAAAGTCAAGAGCGTCCATATTTCTGGAGAGGATGGTAATTAGGAAGAGGCACAGAAGGACTTTGGGGGAGTTAGCAGCATTTTATTTCTTGGTTTGGTTGGTAGTTACATAAGTGTTTGCTTTAACTTATTAAGCCATATATTTGTGTTTTATGCACAATTCTGAATGTATGTTTCACAATAGAAATTTTTTAAAAGAAAGAAGGTGTGAGATAGTACATTAATATCTATATGGTATTGTTTCCAACAAGAAACTAAAGTAACACAATTAACAAGGAATCTCAATTTTTTGGAAACGAGACAAATGAATATACATTTAAGGCAATAAAATGTTTACATATTATATGTGTTGGTATCATTACATATTCTTATATCTCAAATCGGCATCTTAAAAGATGTGCATTTGGGAGGGAAAGAATTACTGTATTTAAAACTGAAGCTAAATCAGAAAAATAAAGATCATATACAAATAGGAAACACTGACCTTAAAAATTTTGAAATGATCAAAAGGTAATAATATTTTTCCATAAAAAGTCAATGACAAGCCGAAACCGGTTTGGCTCAGTGGATAGAGCATCGGTCTACGAACTGAAAGGTCCCAGGTTCAATTCTGGTCAAGGGTATGTACATTGGTTGCGGACACATCCCCAGTAGGGGGGTGTGCAAAAGGCAGCTGGTCAATGTTTCTAGCTCTCTATCCCTCTCCCTTCCTCTCTGTAAAAAATCAATAAAATATATTTTTAAAAATAAAATAAAATAAGGGCTCTTGTCCTACTTGTTAAAAAAAAAAAAGTCAATGACAAATTAATCTATAACTAAAACAAGTTTGGTGAACTGTGAAAAATTCGGAAATCTAGATACTTTTTTTAAAAATATAAACACTTAGAAATTACCTGTAATATATGCAACTTGTGTTCTTTGCTCATTCACCTCTCTTCTTTCCTCCTCTTTTTCCTCCTCCTTCTCTTCTTCCTCTTCCTCTTCCTCCTTTTCCTTTCACCATTTCATACCAAATGGGTGTAAAAAGAGAAGCAAAATAATGTTGAATAAAGAAAACTCTTATAAATCAAATAACTTAAATATTTTGGGAAAGTAACCACATAAAGAAGTATTTTAAAATGGTATGTCGCCCTAGCCAGTTTGGCTCAGTGAATAGAGTGTCGACCTGCGGACTGAAGAGTACCAGGTTCCATTCTGGTTAAGGGCACATTCCTGGGTTGTGCCTCAGTCCCCAGTGGGGAGTGTGCAGGAGGCATCCAATCAATGATTCCCTCTCATCATTGATGTTTCTGTCTCTCCCTCTCTCTCTTCCTCTCTAAAAACAATAAAAATATATATTTTTTTTAAATGACGTGTCTCCCTCTCTGCAGAGAGAGTTTTACATAATAAAATTTCAGCACATGCTCAGTAGAGGTAATAATATATATTAATTAATATATTATAAATCTTTCTCTAGGAAGTCTACCATTTCTACAAATTTATTTTTTAAAAATTCTTTCTACCTAAGATCCTCCTTCCAACCAAAAAAGCAAACCAAGAAAAAAATGTCATTTAAATCCAAACCCATTTACTTAGGTTTTACTGTACCAATATACATTGAGTGGACAGATTATAATGATCTCTGAATACATAATAACCTGGCCACTCAGTATATATATATTGGGCCCGGTGCATGAATTCGTGCATTGGTAGGGTCTGGCCAGCCTGGCCAGGGAGAGGGGACATGGACGGTTGGCCGGCCTGCCTGCTGGTCGAACTCCTGGTCGAGGGAACAATTTGCATATTAGCCTTTTATTATATAGGATATACACTGAGTGGCCAGATTATTATGCGTTCAGAGATCATAATAATCTGGGCACTCAGAGTATTAGAAGTTATAAATATGTCAGGCTTTGTCCATGCAGAGCATCATATTTTATCTGTCAGATACTGACATTGATAGAACTGCAAAAAAAGGAAGAGGAAATTACTCCTTTTACTCCTGCATGGTACAAAAGCATTCTTTCTCCCTCCTCACTTGTACACCCAACTCTTTTGTATGCCTCCTACTCATCATCCTTCAAATCTCAGTATCAATATCTCTTCCTCAGGGAACAAGTTACAGCTTCACATTATTGCCTCATAGTCTCTATCCTTCCCCTTCATAGCACGTGGCACAATTGAAGTTAATGATTTGTACAGTGTTTGTTTGATACTTCTTATACCCACTAGATTGTAAACCCCATGAAAATAGAGAGCATAAATATCTGAGTTGCTATTGTATTCTAGCATCTAACCTGGTATATGGCAATAAATAAATAAACAGGAATTTTATATTTTTACTAGAGGCCCGGTGTATGAAATTCATGCATCGGGGGGTGTCCCTCAGCCCAGCCTGCACCCTCTCCAATCTGGGACTCCTTGAGGGATATCTGACTGCCTGTTTAGGCCCTATCCTATCCAGAACTTCTGGCTCCCAACTGCTCGCCTGCCTGCCTTCCTGATTGCCCCTAACCACTTCTGCCTGCCAGTCTGATCATCCCCTAACCACTCCCCTGCCAGCCTGATTGATGCCTAACTGCTCCCCTGCTAGCCTGATTGCCCCTAACTGCCCTCCCTTGAAGGCCTGGTCACCCCTAACTGCCCTCCCATGCAGGCCTGGTCCCCCCAACTGCCCTCCCCTGCAGGCCTGGGCCCCCCCAACTGCCCTCCCTTGCAGGTCTGGTCCCTCCCAACTGCCCTCCCCTGCTGGCCATCTTGTGGTGGCCATCTTATGTCCACATGGGGCAGCTATCTTGTGTGTTGAGTTACGGTCAATTTGCATATTATTCTTTTATTATATAGAACTTGAGGCCCGGTGCACGAAATTTGTGCACGGAGGGGAGGGGTGTCCCTCAGCCCAACCTGTACCCTCTCCAATCTGGGACCCCTTGGGGGATGTCCGACTGCCCGTTTAGGCCCGATCCCACCGGGCAGTCGGACATCCCTCTCACAATCCAGGACTGCTGGCTCCCAACTGCTTGCCTGCCTGCCTTCCTGATTGCCCCTAACCGCTTCTGCCTGCCAGCCTGATCACACCCTAATCACTCCCCTGCCAGCCTGATTGATGCCTAACTGCTCCCCTGCCAGCCTGTTTGCCCCTAACTGCCCTCCCCTGCAGGCCAGGTCCCCCCCAACTGCCCTTCAATGCAGGCCCGGTCACCCCCAACTTCCCTCCTCTGCTGGCCTGGTCACCCCTAACTTCCCTCCCCTGCAGGCTTGATCACCCCCAACTGCCCTTCCTTGCAGGCCTGGTCCCTCCCAACTACCCTCCCCTGCTGGCCATCTTGTGGTGGCCATCTTGTGTTCACATGGGGCAGGAACTTTGACCACATGGGGCAGCCATCTTGTGTGTTGGAGTGATGGTCAATCTGCATATTACTCTTTTATTAGATAGGATAGAGGCCTGGTGCATGGGTGGGGGCCAGCTGGTTTGCCCTGAAGGGTGTCCCGGATCAGGTTGGGGGTTCCCTTGGGGTGTGGGGCGGCCTTGGCAGGGGCCTGTGGTGGTTTTCAGGCTGGCCACGCCCCCCAGAAATCCAAGTGGAGGCCCAGGTATCTGGGATTTATTTATCTTCTATAATTGAAACTTTGTAGCCTTGAGCAGAGCCAAGCTTCCTGCTCACTCTGTGGCTGCAGCCATTTCTGTTGGAATTTATTTATCTTCTATAATTGAAACTTTGTAGCCTTGAGTGGAGACCAAGGCAGGCCAGGGCTGCAGAAACTTGGCTTCCTCCATCACCAGGGGCAACCCTAGCCTCCTGCTCTCTGCAGCTCCATGACTGCTGCCATTTCTGTTGGAATTTATTTATCTTTTATAATTGAAACTTTGTACCCTTGAGTGGAGACCTGGGCCCGCCAGGGTGTGTGGAAAGCTTGGCTTCCTCCATCACCAGGGAAACCCAAGCCTCCCTCCTGCTTGCTCCATGGCTGCAGCCATCTTGGTTGGGTTAATTTGCATACTCACTCCTGATTGGCTGGTGGGTGTGGCTTGTGGGTGTATCAGAGTGATGGTTAATTTGAATATTACTCTTTTATTAGATAGGATTCCCTTGAATTCCTTTAAGTTAAAATTCAAAAAAATTATGATGAATTTAAATACCAAATAAGACATGTGATATACATACTTAGCCTAGGACAGTTCCAAACTCCATTAAAATTTATTGTTTAATAAATATTGAACATTATTATGAGTCAGTACCAGGTCATAAAGTCAGACATTTACTATAAATTGATACGATTCTTAATCTCTTCTGAAATATTCCTATTAAATTTCCATAAATAAAAGGGAAACTTAAATGTAAGTTCTCTATTTTAATAACTGTGGCATTTAATTAAAACATAAATCTGTATAGCCCATATTACTGGTTTGGAATATATGTTTGGTCTCATCTCGTATTTTCCACTGTGTATCTCTTTCCACCTACCTGGCTTTATTAATAGAAGGTTGGTTATCTCTCTCTTCTGACCTACCCTTTCCCTTTCTGAACCCAAAGGCTTATTCATGCAAAATGCCTGGCTGATGGTGAAAACAAGAAAGGTTCCTTGCCTCGCACAGCTGTTGTTTCTTTCACTGTCACAAGATGTCACTGCTGAAAACCAGCCTTCCCAATCTAACAGACACATACATGTCTGCAGCAAAATCCTTTCTAATCCCAGTCCCTGCAAAACTCCACCCTTGAATGTAAGTTTATAGCTCTTTAATTTTCTACACAGATGCTCAGTCTTTTATTTATTTATTTTTCTAAAGCATCACACTTGGGGCAGAGTGGCTGAGTCCACAGGAATTTACAGTCTGCTTTATACTGTGCCAGAACTTGCAAGTCAGGGGCCCCTGGTTTAAAAATTTCTCTTTGATATGTTTTGTTTATCCACACTCTTAAAAGTCACCTAAAGTTTTTTACAGAAAAGAACTGAATTTCCAGTTTCTCTCGAATAATGTTGCAATACTAAACTTCTATCTGACCACAGCAACAGCCTTCTGGAGCTGAGTTGCAGGCGCTTCCTTCTGCCTCCTACATCAGATCACACAAGGCAGGCACTTCTCTACAGTCTTCTTCCACTCCACATGCTTTAATGTTGGCTGCTACCTGGCTTTAAGCAATTGAGTGTATGTTCATTCTAGGCCCTAATGCTCATCCAAGGTCAAGAATCCAGAGTCTGTCTTTTTTCACAAACTTTCCTATGTGGACCTAGGGGTCCTCACCTGCCATGAAACATTAATCAAGGCCACTTATGTTCATTAGAGAGGTCTCTGGGACCTCTCCTCCCAAAGACTCATTGACCCCCAACCATCCAGTAACAGGTTCTACAGACAAGGCCAACCATATAATTTGCAAGGCCCAGTACAAAATGAAAATGTGGGATCTCTTACTCAAAAAGCCGAAGAAGTGTCAGTGACAGTACTACAATATAAAACTTTTCCTTTTTTTATGGTCCCTCTCTCTAAACATGTCAAGATGGTTTTTTCATTTACTATTTAATAAAATAGTGGAAACCTCTCATGTATAGCCGGTTGGTCAGAAGTACAGGTAACAACCTGGGATTTCCATTGGCATCTGAGGTAGAGGACAGCCTGGTAGCACTAAACCCTTAACCTGTGGAGTCTGACATTATCTCCAGGTAGATAGTGTTGAGTTGAATTGGAGGACATCAGCTGATGTCAGAGAACTGCCACCCATTATAATTGGTGACCAGAATTGTTACAAAGCATGTTTTATTGTAAGAAGTTATCAAATCATAGTAGCCAAAGTTCTGAAGATCACCAAGTAACAAATATTAAAGCAATCGTTAATGAGGATTTCCCTTCTCAATTAAATACAACTTAGTAAGGAGCAGAGAGAATTATTTTGTTTCCTTTGCCTCATCTCCTTTTCCTTTCCATCTATGTACATTACATCGTGTACTATGTAATAGATCATACTTCCACAGTGACCTTTATTCCTGAATATAATTTCTTATACTATGTCACAGAAAAAGGTTTTTTTACCAGAAGAAAGCTTAGCCAGCCCAATTTCAATTGCACATTACAATGCGGGCTTCAATAATTTAATTTCTCTGATAAAAGGATGATAAATATGTTGTAAAAATATGATGATAGTGTCCATTTCTAGTGGGGAATTTTAACAATCTATTAATAATCAATTTTCCATGCATTTTTTGTTTTTCTTTTTCCCAGAAGATATGGTTTTAGTTTTTTCCCTCAGAAATTTAAATATTTGTCTCTTTCAATACTCTTCTAATCCTATCATGCATCTTCCATCAAACTCTCTGCCTTGGGTTTGTCTAAAATAAAGGATAAGAAAATTAAAAGCTAACACTTAAAAATATTTTATTTCAAGTTTACCAAAATGAAATCCCCATCAAAAATAATACATACCTCTCCCTCTCTTATTTACTTTTTTCTTATATGAGTACTAAGTTGTAGGCCTGGTTGGCCCTCCAATAATTCTACCATAGAACAAATTTAAATTAAATTCCTAAGATTCAGTTAAATTCATCTGATATTCCCATTTCTAAAAATGCCACTATGTGGAAAGATGCTCTAAACTGATAATAATGTAAACCTGAAGGAAAACATTTAGTTGAACATTTGTAACTGGACTTTAGACAAAGTGTTGAATTATGCTTTATGAAAGTAATGCTACTAAGCAAAAAGGACAGAGCCCTCTTTCAAGTCTTCTTACTTCTTCTTTCAAGAAACTGTGTCAGGTCTTATGTCCAGACTGATAAGGCTTCCTAATGGGACATTTAGCAAGGATGCTGACTATAAGAAAAGAGACATACCTCACTCAGAAAACTGTTTAGGTTGTAAATGTTTAGGGAATTAAACAGGTTATAAATGGTTATTAAGATAAAGAGATGCATAGCTAAGGAAATAGAAAATAAAACAGGAGCTGTTGATGTTTTTCAAAGTATATAGGGTGTCCTAAAAAAGTATACATACATTTTGAATAATTATAAAGGCAGTGTTTATTAAAATACATTTCACTTTCAAAATTGAACTATCAGCTGTTATATACACACTTTGGCATATGAAGTGTGTATACATTTTGGGGGGACACCCTGTATATGCCAAAGAATGTTGTTTGTGGTGAGGCCAACATCAAAACAAGCTCAGAGTGTTGGAGCAAACACTTTTCAGGGGTAGCTATACACCACTAAGCTACTAATAAAGGCACTAACCTCAACTTGTATTGGGACTTACTTTTGCCCCACCTTGTGTATTCTTTAGAATTAGTGTTTTGGATTTCTTTGGATAAATACCCAGAAGTGTAATCACTGGGTCATAAGGCAGTTCTATTTAAAATTTTTCCCTTCATAGTGTTTTCAGTAATGGCTGCACCAATCTGCATTTTCATCAACAATGCACAAGGATTCCCTTTTCTCCACATTCTCACCCACACCTGTTGTTTGTGGATTTATTGATGATAGCCATTCTGATAGTGGGGGGTGATATCTCATTGTGGCTTTAATTTGCATTTCTCAGCTGATTAGTGATGTTGAGCATCTTTTCACATATCTATTGGCCATCTGTATGTCCTCTTTGGAAAAATGTTTATTCAGATCCTTTACGCATATCTTAATTGGATGGTTTGGTGTTTCTTGGTGCTAAGATGTATGAGTTCTTTATAAATTTTGAATATTAACCCCTTATGGGATATATCATTGATGAATATCTTCTTCCATTCAGTAGGCAGTGTTTTATTGATAGTTTCCTTTGTTATGCAAAAAAGAAATTTATTTCAATGTAGTCCCACTTGTTTATTTTTTCTTTTGTGTCTCTTGCCAGAGAAGATATATCAGGAAAAAAGCAGCACTACTAAGAGCAATATCAGAGTTTACTGCCTATGCTTTCTTCTAAGAGTTTTATGAAAATATCTTCTTAAACCTAGGGTTCTGACATTTCCTAAGGCTGGGGAATTTTCAGGGTTTTTAAGGAGACCTATGGTTTAATAAGTAAAGAAGATGCTGCTCACAGCATATTTTCTTTTACCTAATTTTTTTCATTGGGAAATCTGATTAAGAACAAATCAATGTTACAAAAAGAAAGGTAAGCACTAGTACCACTACTATTAATTGCAACACATAACTGAAGCCAACCCCTAGGTCTGGGTGCTGATAAAGTTGTGAATACTCTGACCTCCTGGCCATTGTCTTATTGATTAATGTCTTACTGATTAATGTAGTTCATGGAAAGACTGCCACTTCAGGTGATGTCTTGAGTTTCTGCTATTGATAGAGCAAGGATTCTCAAACTTTAATGGACAGAAGAGACTCACTCACATTGTTTTACCAATAACAAACTGTATCCCCAGTTTATGATTCAATAGATCTGGGAAAGAAATCTTTCATTGATCACACACCGAAGATGATTCTGAGGCAGGACCATGGACCATGTTTTAAATATCATTTGCTACCTAAGTTTCCTCCGTCATACATATCTGGATTCAGGCTGTGAATCTAACAATGTGATGATAATGGGCTCTTACTGATGTATAGTGGCACAGATGAGAAACTAATTTTGCTCAATGAAAAGGGAAGGCAGAGAGAGTGAAAGAGATCCCCAAAGAATAGGTGATATTTAATGTGGGATTTTAAAGATGAGAAGGACTTTTCTAGCTAGGGCTACCTTATGCAGAGCTTTGTATCCTCAGAGGAGCATAGTTTATCCGTGGATTGGTTGTTTCCAAACACAACAGCTGCACCAGAAATCTCCTGAGCTACTTATTAAAATGTAGATTCCCAAGCCCTGCACCACATTGAACTGAATCAAAGCACCTGGGGAGAGACCTGGGTATCTGTACTCTTAATTAACAAGGGTCCCGGGGATTCTGATAAGCAGCCAGTATGGGAACTGCTGGTAGACCAAGGGTTGTCCATCCTGAGAGTCTAGGTCCTTAAGAGGATACAGCATCTGAGAGTTGATGGCAGGAAATATCCAGCCAGGGGAGCAACATATAGTCAAGGAGAAGATCCAAAGCCAGAAATAGGTCAGGAAATTTCCATAGAAAAAGAGATAGGTATAAATATGAGAATTAGGCAAATGAGTTGGACTAGAAAAAGCATAAGGTGTGACCACAGAAGGCAGTTTGTAGAAATAAAGACAAAGTGAGACAGAAAAGCATCCTATAGATCTGGCAGAGGTGAGCATCCTGAACTCTACAAGGATCCTTAATCTAGCTGATGATTTTCACCTGGGGCTGAAAAGACATCCTTTTCAATTAGCAGTTGAAAAGACAAGTCTAAGGAAAAACCAGGATTGGAGTTTGGAAATCATGATGCAATAGAAACCTGACTTTAAAGGGACCCAGTCGAGAAAACAGACACTAATTCTCAAGAGAAGAGGGTAGTATGTTGTCTCTTCATTTTGTAAATTGCATTCTCAGTAGGATTTAACTCATAGTTTCCCTCATGCTTCCTATCTAAGCATGTAGAATTGTTCTTTAAACTACCAGTAGATAGTGCATGGTTTTGGTAAAAAAAATAAAGGCAAAGCCAATGATAGCAAATGAAATAACTTGTTTTAAAAAGAAAAGAAATTGATGAACAAAAATAGATCCAGAGACAAATGTCAGAGGAGGTGCGGGGGGGTTAGAGAGCAACCAAAGGACTTGTATGCATGCATATCAGCATAACCAATGGACACTGACACTGGGGCGGTGGGGGCTTGCCCCGGGGTGGGAATGGCTGGGGGTGGGTAAGGGAGGGTCAATTGGGGGGGGTGGGGGGTGAAGGAGACATATGTAAAACTTTAGACAATAAGAAAAATAAATTAAAAAATTTTAAAAAAAAAGAAAAGAAAAACTTATGTTAAGGAAAGTCTAAGCCAAATTAAGATACTAGACCCATATCTGAAGGCTTATTTATTGTCCAAATAAATATTACTCAGAATTTTATGCTCTACATTAGTTTTAACTTATGACCAATAAATTGCATAACCCAGCCAGGAATGAAACGGATCACCAAACCCACAAACATAAAAAACTCTGAAGAATTTCTAATATGGTTATCAATTAAGAAGTGTTTTTTTTTCCTGTAAAGCTAACTACTTTCAGTGTGAGCTTTGGGCACCTTTATTTTCATAGGCTCCTTCCTTCATAAAATACTGTATATATACATATAAATTGTTTTTTATTACTGCTTTGGCATAACAACAAATATACTCCAGGCTTGATTAATTATAAAATACTATTGTTATATTCAGTTTTTCCTTTTAATTTAAAATAATTCTGTGACCCCCTAAAAGTATCATGGGCCCTATACACTGTGCCTATTCTGCTTAATAGACAAGTCCATCCTGGCTACTTTAAGTTATCCTAAGAAATGAAACATAAATAGAAAGTAAAACTAGAGAGAGAATGAGGATGAAGAAGACTGTAGCCCAAGTTATCCATGGCAAATGTAAAATTCCTTGGAACCTGCATGCATTATCTTAAGATTATATTCAAATATTGCAAAAAAAATGTTTCAAATTACTTCTCATGATGACTTGGGCTTTATCTTTTAAAGAAGATATAGATATAGGAAGCATGAAAGGAGAATTATACAAATAGGTTTTCATTTTAGAATGGCTCCTTCACCACACAGCAGAGTAAATTAGAGGAAACAAGGTGAGCATTTGGATTATAAAGATCACCCACCACTCCTCTCACAGTTTCTTCTTACAAACTTCTCTCAAAATGTCATGCAACCTCCACTGGCTTTGAAATACTTCTGAAAATCCTTCCTCTAAACTTGGGTAAGCCGAAACACAGCTCTGGGGGAAGTGGCATTTCTGCTTGATTAATCTTGGCTGAAGGGTAGCAAGATATTAAATAAGACTTTCTGTCTTGGAGTTTCACCAGTGACCCCAAAGTCTAAGGACAATGTCTAAATTGAGTTGCTAGCCCACTGAAGCAATACATGCTAAGGCCTGTGAAACTGATTGTATCAACATCGCTCAGTCTCCCACCTCCATTTCCGTGAATGTTGAAACTGAGGAATGTCTTTGGAAAGAGTTCTGGGAACTATAGAAGGGATGGGACCAGGTAAGGAAGGAAAAATATTCTCCACACCTTAATCCAGGAGAGAAGGGCTTTTATGAGCTTCTCAAAGAACTTGGCCTACAGCCTCTGAAGATTGGGAGACCAAGGTTGGACTCTCTACCTCTGCTGCAAGAAGTCTAAAGATGCAAAGGTGTGACTAGGGTTGGTTGCACTGGACGAGATCTACACTTCCAGTGAGGGTGTGCAAAGGTGTTTGTCTCCTAGGGGGATGTGAGAGGTCAACCAGAAGAAGCCAAAGACCCAGAGTGAGAGATATATTGCCAGAAACTTATAGCTAAAGGGAGACTCAAAAGCAGCCAGATATGGGAGCATGACTTGCTTAATGCAGTCATAGCTCCTCTTGCAGAAGGATCTCCCAGGGGAAAAAAGCACCCCTAGAAGGAAAAAAGAGCCAATAATTATATATATGTCATTATTCAGACACCTATCTTTGTCCCCTGCCCTTGACCAGTATGGGTGTGAGTCTCTTTTAATCAGTAAAATGAGGAAGAAGTGACATTGCAAGACTTTGAGGCTAGGTCAGAAAACGCCATGTAGCTCTCACTTTGTTGCCAGATACAACTATATTAGTCAAATAAAACCTTTTTTATGTCTTACCATTCTTCTTTGGAGAAACAGGAAATTATACTGAGGAGTGGAAGAAGAGGTAGAATTAGGAAATCATGAAAAGGCAAAGCATTCCTAGGCAGGCCTAAGCTGAAGGACTATAGAACCCTAAATTAGATTATAACCCTAATTTTTTATATTAAACTAGAGTCCCAGTGCACGAAATTCATGCACTGGAGGGAGGAGGGGGATCGGGCCTAAGCCGGCAGTCAGACATTCCTCTTGCAGTTTGGGACCCCTCGCTCCTTACTGCCTGCCTGCTCACTGCTCCTTACCACTCAGCTTGCTGCTCCTTAGCGCTGCCATGGAGGCAGGAGAGGCTCCTGCCACCGCCACTGTGCTCACCAGTCATAAGCCCGGCTTCTGGCTGAGCAGTGCTCCCCCAGTGGGAGCACACTGACCACCAGGGGGCAGCTCCCACATTGAGCGTCTGCCCCCTGGTAGTCAGTGCGCATCATAGGGACCAGTCATTCTGGTTCCAACGTAATGGTCACTTAGGCTTTTATTATATAGACTAGAGGCCCGATGCATGAAATTCGTGCACGGGGGGGAGGGGGTCCCTTAGCCCAGCCTGCACCCTCTCCAATCTGGGACCCCTCGAGGGATGTATGACTGCCCGTTTAGGCCCAATCCCGGTAGGATCGGGCCTAAACGGGCAGTCAGACATCCCTCTCACAATCCAGGACTGCTGACTCCCAATTGCTCACCTGCCTGCCTTCCTGATTGCCCATAACTGCTTCTGCCTGCCAGCCTGATCACCCCCTAACCACTCCCCTGCCAGCCTGATTGATGCCTAACTGTTCCCCTGCCAGCCTGTTTGCTCCTAACTGCCCTCCCCTGCAGGCCGTGGTGGCAGCCATTTCTGTTGGGATTTATTTATCTTCTATAATTGGAACTTTGTAGCCTTAAGCGGAGGCCTGGGCCGGCCAGGGTGTGCAGAAAGCTTGGCTTCCTCCATCGCCGGGGGCAACCCAAGCCTCCCTCCTGCTCTCTCCAGCTCCATGGCTGCCACCATTTCTGTTTGGATTTATGTATCTTCTATCATTGAAACTTTGTAGCCTTGAGTGGAGTCCTAGGCCTGCAAGGGCAGGCGGATAGCTTGGCTTCCTCCATTGCTGGGGAAACCCAAGCCTCCCTCTTGCTCTCTGTGGCAGTAGCCATCCTGGTTGGGTTTATTTGCATATTCGCTCCTGATTGGCTTGTGGGCGTCGCTTGTGGGCATGGCTTGTGGGTGTAGCAGAGTGGTGGTTAATTTGCATATTACTCTTTTATTAGATAGGATTTGGTAAGAATTTTTTTTTTCCTGAAATGAGACTTTTTTGTGATCAAAGAAACCAGAATGCTATTTAACCTGCCAATTATTTTTTCAGGGCAGAGAAGAGTAAGTCCAAAAGCAAGTTTGAAAGAAAAGAATAAAAAATAATTCACACCTGGCCAGGCATGGCTCAGTGGTTGAGCATTGACTTATGAACCAGGAGGTCATGATTTGATTCCCAATCAGGGCACATGCCTGGGTTGTGGGTTTGATCCCCAGTGGGGGACATGCAGGAGGCAGCTGATCAATGATTCTCCCTCATCATTGATGTTTCTGTCACTCTCTCCTTCTCCCTTCTTCCCTAAAACCAATAAAAACATATTTTTAAAAATAATTACATAGTATAGTTTAATTTGTTTGATAAATTACTACACAATTTATAATGTATTTTGATGCAGATATAAGACAAGAGCTACAGAGTCAACAGAGAGCTGGAATTATATAGAAAGTGGCGGTCATCTAGTGATGATATCCAGGACAGTTAAAACCCTGGCCTACTGAGGGTTAGGATTTTATATAAAATAAATAAACTAGCTAGTGCAATCATAAGATGAGCAAAAAAAAAAAAAAGACAGAAGAAAGAATAACTGGGTTATACTTGCTCAACTTTATTTTATGCTCTTAAAATATTACTGGGGGGAAATGTTTGGTAATTCCTGGAAGTCCTTTGGAAGTTGAGCAACATGGAATTAATTTAAAAAGCAAAACTATTCTATGTTGTGGCCAGTAGACAAAGTGGCCTTAATAAGCCAGAGTAAGTCCCAAACAGGCCTCTCTCTTCTGTACAGAGCCTGCTTTCTAATTCTTCTCAAAAACAAGACAAGCAGTAGCTTGTTGTTTTTTTATAGGAAGGTTTGTGGTGTGTTGTTTTTTTCAATATGTCTTATTTATAACTTAAATTTCCTTTAAATAGATATGTTCTTTTTTTTTTTAGTGATCAGAAATTTTGTATTTTGTAAGGCCTAGATCTATATCTCCTACCCCAAATCTGGGAGGGAATATGGCCCATTTTTAACCCGTAGAACATGACAGAAGTGACATTGCATGACTTACAAAGCTAGGTCAGAAAAAGTGATGCATCTGCCACTTAGTTTGCTAAGATACTAACTCTGGGAACCCCTGATACTGTTGTATCGCAAATCTGCCAGCTGGACAAGATGCCTAATGAGCCAGTTAGTTAGGAGTCATCTTTATTATGCGCAGGTTCAGAGCAGATTATCTCTGTCAAATTCTGAACTAACACAGGAGGGAGTATTTCCTTTTTTATATCCTTCTAGTTCTTTGTGTAAGACAGCTTGTAACCTTGAATACATATTATATCTAATCAAACACCTGTAATATCTATACAGACAACTTGTAACTTTGAGTACAAATTATATCTAATTGAAGCAGGAATTTTAGGGGGACATAGGCAGGCTTCGGGAATTTTTAGAATTGGGGTCCATGGGAAAAGCCTGGGGTTGCAGACTGGGAGAAGGTACATTTCCATAACACAAGGAAGCCAGGTGCAGTTACATTTCCATAAGACAAGGAAGCAGCAACAGGTATATTTCCATAAGACAAGGGAACTGGAAGTAGCCAAGAAAGGTCCATATTTACAAAATAGAAGGAAGCCCTTCATTCAGAAGGAGAGGAAGAAAGCCCAAAGGAAATAGGAAAACAATAAGGGAGGAGAGGGGAGAATCTCACATGTCCCATGTGAGGTGCGACCTTTGAGCCCAGGAGTTACTATAGTAACCAACTTGAAGGGGGATATTGACCAATCAGAGGGCATATCAGGCACCAGGATCTGCAGCCTTTATAAGCCATGGGGAAACTAACCCAGTGGGACTTTTCCCCCTCCCTACGTGGGAGTCTGTACTTGTTCTTCAATTAATCTCCATCTTTGCTATACCACTTTCTGTCTGTGGATTCATTCTTCGATTCTGGCAGACAAAGAATCCGGGTTCTAGTCCAAATATTAGGTATCAGATGGTGCGTCAGCTGGGAAAATTCTCTGTAAATTAGTCAACCCCCTTCACATCGAATGGTGAGTAACCACAGATTCTGTCTCTTGTATGATTTTGGAGGCTGACGGCGCCTGCCAGTCACTTAAACTTGGCTGCCGTCTAAAAAAGTGGGTATCATCTCTCTCTCTCTCTTTCACTGCTCCTTTCTGGATGTATTCTCCAGGGCCAAAACCAAAGGGGGCATGGGTCAGTCAAGTAAAAGCCACTAGGGCGACTGCAGCTAGAAGAAAGTCTCCCATGGAAGGATAAACTGGTGCCGGGTCGGGTTAGAGCGTTAGGCTTTGTCCAGTTGCAAGTCAAAGCCCAGCCATCGACTAAAAGTGCTTGGGTCCCTGCCCAGCTCAGAAGATCAAAAAGGTAATTCTCCCTTCAGTCCAGGATTCTTGGATGTTCTTACGTGAGTAAGAGCCACAGCGGGAGGTGCTGGGAAAGAATCTCTCCATGGCCTCAACAGGGTTTTAACAACACATGTAATTAAATTCTGACCTGTCCAGGGGATGCATGCAAGAGTTGGTCACCCAGCATCCTGGGAGAGAAACTGAGGCACAGTTCCAAGAACAGCACATATCTGACCCACTACATATGTCCACTCCCCTGGCCCAGATCCCAAGCAGGTTTTATTTGGAGAATCGTCTGCCTTTTCTTCTGCTTCCTATCTCAGTCAGGTCAAATAGTATCCAGCCAAGACCGCTGCCTCCGCGGTCCAGGACCCACTAAGCTTAAGATCCTAAGTCACCATTTGTGCAGGCCTTTATGGTAAGGGTCCTGGGGGAAAATTTCTAGGCAAGAGTTAAGAGAGGAAGAGCCAGCTGTTTTCCACCCCTGTAGACGTTTTAGCCTTTCAGAGAATTCAGCATTAGAGCCAGACATAGCTGTTTAGTTATCTCATTAATTACTGGGTAATTCGCCTCTCGCCTTCATTGTGACCCTGTAAAATGGTCACACACTCTCAGGAGCATTCTTAAAAGTCTGATTTTCACCAGGATTTATTTCCCAGTCCATTTGAAATTTGGAAAGGTGATGCATTCCGCATAAATTACGGGATGCTTCTGGGACTTTTCTACACCCGTGCAGAGGAAAGGCCAGTTCAAGGGGAGGCGCCCCACCTGACTTTAGGTGGCCCTTGGCCTGAGCCCACCTCGTCATGGCTGCTGTAGAATATCCTTGAGATGTGTCAAATGACACAAGGAAAATGCAAGACAATCGGGCGAGCCACATGGTCAAAATGGTCCATTGGAAAATGCTGAGGTTCTGGGGAGGGCCAGTCCCAAACCCAGGACGAGACACATTGCTTTTAATGGGGTGCCTTGTGAAGTGTCTGTGGATTGTGCGCGCTTGTAAATATTGTGTCTGGAGGGTTTCTGTTAATGTTTCATGTTGACGTATGATTAAGTCTGTTTGAAGATAGGGAACGTCCCAATTTGCCGGGACTCGGCTGCTTGTGGACAGGAGAAACATGTGGTTTGAATCTTGAGAGTCTCTTTGTCTGTGATAGTACCTAGGTTACAGATTGCTAGCTTGGTTTGCTCTTTGCCATCTTTATGAAGATAGAAAGCACTCTGTCTCTGTCCTGTGTAGGCTTTGTGTGTCGCTCAGAACCAAAGATTGTTCTGCTAGGATAAAATTTTAAGATTCTGAAGCTAATTTTAAAGTGTAAATTTGTGAAGGTTGCATATATGTTAACCCAGGGAAGTTTACATAAAGACCACTAGCTAAAGTTGTATGATTGTCTTCCCCACCTGGGGCGAAGCGGAAAAAGGAAAAAAAAGACCTTTTACTCAGACAAGCAGCCCAATTCAGAGTAAAATGTGTTAAATCTTGGTCTATAGGACAACCTATTCTACCACTACCACCAACCAAAACCACTTCCTCAGGCATTGGTTTATACTGTTTTATTATTACTCGTCTTTAACCGTTGCTTGTTATGTTTCATATTCTCCCATTTAGAAGCCCTAACACTGCAACTGGTCCTCTGCATGGAACAGCAAATGGAGGCCACTACATCCATCTTCCATGGACCCTTAGACCACCCACTTCCGGTGGGACTCTGACTGCCGCCAGGAACTACGACCCCTTTGCCAGCAGGAAGCAGCCAGAAAGACGCAGCGTCCATTGTCCCCAATGGCAGTTGGGGTTTCCTAATCGGAGGGGGGACTGAAGCAGGAATTTTAGGGGGACATAGGCAGGCTTAGGGATTTTTTTAGAATTGGGGTCCATGGAAAAAACACAGAGCCACAGACTGGGAGAAGGTACATCTCCATAACACAAGGAAGCCAGGTGCAGTTACATTTCCATAAGACAAGGGAACTGGAAGTAGCCAAGAAAGGTCATATTTACAAAATAAAGAGAAGGAAGCCCTTCATTCAGAAGGAGAGGAAGAGAGCCCAAAGGGAATAGGAAAACAATAAGGGAGGAGGGGGGAGACTCACATGTCCCATGTGAGGTTCAACCTTTGAACCCAGGAGTTACTATAGTAACCAACTTGAAGGGGGATATTGACCAATCAGAGGGGATATCAGGCACCAGGATCTGCAGCCTTTATAAGCCATGGGAAAAATAACCCAGTGGGACTCTTTTCCCCCTCCCCACATGGGAGTCTGTACTCGTTCTTCAATAAATCTCCATCTTTTTGCTATACCACTTTCTGTCTGTGGATTCATTCTTTGATTCCGGCGGACAAAGAATCCAGGTTCCAGTCCTAAAATTCGGTATCATAATCAAATACCTGTAACCTTGGATGAACAAACACTTGGCAGAATATGTGAATTAATATAGTGTATCAGCCCCTTTAGATGGCTAGCTTGCAAGGTCAGACAGTTAAGTTTATCTTTTCTATTATTCAAGCTAAAAAACAGTTATATTTTATAGAATAAGAGACTATCTAAAAATAACAATAGTTCAAACAGTTTTAAACAGCAGTTTTCCAAAGGAGGGACCACCATGCTTCAGTGCCATACGAAGGGGATTACATGAGGTTGCCATATTTTGAGGAAGCCCAGGCAACATGGAGAGGCCATGTGGAAGTGTTCCATTGAGACCCCTAATGACTTAACTGACAAATGAGGGAAGACACCTGCAAATGATACCAGCCTCTAGTCCTTGAGTCAACCCAGCCCTCATGTCTTCCCAACTGAGGACCCCGACTATGAGCAGAGACAAGCCATTTGAACTATGCCTCATCCAAATCCCTGGTTCACAGAATCTTTGAGCATAATAAATGATTACTTTAAAGCACCAATTTTGGGCGCATTTGTTGCACAGATAACATCAGATTCCACAGGTTGAGTTCAGCCCTATATAAGACTTGCTTCTGCCAACACATACACTCTTCAAATGCCAGCCACAAACCCAGACTATGCGTCTGATCAACTGACTACAAATTGGACGTTCCAACAACTCCCTTCAACTCGGAATGCCATTGTTGTTACCTATACTTCTAACTGGGGCTGTAAATCAGAAGTTTCCCCAACCCGCTCCTTGGGTTCAATTAATTTGCCAGAATGGCTCACAGAAATCAGAGAAACATGTTACTTACTAGATCACTGATTTATTGTGAAAGGTTTATTGGTTTGTTGTACTCAGGAACAGCCAGGATGGGGAAGAGCTGCATAGGGTGAGCTATGTGGAGAGGGAATGACACTTCCAGCCCTCCCCAGGCAAGCCAGGCTCCCAGATCCTCCAGGAGTTCCCCAACCCAGAAGTTCTCTGCACCCCATCCTCTTGGGCCTTTATGGAAAATTAATTACATAGGCATAATTGATTAAATCACTGGACATTGACAATTGATTTAAATCTCCAAACCCTCTCCTCTCCCTGGGAAGTGAATGTTTTGGAGTGAGACGAAAAGTTCCACCCCTCTAGTCACAAGGTTGGGTCTCTTGGCAATCAGTTCCCACTGAGGTGCTTTCCAAAAGTCACCTCGTTAACATGATAAAATATACCATTTTCACTGTCTTCAACTTCGGAAATTTCAAGAGACTGGGAGCTGGAAGCTAGGAATTGTGTACTAAGACTAAACATATTTCTTCTAAGTCACAATGATTCCATGTCCCGTCACCACCATGACTATTCTTCCATGAATTTGAGTCCATTTATGCCCAAACAAGAAACTTCCTATAATAAAAGCTATTCAATAATGCCACAGACTATCTTATAAGGCAGTGAGTTTACTGTCGCTGAGAGACCAGCTTTAAAGACTCACTCAGGGATGTTGTAGAGAGATTACTAAATCAGAGTGTAACAGAATGAAATGCTGGGTCTCTCTTTGACTCAATCTTGTTCAAGGCTGCTTTGTTCCCATAACCTTCAGGCTAATAGTTGAGTCTTGCATATAGACATGCTAATAATGAGTGGAATTTGGCTTGAGTTTTACAAAAACAGCCCCTTCCCCTTCCCCCTACCCCTGACCTAAAAGAAGCCTAAGCTCTGTACTCTCTTAACATGGATTTCAGGCATCACCAGGGCTCCCATCTTCTCCTTTGGTGCCTTCTCCATCAGTAAACCTTTCCTCACTCCAAACTCTGACGTGTTGAGTTTTGGCTTCCAAAGAATCAGGAACATGGACTTTGGACCAGTGACAAGAGAAAATACCAGACTGTCTGTCCTCAAGGAAACTTTTTTATTTTAGATTTTACAACATATTTGGGACTGTGATTCTGTTTATAGTCTCTCATGAACTGAGTAATAAATGAAGTACAGAGGGGGCACATAATAAAAATTCTGATGATAGTATTGAAATAGGAAATTTAGGGGGATATAGGCAGGTTTAGGAAATTTTTAAAAAATGAAAAAGGTCCATGGAAAAAACACAGGGTTACAGACTGGGAGAAGTTACATTTCCTTAAGATCAGGGAGCAGAAAGCCAGTAGAAGTTACATTTCCACAAGATAAGGAAACTGGGAGTAACAAAAGGTCTATATTTACAAAATAAAGAAGGAGGAAGAAAGCCCAGAGGAAATAGGAGAACAATGAGGGAGGCGGGACTCATGTGTCCCATGTGAGATTTGACCTTTGAGCTCAGGAGTTGCTATAGTGACCAAATCAAAAGGGGGATAGTGGCCAATCAGAGTGGATATCAGGACACAGGGACTTGCAGCCTTTATAAATTGTGGAAGAAGGGACTAGGTGGGACTCTTTCCCCCTCCCCACGTGGGAGTCTGTGCTGTGAGATTCTTTCCCCTTCCCCACGTGGGAGTCTGTACTTGTTCTTCAATAAATTTCCACCTTTGCTATCCCACCTTCCACCCGGGGTCTCATTCTTCAACTCCAACGGACAAAGAATCCGGGGAACCATCCTGCCCAGGAGAACACCACATGTTCCAGTCCAAAAGTCCCGTACCAGTATACTTTAGTAAGTCTTCACAAAGGGAGAAAACTGCAAAAAAGAAAAGAGCCTTTTGAGTAATAAACAACAAACTACTTACTTGTCATAGTACCTCATTTACCTTCCCTTTGGGTGAACTAGGTTTTTAATCCTCCTACCACAGATGCTCACGGGAACATTTTTACAAAAGCAAGTCTTACGGAATTCGATCTAATTGCATGATTTTTTAAATCTGCATTGAAATAAAAAGGCTAGGAGGAAGATTTCTTCACGTGGTTAGCCCTATGGCATTTCCTACAAATTTATCTACAGATCAATCTCTGAAATATGGTTCCTTTTAGTAAAACATATTTGAACAAAACTTTCATCTTTGAATAAATAATTAAAAGGTTAAAAGGAAATTTTTTGACCCTGACCCAATGCACAGTGAGGTTGTATTTCTAAGCTGTCCGGCTCCCGGCTAGTTTCTGTAACTGAGATGCTGACCAAGAGAACTTATCTACAGACTGAAAATTCGTAGTCTTATTCTACTCATAGACTTAAAAGGAGCTTCAACTATGACACTTGTGATAAAACAACAAATACAAACTATCAAACCCTCAGGAGACCGAAATTTCAGTCATGGTCTTATCCTTACTCTGGAGATAGGGGCACTTTCTAATGTGTAAGATCTTCACTCTTTGAAATACTACAGAGAAGAGCAGGGTTGCCTAAGGGCAACAAAGGGGACTTTGGTACCCTTGTTGAATTCCCCCAAAAAAGTGGCTTTACCCTTTACCCCAAAATAAATTTAGGTTTAAGACCAAAGATTTAAATGAAACAAAATAAACCAAAAACCAAAAAATATCCAGAAAAAAATGAGGGATTATTTTTTAATCTTGAAAGGAGAATAGCTGTTATAAACATAATCTCAAACATGAAAGCTATAAAAGTGAACTAAGTTTAACTTCATAAAATGTTAAACTCTCTTAGTGGTGTTAAAAAAATAAACAAACAAAACAAAACCATTGACAACAGGATAAGAACAGACCATTCACAGAAATAAATATGAACAGCAATCATGAAAAATGCATAATTTCCTTCAAAAGTTAAAAATGGAAATCAAAGTGAGGAAACTGCATATTTTACCTATCAGATTAGCATTCCTTTACAAAATAAAACCAAGCATGAGTAGAAGAAAATAGGCCTTCTCATACACTGTAAACGAAAGAGTAAGTTGCTAAAACTTTTTAAATTGACTTTTTAGAGGAAGAGAGAGGCAGGGAGAGAGGGAGAGAGGGAGAGAGAGAGGGCGAGAGAGAGAGAGAGAGAGAGAGAGAGAGAGAGAGATTTGCTGTTCCATTTACTTATGCATTCATTGGTTGATTCTTGTATGTGCCTTAACCAGAGATTGAACCCACAACCTTGGAGTGTTGGGTGATGCTTTAACAACTGAGCTACGCATCCAGGGCACAAAATGTTTAAGGGTCCATTTTGGAGAGACCATGGCTAGATTGGCCCCTTCACTAGGTTTTAATTTAACTTTTTTTATTGGCAAGAGTGAGGCCACTGCCTGGATTCCATTTAATCCCCAGGATCTTAGACTAAAATAATGCCTAAATTGAAACCTCAAAGAAGAAAGCTAAAAGCAAAAAAGATCCTCTCTAATAAAAGAGTAATATGCAAATTAACCATCACTCTGCTACATAAGCCATACCACCAGCCAAAACACACCCACCAGCCAATCAGGGCGAGTATGCAAATTAACCCCAACCAAGATGGCTACCAGAAGGGAGGCTTGGGTTTCCCCGGCAACAGAAGAAGCCAAGCTTTCCACAGTCTGGTGGGCCCAGGCCTCCACTCAAGGATACAAAGTTTCAATTATAGAAGATACATCAATCCCAAGAGAAATGGCTGCCGGCCATGGCGAGGTCAGGAGGCTTGGCTCCACTCCAGGCTACAAAGTTTCAATTGTAGAAGATAAATAAATTCCAGATACCAGGGCCTCTGCTTGCGTCGCCAGGGGAGTGGCTGGCCTGCAAACAACCACAAGCCCCTCGCCCAGGCCTCTCCACACCCCAAGGGAACCCCACCCTGATCCCTGATCCAGCACACCCTTCAGGGCAAACCAGCTGGTTCCCACCCATGCACCAGGCCTCTATCCTATCTAATAAAAGAGTAATATGCTGATTGACCATCACTCCAACACACAAAATGGCTGCCCCCATGTGGTCAAAGATCCTGCCCCCAGATGACACAAGATGGCCACCACAAGATGGCCAGCAGGGGAGGGCAGTTGGGAGGGACCAGGCCTGCAAGGGAAGGCAGTTGAGAGGGACCAGGCCTGCAAGGGAGGGCAGTTGGAGGCGATCAACCCTGCAGGAGAGAGCAGTTAGGGGTGACCAGACCGGCAGAGGAAGGAAGTTGGGGGCAAACAGGCTGGCAGGGGAGCAGTTAGGCATCAATCAGGCTGGCAGGGGAGCGGTTAGGGGGTGATCAGGCTGGCAGGCAGAAGTGGTTAGGGGAAATCAGGAAGGCAGGCAGGTGAGCAATTGGGAGCCAGCAGTCCTGGATTGTGAGAGGGATGTCCGACTGCCCGTTTAGGCCCGATCCCACTTGGGCCTAAACGGGCAGTCGGACTTCCCTTGAGGGGTCCCAGATTGGAGAGGGTGCAAGCTGGGCTGAGGGACACCGCCCCCCCCCCCACCCCCGTGCACGAATTTCATGCACCAGGCCTCTAATCTTTAAAATAAAAGAAAAAAGAAAGCCTCTCTCTTTCAGTCCAAGCTAATCACACCTCCCCCTGCACCAACCTCAGAAGAAAGAGTGGTTATTTCTTCAATAGATACACCACTTGGCAGACGCGGGCTAAGATCATCCTGGAACTTCAAATGTCCCAGCATCAAGGATGCAGTAAGGCTCTAGCTCTCCCCAGCAACCAGCACCTTTCCCTTCGCCCTCCTCTCCTGCCCAGGCACATCACCCTCGCCTTTCTCACTCCCAGGCTCCGAGGGCCCTTCTTTTGCTTCTGTAACTTGTTTCATGAGCCTATGCAGCCCAGGCTCACTTCTATCTCTGTAACTTTCTAAATAAACTTTCTCGTAATTTGGGGGAGGGCGGAAGGTACAGTAAAACTTTGGACAGAAGATGGTCTACCTGCAACCGGTGCCAGCACTGCATAGCCCAGAGTTTAGAAATATTGAAAAATACCATCTTTCCATCCCATTTCTGCCACCGAGAACTTTATAGTCTTTAAAAACAAAAACAAAAAACCGGTTTGCATTTATAAAATGAATTATGCAAGCTCCAGGAAGTGCTGAAGACCTACTCAGAAAATTCTTCCTGTGCAACCTGTGGTCAAACCTGTTACACGACTGGTAAACTTACAAGCGCCTTCCTGTGCTCTAACCACCCCTGGAGAATCCTGAGCTGCACTTCCTCCCACGCAGCCACAGCCAGCCCCACCCGCTCCACCTTCTCCTCTGCCTCACCTCCAGCCCCCACAGCACCTTTGCTGCTCAGAAAACCCAACCTAAAGCACTTAGTCTGGATCGTTAAATAAATAAATAAATAAATAAAAGATGCCCATGCAGAAAACAGTTAAAGATCTGCTGACTGTAAAATTTTAAAAATACAATTTTGAGGAAAGGATAAAGCTTGTTCCATCACCAAAGGTATGGAATTCATTAGTTGCGTCTCTGACCTACAGCAGGTTACCCTGGAGCCCAACTCCAAAGTGTTATCAACTCGAGTTGCAAATGCCTTCGTTCCTCCCGGTAAAAGGCAGATAGATCTGCAGAAACTGCTTAGAAAAGTCGATGCCGAGAAGAGCCCAGGTGGGACCCCAATTCCCAATAAAGAAAATAGGGAAACAGAAACTGGACGGACTCCAGCAATGAGCCGGGTCTTCAGGAGAAAGTTTCAGCCGGCTCACCCACTCCGAGAGCAGCTTTGATGAACAGAACTGGTGCCAACTCTGCCTGACTCTACGTGATGATTCATAAAATATATAGATACCACCACAATTCTTTCTTTTAAATGTAATAGGGTATGTACTAGTAGATAATTATTCTAATATATAATTTTATTTAAAGAATTAAAGTACAGTATGTACGGAGCCCATAAATACTGTGGGTATCTGGATATTTTCTAGTTTGCATGATCAATAAGAGAACAGACGGAAACCCCCAACATGATGTTTATCCTGGAATTACTCAATTTAGGGTGGAGAAGTTTTTCAAATTTAACTAGATAACACTAATTTGTATTCTGTAGGTGCAGTTATGACATTAAGATAATAACGTAGTTCCCCATTCATCTGGGGTAATTGAAAAGTATTTCAGCCTGTAAAGCTCAATTATTCATTAAGCGCTACAAACTAGATCAATAAAAGACACCCTCTAGATTTCATTTCTGTTCACTATAAACAGTCAAGAAGTAAACCCGTCCTCATCCAAACCCAACTGCTTTCCAAAAGGACTGGAAGCAAAATATCCAATGTGGCCTTAAAAATAAGAATGGATCATTTCTAGCATCTTTGGTAGGTAGGTAGTTATATCCGGCTCACTGAAGTCTGAGATACTCGTTCTTTGACGTCTGCTGTCCACATTCATACAGCTAAATATAAATCTCATGAAGTCTTCAACACAAACCTTTTATTTTCTGCAGCGCCCTGCGAAGGATGCTCTGAGGTCCTCAGCAGGTTCACTGCAAGACCTGATTCCTAGTCTTCAACAGCCTGTTGATTCAATGACAGTACATGCACACCTAACTGGATTTTTGTTCTTTGCTGCCAGTCCAGGGCTGCCAGGTCCGGCAAATATAAATGTGATGCCCAATAGGATTTGAATTTCAGATAAACAACAAATAACTCTTTAAAAATTGTTGTTTTTTACTTTTTTAAATTTTTGAGTATAAAGATGTCCCATTAAACAGTAACATTTTTTAGTATAACTATGTACCAACTATTGCATGGGACATATTTATACTGGAAGAAAAATGCATTGTTTGCCTGAAGTTCAAATTTAACTGGGCATCCTATATTTTATTTGGCAACCCTATCAGTCAGTCTCCTACAAAGTTGCCAAGTATTTCTGGGAGCCCCCAGTTTGTAAGACATGGGTACTTAGCAGTGGACACTGGTATCGCTCCAACAAGGATCCCCAGCACTAATGTTCTAAGTATCCTGGAGGAAGGGACACTCTCATTAGGTGAGTGTGACTGAAGGTGCAGGATGAGCTGAGATGCTGTAACCTCCACTGCAGTTCCAGAAATAAGGAGAGCAGTTCTTCATGGATAGGAACCCAGGGGTTTCACATCTTCCCTGTACTTTTTAGCCTGAGAGGAAGCAGCTACATGGATGACATCCTTGAAATATCCCCTGATTGGCTTAGGCTATAAAGATACTTTAGCATTTCCCAGAAATGCCTGTATTTCCACAAATAAATAGTGCTTTGAGGTGCCAAATAGTGTTCTGAAAGTTGCCAGACTAGAAAGCAGACCTGAGGAACCTTTTGTTTTTATGACATCCACATTTATGTTTACAGCACATTTACGGATAAAAATTCAACAGATAATGAAGTTAAGAAACTTATGTGCTTCCAGTAAAAGTCTTTTTTTTAACTTGCTAGCTACATTTTTTTATATTACATTTGAATAAAGAGAATAATCCCTGATAATAAAGCAGTTGAATGCTTGTTTCATGAGGCACTTATGATGTTTCTAATATTTTAAACCACTGTGTATTATATCAAATTAATTTAAATGATTTGATGATTTGATCATTCTCATGGAATAAAAGTTCATAAAAATGTTACAGAAAGCCTATAAACATTTGTAAATATATTGCCATTGTACCAATATCAAAATGTATTCTACTTTACATCATTTACTAATTTTTACATTTTATATTGTACCCATTTAAGAATCCTGTAAATACATGGTTTCATTAAACTATTGCTGATCAATAAAAGGGGGGAAGTTTGACAATATTTATCTCTAATGCTTTTCATCAGTTTTGGAAAGTATTAGCTGTTATCTATTTTAATATTGCTTCTGTCCCATTATGTCTCTTCTCCTCTTCTAATCAATTATATGTATGTTAGCCAACATAACTTGAAGAAGAAAGCTAAGCAATTTACACTATTACAAATCAAAAACTATTAGAAAACTATAGTAATAAGACTATGGTAATGGTACAAGTATAGACAAATCAACTATGGTAGGCAGAATTTAAAAAATACCACCCTACCCCCAAATTACTATTCATTGTTATTCAATCAAACCTAATTGAGACTGCTGTGAAGGAAATTTGCTGATATAATTATGGCTACTCATCAGCTGACCTTAAAATAGGGAGATTATCCTGGATTATCTAGGTGGCCCCAATGTAATCATGTGAGCTTTTAAAAGCAAAAGAGGCAAGTAGAAGAATCAGTCAGAGATGCAGCAAAAGGGAAAATATGAGAGATTCTAAGTAAGAGAGGAACTTGACTTGCTGTTGCTGAAGGGCCACACGGAAAGCAGAAGAAATGCATTACTTCTAGGAGCAAAAACTAAATCACAGCTGTCAGCCAACAAGGAAATGGGGGCCGAAGTCCTACAACCACAAGGCATTAAATTCAGCCAACAACCTGAATGACCTTGGAAGCAAATCCATCTTCAGACATTAGAGTTCAGACCTATCAATACCATGTTTTCAGCCTGTCAGACTCTAAGCAGAGGATTCAGGAGAACCACACTATGCCCAGACTTCTGTTTCACAGAGTTGTGAGATAAAAAAAAAAAAATGGGTGCTGTGTTGAGCTACTAAATTCATGGTAATTTTTTTAAAAATATATTTTATTGATTTTTCACAGAGAGGAAGGGAGAAGGATAGAGAGCTAGAAACATCGATGAGAGAGAGACATCAACCAGCTGCCTCCTGCACACCCCCCACCGGCGGATGTGCCCGAAACCAAGGTACATGCCCTTGACCGGAATCGAACCTGGGACCTTCCAGTCCACAGACCGACGCTCTATCCACTGAGCCAAACCGGTTTCGGCTCATGGTAATTTTTAATGGCAGAAATACAAAAGTAACACACTGACCAAGGAAAAAAGGTCTATAAATGGGCCTATACATATAGCAAAAGTGACCCTGAAGTACAGTGAGAAAAAGATATTCCTTTCAACAATTGGTGCTGGGCCCATTTGATTTTTTTTTTAATTTAATTTTTTTTAAATTGATTTCAGAGAGGAATAGAGAGGTAGAAACGTCAACGATGAGAGAGAATCATTGATTGGCTGCCTCCTGCACACCCTCCACTGGGGATGCAGCCCGCAACCTGGGCATGTTCCCTTGACCAGAATCGAACCTGGGACCCTTCTGTCCGCAGGCCAACACTCTATTCACTGAACCAAACCAGCTAGGGCTGAGTTCTTTCTTTCTTTCTTTCTTTCTTTCTTTCTTTCTTTCTTTCTTTCTTTCTTTCTTTCTTTCTTTCTATGTGTTTTGACCACTATGTCATACCATATACAAAATAAATTCCAGATGGATTGCCAATTTGAATGTTGAACTAGTAAGGGGGAAGGGGGTTGTTACAGAAAAACATGAGAGATTATCTTTGTAACCTTTTTTCCCCAGCTTTATTTAGGTATGATTGTCAAGTGAAAGTTATGTGTTTAAGTTGTACAACATGATTTTTTGAATCTGTAGAACATAATGATTTAACTGTGAACTGATTACCACAATCAAGTTATTGATATATCCATCACCTAACATAGTTATCAATTTTTGATGTGCTTAAGATGTAATCTTTTAGCAAAGTTCAAATATACAACACAAAATTAATAACTATAGTCACCACACTGTGCATTCAGTCCCCAAAGCACATACATCTTATAACTTAAAATTTGACCAACATTCTCCATTTCCCCCACCACTCTAGCAATCACTATTCTACTCTCTGGTTCTATGAGTTCAGCTTTTTAAAATTGTACATGTAGGCCTGGCAAGTGTTTTTCAGTGGTTGAGGGTCAACCTATGAACTAGGAGGTCATAATTCCATTCCCAGTCAGGGCACATGCCCAGATTTAGGACTCTATCCCCAGTAGGGAGCGTGCAGGAGGCATCCGGTGGATGATTATCATCATTGATGTTTCTATCTCTCCCTTTCTCTCTGAAATCTGAAACTAATACATATGTCCCCTTCTTTCCCCCATTGACCTCTGCACTTATTATCTTTCTATCACCTTAATGTCCCCTTTTGTATTTTCAGTCCTCAAATGCCTAATCCACCATTTCTTTATCTTAAATTCTCTCCTTTGAAATAACTAATATTTTGATAACCCATCAAAATATTAGTTACTAGAGGCCTGGTACATGAAATTCTTGCACTTGGGGAGGGGTTCCTCAGCCTGGCCTGTGCCCTCTCACAGTCTAGGAGCCCTCGGGGGATGTCAGACTGACAGCTTAGGCCCGCTCCCCATGGGAAATGCACTGTGTTGAGCATCTGCCCCCCTGGTGGTCAGTGCACATCATAGCGACCAGTCATTTTGCCATTGGGCTGAAACCAGCTCTCTGACATCCCCTGAGGGGTCCCAGATTATGAGAGGGTGCAGGCCAGGCCAAGGGACCCACTGGTGCACAATCGAGGCCAGGGAGGGATGTGGGAGGTTGGCCAGTGGGGGAGGGACCATGGGAGGGCTCCAGGGCATGTCCAGCCCATCTCGCTGAGTCCCGATTGGCCGGACCCCAGGAGCAAGCTAACCTACCAGTTGGAGTGTCTGCCCCCTGATGGTCAGTGCACATCATAGAAAGCAGTTGAGCGACCTTAGCATATCATTAGCATATTATGCTTTAATTGGTTGAATGGCCAACTGGACGACCGGACACTTAGCATATTAGGCTTTTATTATAAAGGATTGTGGTGGTGGCTAGTGGCTTGGGAGCACAAGGAGAACTTCTACATTGCTGGTAATGTTGTGCCTTGAGCTAAGGTTCTTGGCACAGCAGTGTTTAGTTTGTGAAAATGCACTGAGTTTTACAGTTATAATATGGCCACTTTTCTGTGTGCTTATCCTACATCCAGAGAATATCCAACCAATAATGTAGCAATCGTTGTAAGCTAGTATTTGCAGTCCAACTTTCAGCAACTTTCATTGTTTATGTCATAAAAATATTTAATATAGTCAGAAATGTGGTAGAATCATGAGCAATTCGTATTTTTAAAATTAAAATATACAAACATAGAAATAGTACTTTTTCTGAATAGTCTTTTTATATAATGTATCACATTTGTTTTTGTACTCTTGTCCCATTTCTTTTATAAAATGTAGTGTAGTGTTAGTCACTTTTTTAGCACACTCAAGTTAGTTTTATCAGCATGGTTTTACAAGGATAAGAAAAACTGGAAATGATTTTTAAAAATGAATCATAAATTTATTCTTGAAAACCTGACAACACTGGAGATCTTGGTTTTTATTTCCTTTTCAGGGTATAGACCCCAATAGCTACTAAAAATCTACAACTGCTTTTTATCTGCTTCAGTTCTAGCTTTTTACATTCCTTTCCCACACTCCATCTGCTTGACAGTACTTAGTACATCTTTAAGCTCCCTGATGCAATTCACAATACTGGTCTGGACTGTTTGTCTTCTGTATATCATGATCCTATTGCAGGCCAGACTTTCCCACAGCATTTCTGAAGACTTATCCATTCAATTTATTCCCCATGCCTACCCCTATTTCCAAGTCCTGACCCTTCCTGAGGTTCCAGGTCCTGCCCTCTCATAAGAAACATCCAAAAATAGAATTTTCACAAACTGAACACACCTATAAAATGAAAGCCCAAAGAAAGACACAGAACATTATGAGCATGCCTCACGGTATAGTTTGCTCAAAGTCTAGATGAGAATCTGTTAAAATCACTTATTCATTCTATTGATATTTATAGCACATCTACAATGCCAGTCCACTTCCAGCTACCCTGGAAATTTATGAGGCCACATTTTTATATATATTTTTATTGATTTTTTTACAGAGAGGAAGGGAGAAGGATAGAGAGCTAGAAACATCCATGAGAGAGAAACATCGACCAGCTGCCTCCTGCACACCCCCCACCGGGGATGTGCCCGCAACCAATGTACATGCCCCTGACCGGAATCAAACCTGGGACCTTTGGGTCCACAGGCCGACGCTCTATCCATTGAGCCAAACCGGTTTCGGCGAGGCCACATTTTTAGTGCCACTTTCTAGCTATTTCATCTTTTTTTTTTTTATTATTTTTTTTTTTTAATTTCTTTATTGATTAAGGTGTCACATATTTGTCCTCATCCCCCCATTCCCATCCCACCCCTCTCCCCACGCATGCCCCAATCCCCTGTTGAACTTAACCGTTGGATAGGCTTATATGCATGCATACAGGTCCTTTGGTTGAACTCTCCCCCTCCCCCCCACCCTCCCCCTACCCTCCCGTATCCTCCCTCTGAGGCCCGATAGTCCGATCGATGCCTCCTTGCTTCTGGTTCTGTTCTTGTTCCTCAGTCTATGTTGTTCATCATTTCCTCTAGATGAACGAGATCAAATGTCACTAGATATATACTAATAAGAACTGAATGTGAGACGGGCAATAATATTTATGCTGACAGGCAAATGAATCAATCTGTAGCGAGCTTCCCCCTGGACCACCAGTTCTTTTGAGACCCAATTTCGATGTCCAGTAGTTCCTTATGTGTACATGTCAGCACTGACCCCTCAGCTCTGGATGGTGGACAAATGGTGGTAATGGAGGTCTGACTCCCTCTGGTTTGGTCTCGGCCGATCCCAGGGGCACGGCGTCACCTGGACTAAGGGGCACGTGGCCTCACCCATATCCAAGGGGCGCGTGGTCTCACCCGGGCCTGGGACCCAGCCTCACCCGGATGGATCCAGGGGCGGACGGCCTCACTCGGACCCAGGATCTGGCTTCACCCGTACCCAAGGACACTTGGCCTCTCCCAGACCCAGGGGCACGTGGCCTCACCCGGGCTTAGTTGCACAAGGCCTCACCTGGATCCAGGGACACATGGTCTCTCCCGGACCCAGGGACGCTTGGCCTCTCCCAGACCCAGGGCCACTTGGGCTCACCCGGGCCTAGGTGCACGAGGCCTCATCCGGATCCAGGGACGCATGGTCTCACCCGGACCCAGGGACGCTTGGCCTCTCCCAGACCCAGGGCCTCTTGGGCTCACCCGGGCCTAGGTGCACGAGGCCTCACCCGGATCCAGGGACACATGGTCTCACCCGGACCCAGGGACGCTTGGCCTCTCCCAGACCCAGGGCCACTTGGGCTCACCCGGGCCTAGGTGCACGAGGCCTCACCCGGATCCAGGGACACATGGTCTCACCCGGACCCAGGGACGCTTGGCCTCTCCCAGACCCAGGGCCACTTGGGCTCACCCGGGCCTAGGTGCACGAGGCCTCACCCGGATCCAGGGACACATGGTCTCACCCGGACCCCGGGACGCTTGGCCTCTCCCAGACCCAGGGCCACTTGGGCTCACCCGGGCCTAGGTGCACGAGGCCTCACCCGGATCCAGGGACACATGGTCTCACCCGGACCCAGGGACGCTTGGCCTCTCCCAGACCCAGGGCCACTTGGGCTCACCCGGGCCTAGGTGCACGAGGCCTCACCCGGATCCAGGGACACATGGTCTCACCCGGACCCAGGGACGCTTGGCCTCTCCCAGACCCAGGGCCACTTGGGCTCACCCGGACCTAGGTGCACTAGGCCTCACCCGGATCCAGGGACACATGGTCTCACCCGGACCCAGGGACGCTTGGCCTCTCCCAGACCCAGGGCCACTTTGGCTCACCCGGGCCTAGGTGCACGAGGCCTCACCCGGATCCAGGGACACATGGTCTCACCCAGACCCAGGGACGCTTGGCCTCTCCCAGACCCAGGGCCACTTGGGCTCACCCGGGCCTAGGTGCACGAGGCCTCACCCGGATCCAGGGACACATGGTCTCACCCGGACCCAGGGACGCTTGGCCTCTCCCAGACCCAGGGCCACTTGGGCTCACCCGGGCCTAGGTGCACTAGGCCTCACCCGGATCCAGGTATCATGGTCTCACCCGGACCCAGGGACGCTTGGCCTCTCCCAGAACCAGGGCCACTTGGGTTCACCCGGGCCTAGGTGCACGAGGCCTCACCCGGATCCAGGGACACATGGTCTCACCCAGACCCAGGGACGCTTGGCCTCTCCCAGACCCAGGGCCACTTGGGCTCACCCGGGCCTAGGTGCACGAGGCCTCACCCGGATCCAGGGACACATGGTCTCACCCGGACCCAGGGACGCTTGGCCTCTCCCAGACCCAGGGCCACTTGGGCTCACCCGGGCCTAGGTGCACGAGGCCTCACCCGGATCCAGGGACACATGGTCTCACCCGGACCCAGGGACGCTTGGCCTCTCCCAGACCCAGGGCCACTTGGGCTCACCCGGGCCTAGGTGCACGAGGCCTCACCCGGATCCAGGGACACATGGTCTCACCAGGACCCAGGGACGCTTGGCCTCTCCCCGACCCAGGGCCACTTGGGCTCACCCGGGCCTAGGTGCACGAGGCCTCACCCGGATCCAGGGACACATGGTCTCACCTGGACCCAGGGACGCTTGGCCTCTCCCCGACCCAGGGCCACTTGGGCTCACCCGGGCCTAGGTGCACTAGGCCTCATCCGGATCCAGGGACGCATGGTCTCACCCGGACCCAGGGACGCTTGGCCTCTCCCAGACCCAGGGCCACTTGGGCTCACCCGAGCCTAGGTGCACGAGGCCTCATCCGGATCCAGGGACACATGGTCTCACCCGTACCCAGGGACGCTTGGCCTCTCCCAGACCCAGGGCCACTTGGGCTCACCCGGGCCTAGGTGCACAAGGCATCACCCGGATCCAGGGACACATGGTCTCACCCGGACCCAGGGACGCTTGGCCTCTCCCAGACCCAGGGCCACTTGGCCTCACCCGGGCCTAGGTCCACGAGGCCTCACCCGGATCCAGGGACATATGGTCTCGCCCGGACCCAGGGACACTTGGCCTCTCCCAGCCCCAAGGGCATGTGGCCTCACTCATGCCTAGGTGCCCGAGGCCTCACCCGGATCCAGGGACACATGGTCTCACCAGCACCCAGGGACGCTTGGCCTCTCCCATACCCAGGGGCACGTGGGCTCACCCGGGCCTAGGTGCACGCAGCCTCACCCGGATCCAGGGACACATGGTCTCGCCTGGACCCAGGGGTGTGTGGGCTCTCCCAGACCCAGGGGCGCTTGGCCTCGCCCGGGCATGGGGTCCAGCGTCATCCGGGTCCAGGGGCACTTGGCCTCACCCGGACCCGGAGTCCGGCCTCACCTGGACCCAGGGGCATGTGGCCTCACCTAGACCCAGGGACGTGAGGCCTCACTTATACCCAGAGGCGTGTGACCACACCCGAGTCCAGAGGCGCGCAACCCCGCCCGCACCCGGGTCTCAGCGGGGCCCCGTCTTCCCGATCCCAATTCCTGCCGGTCAATCCCCCCTCAGCAATTCCCCTGGCCATCCTTCCAGAGCTCCAGTATGGCTGCTGCAGAACTCGTCGGGCGGTGGCTCGGCGAAGTTCCGGTGCACCCGGTGCATGGCGGTGGGCCAGTCTGGCGTCGCTGCGTCGGCCCTTGGGTCTGCATAGGTGGCCGGTCGCCGAGCATGCGCACCTGGCCGCTTCCGGGGCGTTGAGATTCTTGACGGACTCAGAGGTCAGCAAGCGCGGAGTCTCCCACCCCATGTCTCATAGGGGCTCGTCTGTCCGTGCTTGGCTGCCAGTGGAGCCGTCCCCTCAGCCGGAGACCGCCGGGGGAACTGCGCCGAGCACGTTCCAGGCCGCTGTTGTATCGCCTGAGCCATAGTTCTTTTGTGTCGCCTGAGCTGTAGTTCTTAAAGTGTGGTCTTTGGGTCACCGGCATCAGCATCATCCCACATACCCCTCTTTTATTCTAGTTGTAGAGCATCTACTCAGCCAGCCCTATGGTGGTCTTGGATGGTGTCTGCTCTGCTCTCTTGTCGTAGTCTCAAAGTTGTTGTGGTAGGCAACAATCAGGCTTCCGCCCTATGCCTCCATCTTGGTCCTCCTTTGTATAGTTAAGTCTTGATTGTTGTTGGTGTCACTGGGGGGGCTCTCTTTGTCTATAAAGGAAGAGTTGCTGTGCAGGAGACACGTTTATGGGCCGGGTCTTGGTGCAGCAAAGCTTTGGCGCTCACTGAATATTCCCGTTGAATGTGTCCCTTATGCACGTGGTTGAAATCTGGTGTCATCTCCCACAGACCACTAGATGCCCTCGTTTCTGGGTCTCCAATGGGGTGTAGATCAGCTACTGCCTTAGGCACTCAGCAAGGATTATAGCAAAAACTGTAGTTTCTTCCTCCTGTCTGAGTGGCCCTGGAGCAGTCCGACTAGAACAGCAGATCATCTGGTCCGCTGCCAGAGGGCAGGCCACCCACATGCATAAGCCGTTGCTTGGGGCGCAGGTGTGCCTGCAAGACTTGCGGGGCAGGTCTTCAAAACATGCGGGGCGGGTCCCAGGGGGGGGCGGGGTCTCAGGGCGCCAACAGGCCATGGTGCGGCGAGCCTCGATGGCTGTGAGTCTGGTCCTTCTGCCTTCCATGTATCTAAGTCCCCTCGTTCCGTACTCCAGCGCAGCAAACACTGATTGCTGGGCGTACCTCTGCAAGAGTCCCGCCTCTCCCCGCAGGCATCTGGGTCTCCCGGGGTTCGCCAGAAGATGGGTTTCAGGGTGATGGAGAGCTAATCTCCCTTAGGTTTGGAACAAAAGCCCCTTTCCCCCGCCACCAGCCAGACCCACGCACCTCCACACCTCATCCCCTCCGATTTCGCTGGGTGCGAGGCAACAGAACAGCCTTTAACCTCCGCCGCCATCTTTTTCAAACTTCTCAATTTGTACTTCTTAATCCCTTCATTTCAGTCAACTCTACTGAAGTCTAGCGCCGCCGGGAGGTGCAGGGAAAGGGCGCCCGGGCCTCCATCCGGTGCGCGGTGCGCGCGTCCCGCGGAACCAGGCGCGCGAGGGCTGCGCGGCTGGGACGGGCGCTGGGCGGCCGCCGAGCTCCAGGCACCGCCATCACCGTGTTCCGGACGTCGCCGCCGCGGCGTCCCCCCAATTTATACTTTTTAATCCCTTGAATTCAGTCAACTCTACTGAAGTCTAGCGCCGCCGGGAGGTGCACGGAAAGGGCGCCCGGGCCTCCATCCGGTGCGCGGTGCGCGCGTCCCGCGGAACCAGGCGCGCGAGGGCTGCGCGGCTGGAACGGGCGCTGGGCGGCCGCCGAGCTCCAGGCACCGCCATCACCGTGTTCCGGACGTCGCCGCCGCGGTGTCCCCCCAATTTATACTTTTTAATCCCTTGAATTCAGTCAACTCTACTGAAGTCTAGCGCCGCCGGGAGGTGCACGGAAAGGGCGCCCGGGCCTCCGTCCGGTGCGCGGTGCGCGCGTCCCGCGGAACCAGGCGCGCGAGGGCTGCGCGGCTGGGACGGGCGCTGGGCGGCCGCCGAGCTCCAGGCACCGCCATCACCGTGTTCCGGACGTCGCCGCCGCGGCGTCCCCCCAATTTATACTTTTTAATCCCTTGAGTTCAGTCAACTCTAGTGAAGTCTAGCGCCGCCGGGAGGTGCACGGAGAGGGCGCCCGGGCCTCCGTTCGGTGCGCGGTGCGCGCGTCCCGCGGAACCAGGCGCGCGGGGGCTGCGCGGCGGGGACGGGTGCTGGGAGGCCGCCGGGCTCCGGGCGCCGCCGCTGCGGCGGCGTCCCCAGCGTCCCGGGCTGGGCGGCCTGCGGGGGCGGCGGAGTTGCGAAAGTGAGTGAGTTTCCCAGGGTTTCGCCCGGAATGGGGTTCAGTGCAATCGGAGCCGGTGCTCAGCGCACTCCGGAGCCTTTATCTCCTTCCTGCCAGTGAACTCCGGCCAGGTCATCAGCCGCCCCCTCCTCTCCGGTTCCATCCTCCCCGCAGGCGCGTGTGCTCGTGTCTCCGCCCGTTTCTCCATACCTCAGGCTTTTACGGCTTCCCCGACTGTCCCCGTGGCCTTCTCCTTCCCCCCAGCTGTGGGCATTTCAGTCCGCCAGCTCTCCTGTGGTTCTGGACGATGTCCTTTCTGACCTCTAGTTGTATTTTTGAAATTGTTGTGCCCGGCTGCAGGTTAGGTGTTTAACCTATGCCGCCATCTTGGTTTCTCTCTAGCTATTTCATCTTAAATGCATCACTTAATATTTCTAAGCCTCAATTTCTTTACATGTATAAATGTATTCAAACATTTCTAAGGTTTCATAATTATCTAAAGATAAGCCTTACTGGAAAAATATGGGTTAAAAGGGGAAAGGCATAGATTTCCAGTTAAACAGAGTTAACTGAGCATACTTCTATTTCCTCTCTTTCATAAATTCAAAAAAAAAAAAAAGAGAGAGAGAGAAGAACTAAAAGGAGATAAAGTATAAGAAGAAAAAAAAGAATGGACAACAGCAAATGAGAAATATTTCAAGAAATTTAGTGGAAAAGAAGGTGGAGCAGGGATAACTAATGTAGCAGTGTAACCTACATGTCTTTAGAGAGCATACCAGTAAACAAGACAGTTTTTTTCTAGAGGCTCTGGGCTAAGATAGAGCTCCATGGAAAGGGGTAGGGATGACTCCTGCTAAAACCAGGGCCCAGTTGAAAATCTGTATGTTTGCATGTGAAGCAGCTAGAAGTCTAGGTCCCCATCCCACCTCACCTGTGGTGGGCGAGAAATTGACTCAGAGAAGTACTTGACTGATGAAACTCAAGAGTATGGGGGATGGAAAATGAAAATAGGATTAAGTGAACATCTGAATACTGAAAGCTGAGACTTTCTGTCCCTTTCTTCTACCCTATTTTCAGAACAGCAGCCAGACATTCACACCAACCTGTCACATTTACTCCTCTCCCCATTCATGGTGCATTAAATATAGTCAAAATACTATTGTCCGGCGTGTGGCAGAGACATAATATTTGTAAAAAAATAGGAAGAGAATCTTAGCAAACCCGGCACATGAAAAGATGAGGGAATTATTAACTGCAGAAAAAAGTATAGGAGAAAAAGGTGGGATGTGGCACACTGTGTGGCTTGTGGGTAACATTTGCACAGGCGGAATAATGTAAACACTGAGTAGTGATTTAGCCTGAAATAGTCATGTAACTACCTTGGGGAATGAGAGAAGGAGACTGTGCTAGATATGATTGTTGGGTCTTACCCCTTCTATGTACTCCTTAATCACCAGTGCTGGGAAGCTAAAAATGGCCACATTTCCCAAAAGGTCTTGAAGCTACAGCTCTGGGTACACTTTAAGTTATGTCATAAAATTCAGTGACTTATGAAAGGCAGAAGTGAGACAAAGGCCATTTCCTTGTGGCTGTGGCTGCCGGTGAATAGGTTGGGCAGATAAGAGTGTTTACAGTGGGCAGCTTTCACATTCCACTGTCTATTCAGGCCTCCAGGGGTGTGCCCTTCGCTTGGCATGGGTTGCCACAGAATCCAATTGTCCTGCAGCGGCCCTCGCCTCTCACCCTGTTGTTGCCTCCTCCACTCCCACAATTTGGTAATCGCCTCATTCCCTGCTCTGAGTCCCTAGAATGGTTGCCAAGAAAAACAAGTCCAAAAGAACAAATTGAGAAACAGCAGTATGAGCACATTATGTAGAAATCTAGAATTTCTTACCATGAAAGTCCTATCAGAGTGAGAGTGCGTAGCCTTGGAGAGCAGGCCGGGGGATACATAGAAGTGAGTATAACTTATAAATTATACTCAGGTGTCCTAGGACTATGAACTGGATCTAGCCTCATTTATCTAATATTGTTGTTCCAAGATTAAAGATAGTATTACTGTAGGGTAGTTTTAAACACCTACACATATGCCAATTTTATTCTCTCGAGTTTTTTGTGTCAAGTTTATGGTATTCATACAGCCAAAGGAAGAAAAAGCAATCCACAATATGTCTCACCATACATTTCTTAGGATCAGACCCATAGGGAGCAGGCAGACAGCTCTGAGGTGTGTGTTGGGGGGCGGGGGGCGGTAAAGCAGAAAAGGGATTAAAAAAAAGGGAGAGAAAACTCATGGACACTGGACAACAATGTGGGGGGGGGAGGGGGAGTAGGTTTATGTTAGTTTTTTATTATCTTTTTGTAGTTGTGGGATAAATCTTCACCCATTGCCTCTCTCAGGAGTACATAAAATATGATTAGGTAAAGACCTCCAAAGTTATCCTTGAAAATAAATTCCTGTGTGTATTTAACTGTTTTAACTTAATTATGTCTTTATATCACTAAAGTTTTTTCTGCTTTGGCAAACATACCTCTGTTGCAGGCTCCTCCCCAGCCCTGGCCTACCTTGTGCAGGAGGCAACCAATCGATGTGTTTCTCTCATCTCACATCAGTACTGTATTTCTCTCTGTCTTTCCCTCTCTTCTACTCTTTCTAAAAATCAATGGAAAAATATCCTCAGGTGAGGATTTAAAAAACAAAAATTGATGCCAGAAGGTGAAAGAAGCTGCAAACTAAAACGTTAAGTCCCCTGAATATTTATTTATTACTTTTATTTAAAAATAAGAAATATAGATGTGAATTTGTTATTTTTCAGCTTTTAAAACAGCTTAATTGAGCTATAATTTACATATCATAAAATTCACCCAATGTAAGTAAGTAATGATTTTTACTAAATGTACAGTTGTGCAATGACCTTCACAACCCAATTTTAAAACATTTTTGTTGCCTGAGGAATTGCCAAACTGTTTTCAAAGCAGCCACACCGTTTTTGTATTCCCACCAGCAATGCATATAAGTTCCAATGCTACACATCTTCACAAAAACTTAATATTGTTAGTCTGATCTGGAGGAATTTGCAGATTACCAAGAAAGAAGTCACTGATCCTTCACAAAAACAAAAGGAAATCAGGTTTAAAAAAAAAAAATCCAAGCCTACAGATTATAAAAATTTATGTTATACAAAAAATGAAAATAAAAGTATTCTCTGGAGCAGAAAATGGAGAATATTTGAGAACAGTGGTACCACTCCATTAGCCAGGCAAGCCAATTGGAATGAACTATGGAGAATGCATTCCACCTGCTTTGGGTGGTGCTGGCCCTTTCCATCTCCCTGCAGCTGAAAACACAATCTCTGGCCTTGCAATCAGAGAGCTCCGCCCCCTTATTGCTGAGGTTGGCTTGGGAAAGGCAGAGGAACCGATGGAGAGTCCTCCCTGGAACTTTCCCTGGAAGGAGCAAGAAAGAGGTATATTCCTATTTGCTGGGGTGGGCCGCCAGGCATGAAGACAATGGAAGCCTGGAGTTGTAGTTTCCTCAAATGGTACACCACTCCTCTCCCACCATTTAGTCATGGAATTTGGGAGTGGTTTTTTAAAAATCAATTATCCCATCTTTCCTTCTACAAAGCCAAGGCATTCCCTCTCCTTACAGTCTGGTCTAGAAGTGATCTAATGGAGGCAAAGGTCAGGACTTTCAATCAGTGGTTAGGGAAGCTAAATGCTCTCTTTACCAAGAAGTGTGACCCACTGGTCGTAAGCAGCCATGAGAAAAATCAGTCTGAGGGTAAACCTACCACAAGGAGAGGGAAAAGCCTGGAACATCTCAGAGAAAGATACTGAGCCCTGAAAAGCCATTCATGAAAAAGGTGTGTGAACAAAGAGATTTTTTTTAGCGGGTTTAAATTCAATTTTCTGCTTCTTGCAATAAAAGCATTCAACATTTCTTTAACATGGGTTTTGTTTTGTTTCGTTAAACTTCTCTGTATTATTTGACACTACCAATCCCTTTTTAGAATGTTGTCTTCCTGGGCTTTGTCAAAATTCAGGGTCTTTCTTGGTTCCATATAAATGTTTGGATTTTTTGTTCTAATTCTGTAAAACAATACCATTGGTATTTACATAGGAATTATGTGGAATCTGTAGAATGCTTTGAGTATCTACAGATTAATGAGTTAATTCTTTTTCCTCAGGATTGCTTTGGGTATTCAGGGTCTTTTGTGGTTCCATATAAATCTGGCGATATTTTGTTCTCTTTCTTTAAAAGATGACATTGGGATTTTGATGGGGATTGCATTAAATCTATGTATTTCTTGGGGTAATATGGCCATTTTTAACTATGTTGATTCTTCTAATCCATGAAAATGAAATATCTTTCCATTTCATTTTGCCTTTTTCAATCTCTTTTAATAATGCTTTGTAGTTTTCAGTATATGGGTCCTTCACATCCTGTGTTAAGTTTATTCCTAGGTATTTTATTTTTTTGGTTGCAGTTGCAACAGGAATTAATTTTTTCATTTCTTTTTCTGAAGTTTCTTCATTAGTTCGTAGGAAAGCAATGGATTTTTGTACATTGATTTTGTATCCTACAACTTTACTGTATTTGTTTATTGTTTCTAATAGGTTCTTTTTTTTGGTGGAGTCTTTAGTGTTTTCTACATACAGGATCATGTCATCTGCAAAAAAGTGATACTTTTACTTCTTTCTTCCCAATTTGGATGCTTTTTATTTCTTTCTCTTGCCTGATTGCTCTGTCTGGGATGTCCAGAACTATGCTGAATAAGAGTGGTAAGAGTAGGATCCTTGCCTTGTTCCTGATTTTAGAGGAAAAGATTTCAGTTTTTCACCATTGAGTATGATATTACCTGAGGGTTTATCATATATTCCCTTTATTATATTGAGGTACTTTCCTTCTATACCCATTTTATTGAGTGTTTTGATCATAAATGAATATTGTATCTTATCAAATGCTTTCTCTTCGTCTATTGATAAGATCATATGATTTTTATACTGTGTTTTGTTGATGTAATGTATTACATTGATCAATTTGTATATGTTGAACCATCCTTGTGCACCTGGAATAAACCCCACTTGATCATGATATATTATTTTGTAATGTATTGTTGTATTCAATTTGTTAGTATTTTGTTAAGATTTTTTGCATCCATACTAATCAGAGATATTGGTCTATAGTTTTCTTTTTTAGTGTTATCCTTACCAAGTTTTGGTGTCAGGGTTATGTTGGCCTCATAAAAATGTTAGGTAGCATTACCTCTATTTCAATTTTATGGAAAAGTTTGAGAAAGATAGATATCAAATCTTCTTTGAATATCTTCTTGATATTCAGTGTTCCTTATAAAATGTCCATCTTTGGAGAAACCAAGATGGCGGCATAGGTAAACACCTATACTGCCACCTCACATAACAATTTCAAAACTGCAACTGGAAGACAGAGCGGACATCGTCCAGAACCACCGGAAAGCTGGCTGAGTGGAAATTTTACAACTAGAAGGAAAGATAAAAGGACACTGAGACCCAGAGGAGCTGTGGAGGACAGATGCGGAGACCCACACGCGCGGAAAGGGCGGGCTTGTGAATACGTGGCTGGCTTATTCGCAGCGCTCGGAGAGGGCGGGCAGCAAGCGCACAGCTAGCTTTCTCGTTCGGGAGGGAAACAAAACCTCACGACTGCACTGAAATCCAGTTCCAGGTGAGACTTTGGGTACCCAGACTCATTTGGGGAGAAACTGGACTGTCTGGCAGCGGGCGAAACGCAGGGCAGCCTTCTCTCAGAGGTGCGTGCAGCCATTGCCGTGGGACACTGAGACACAGGGGCCTTGTAGGGCGGGGATAACGGGAAACCAAGGCTGTCTGCTCAGCCCTGAGACTCCGCCCCATCCAAGCTGAGCACAGAAGCTCTCCCAGTGGAGACACAGCTGATCCTCACAGCCAATTGGCCTGGAGGTCAACTCCCCCTAGTGATACTAAGAACAATCTAGGCTTAACTACAACAAGACTGCACACACAGTCCACAAAGGGGTGCACCAAGGGTGTCCACCTCAGGTAACTGGGAGGCTGAGCCACTGGGCCCTGCTAGGACACCTAGCACACAAAGCCACTCCATCAACTCAGGGAAGCAGCCAAATTGCAGAGACAAAGAGGCAGGTCACAAATGAAGGAAATGGAGGAAAGTAAACAACTGGATATAGAGTTCAAAACCACAGTTATAAGGTTTTTCAAGAATTTCCTAGAAAAGGCCGATAAATTTAACGAGACCCTCGAGGATATGAAAAAGGATCAACTAGAAATTAAGCATAAACTGACTGAAATAAAAAATATTATACAGAGACCTAAAAGCAGACTATAGGAACGCAAGAATCAAGTCAAAGATTTGAAATACAAAGAAGAAAAAAACACTTCTCTGGAAAAGCAAAAAGAAAAAGAATACAAAAAGTTGAAGATAGTGTAAGAAGCCTCTGAGACAACCTCAAGTGTACCAACATCCGAATTATGGCGGTGCCAGAAGAAGAGAGAGAGCAAGATACTGAAAACCTATTTGAAGAAATAGTGACCGAAAACTTCCCCCACCTGGTAAAAGAAATAGACTTACAAGTCCAGGAAGTGCACAGAACCCCAAACAAAAGGAATCCAAAGAGGATCACACCAAGACACATCATAATTAAAATGCTAAGAGCAAAAGACAAAGAGAGAATCTTAAAAGCAGCAAGAGAAAAACAGTTAGTTACCTACAAGGGAGCACCCATACGACTGTCAGCTGATTTCTCAACAGAAACTATGCAGGCCAGATGGGAATGGCAAGAAATATTCAAAGTGATGAATAGCAAGAACCTACAACCAAGATTACTCTACCTAGCAAAGCTTTCATTCAGAATTGAAGGTCAGATAAAGAGCTTCACAGATAAGAAAAAGCTAAAGGAGTTCATCACCGCCAAACCAGAATTATATGAAATGCTGAAAGGTATTCTTTAAGAAGAGGACGAAGAAGAAAAAGATAAAGATAAAAATTATGAACAACAAATACATATCTATCAACAAGAGAAGCTAAAAACCAAGGGAATAAAAAATCTGATGAACAGTATTAACTGGTGAATATAATAGAATCAGGGGCATAGAAAGGGCGTGGACTGACAATTCTTGGGGGGAAAAGAGAATGGGGGGTGCGGGAAGAGACTGGACAAAAAGTGTACACCAATGGATGAGGACAGTGTGGGGGAGGTAAGGGCAGAGGGTGGGGTAGGAACCTGGTGGAGAGGAGCTATGGGGGGAAAAAAGAGGAACAATTGTAATAATCTGAACAATAAAAATTTATTAAATTTAAAAAATAAATAAATAAAATGTCCATCTTTGTTTCTTATAACCTTTGTTATCTTGAATTCTATTTTGTCAGATATAAAGTCACTATTGAAGCCATCTGGTCCTGAACTTTTATTTTTGGGGAGGTTTTTGTTGGCTGGTATAATTTCCTCACTATTTATTGGTCTATTTAGATTTTCCATTTCTTTATGATTCATTCTAGAACAATTATGTATTTCTAGGAACTTACCCATTTCTTCTAGATTATTGAATTTGATGGCATATAGTCTTTCATAGTATTCTAGTATGATCTTTTGTATAACTTTGATGTCTTTATAACTTCTGTTTCATTTCTGATTTTGTTTATATGGGTCTTTTCTCTTTTTTTTCCTTAGTGAGTCTAGCCAGGGGTTTGTCAGTTTCATTAATCTTTTCAAAGAATCATCTCTTTGTTGTATTAATTTTTTGTATAGTCTTTTTGTTCTCTATTTCATTCAGTTCTGCTCTAATTTTTATTATCTCTTCTGCTGACTTGGGGTTGCTTTTGCTCTTCTTTTTCTAATTCTTTAAGATGTAGTAGTTGGTTGTTTCTCGTGTTTCTTGAGTTAGGGCTATAATGATACAAACTTCCCTCTTACTACTGCTTTTGCTGCATCCCAGAAGTTGTGGTATATTGCATTGTCATTTTGATTTGTCTCTATATCTCTCCTGATCTCACCTTTTATTTATTCTTTGACCCAATCATTGTTAGTAGTATATTAATTAATCTACACATATTTGTGGGTTTCTTTACTTCCTTTTTGCAGTTTATTTCTAATTCCAAACCATGTGGTCAGAGATTATGCTTGGTATAACTTCAATCTTCTTGAATTTGTTGAGGCTAGTTTTGTGACCCAACATATTGTCTATCCTTGAGAATGTTCCATGTGCCCTGGAGAAAAATACATAATCTGATGTTCTGGGATAAAAGGCTCTATAAATGCGAATTCTATCCACTCAGCCTAAAATATCATATGAGGCCGATATTTCTTTGTTGATTTTCTGTTTGGATGATCTGCCTAGAGCTGTCAATTAAGGTCCCAATTATGATTATGTTTTGTTCTGTGTCTCCCTTTAATTCTGTTAGTAGTTGCTTTATGTATTTTGGTGCTCCCTGTTTCTGTTGAGAAATCAGCTAACAGTCTTATAAGGGCACACTTGTAGGTAACTAACTGTTTTCTCTTTGTCTTTAACCTTTGCCATTTTAATTAAGATGTGTCTTGGTGTGAATTCTTCTTGTTTGGGACTCTGCACTTCCTGGACTTATGTGGGAGACACACACTCTTGATCTGAATTGGTCAGATGGCTTTTAAGATTTGAGATCCTTTTTAAATTTTATAATGTGTCTCCATTGAAATACAGTAAGTGTAATGTTAATATTTGCTCTGCAAACTTCAGTATGAGTAAGAATCACCTGGAGAGCTAGCTAAAACATATACTGTATCAGAGCTCCACCCCAGCCCCAGAGATCCTGATTCAGTATGTCTGAGGCAAGGCCCAAGAATTTGCTTTTCTAATAAGCTCCTAAATGATGCTGGTTTTGCTAGTCCACAGACCATGCTTTGAAGAGCTCTGCAAATTATAATTTTATTATATATTTATGAGGAGATGAAAGAAAATTAAAAGCCTTTAGCAAGCAAAAAAAGGAAATAAAAATTACTATGTACTTAGAATTCATATAGGAAATAAAACACTGTAATGACTACTACAAAGAGAAGAATCCTTTCAAAACATAGGCCATATCTACCCAACAGTATAAAGACATCTAGAGAGGAAATTAATTGGTACATATGACTGTGGGTGTTCCTTTCTAACAATACTAAACGTTCCATCAGAGCCTTTCTTTTAAACATCTGGTTAAGTAATTCTAATGAGATGATGCCATTTAATAACCTCCCATTTGGGGTGAGGAACCCACTCAGGCCCAGGCATCTCTTCTGCTCATCTAAAACACCTTTAGCAACTCCACCCAGACGGGTAATAAAACTGGGGAGGAGCTTGCCAGTGAAAAGTAAAGAACAACTCTTTGGGACAAATAGCAAAATTTAGTCTGTAAGTGTCTTTACCCTTAAAATGAAGATCTGCAGTCATCATTTTAAAAATACAAGCTCTCCAATGGCAAATTCAAAGGAAATCCTTATTTATTCTTCAAAGTTCATCTAAAATTGCACTCCCTCATTAAGTCTTTCCAGACCCCATCAACAGACTGTGAGTTCCAAATCCTTACCTCATGTTTAAATCTCTTAAGACACTCCATACTTACTATATTCTATCTTGCAAATGTTATCTGTTGTATTACTGTAGGCCCAATCATAAATGGGTTAAACAGAGAGCATCCACAATAATAAAAGAGAAAGATGCAAATTGACCATACCTTCGCAACGCCCACCAGCCAATCAGGAGTGAGTATGTAAATTAGTGGGACTAAGATGGCGGTGGCCACAGAGCCAGCCAGAGCAAGCAGGAGGCTTTGGTCGCCCTGGCAATGGAGGAAGCCAAGCTTCCCGCCCACCTGGGCCAGCTGCTGAAGGAGGGGCCTGCAAGCGGAGGACACGGAGCTAGCCCAGGCACGCGGGAGGCTTGGGTCGCTGTTGCCCAGGCTGGCTGCTGAGGGAGGGGCCTGCAAAAGGGGGGGCATGGCAAGCCTAAAAACATTCATCAGCCCCTCACCCAGGCTGGCCAGGCACCTCAGCAGAGACCCCCACCCTGAAGCAGGTGTGACCAGCCTGAAAACAGCCCTCAACCCCTCACCCAGGCTGGCCATGCCCCCCCAGTAGGGACCCTCACCCCATGAAGGCGTGGCTGGCCTGCAAACTTCCCCAGCCCCTCGCCCAGGCCAGCACCATCCCCAGTGGGGACCCCCACCCCAATGGGGGCATGGCCGGCCTGCAAACCACCACAGGCCCCTTGCCCAGGCCACCCTGCCCCCCAAGGGAACCCCCACCCTGATCCAGGACACCCTTCAGGGCAAACCAGCTGGCCCCCACCCATGCACCAGGTCTCTATCTATACTAATAAAAGGGTAATATGCTAATTAGACTAGGAGACCTTCCAGACGTTCTTCTGGACAAAGTCATGGTGGCGGAGCCAAGGTAGAGGCGGTTAGGGGGCCAAAAGGGGAGGGCAGTTGTGGGTAATCAGGCCGATGGGGGGGCGGCAATTGGGGGTGAGTAGGCCGGTGGGGGGGGGCAGTTGGGAGTGAGCAGGCCAGCAGGCAGAGTGGTTAGGGGCAATCAGGCAGGCAGGCAGGTGAGAAGTTAGGAGCCAGCAGTCCTGGCTTGCAAGAGGACCTAAAACAGCAGTAGGACATCCTTTGAGAGGTCCCAGATTGGAGAGGGTGCAGGCGGGGCTGAGGGACACCCCACCCCCCCCCCCCCCCCCGCACGAATTTCATGCACCGGACCACTAGTGTAATATAAAGAATTATTACATTATGATAACTGAGTGTGTAGAAACAAGTATAAGGAAACTACATGGTACCCTCTGGATGAGGGAGAGTAGCCAAGGGAGAACAAAGTTGCAAGGGGGTCCCCTCCCCAAGGCTGGGGTTCAGACCTCAGGAAAGAATATAGTTCAGCTCCCTGGAAAACAAAATAGCTTACTGGTTTGTTCTTGTGAGAGCTGATTGGAGTTGCTGGGAGAGCAGGGGTCTCCCCTCTAGAATGTAGCAGGAGGATAACTGATCAGCAACCAGAGGTTTGGGTGTGCATAAGGGCTGGGGCTCCTGGGAGCAGGCAGGCCATGGAGGCTGGAAGAGGAAATAATGGCTCTTGAAAACCCTCCAGGCTTCTTGCGGTCTACATGTGGGCCTGCACAGGGAATGAGGGCAGTGACGTGGACAGCAAGCCTTCAGGACACCAGTTGCTTTGTGGAGGAGGGGTTGCGTGGGAAGTTTACTGCCAGGCTAGGCTGAGGCTGCAAGGTCACCTAGTGACCACACATTTTGAGCATGTGGCTGAAGCAGAGTTCCAGCAAATGTTCTAACACCCACTCCACCAGCTGGAAATAGCAGGAGATACCCTTCCAACAGCCTCTACTGAGAGAATTTGGCATCATCCTCACTGTAAAGAGGAGGTACTTAAAAGAATTCTGTCCATTATCAAAGAGCATACTTGAAGATCAAATTTGGAGCTGAGAGGCAATAAGTTGATAATTGACACATTTGTGTTATTCCTAGACTGTTTTCTTTTAAGATTAAGGAGTGGGCTTCATCTTTGTAGTCTCTGTGGTGTCTAGTTGTTTTTGTTTTGTTTTGTTATATATATATATGTTTTGTTTTGTTGTTTTTTTTGTTTTGTTATTGTATATATATATATATAATTTCAGAGAGGAATGGAGAGGAAGAGAGAGATAGAAACATCAATGATAGAATCATCAAGCGGCTACCTCCTGCATGCCCCTCGCTGGGGATCGAGCCTACAACCCGTCATGTCCCCTGACTGGGAATCGACTGTGACTTACTGGTTCATAGGTGCACGCTCAACCACTGAGCCATGATAGCTGCACTGTGGTATCTAGTTTTTATAACAAACTATGCTTCAATAAATATTGAGAATTCCCAGCTGTCTTTTTCTTTTTTCAGAAGTTGACAGGCTGATCTTAAAATTTATATGAAGCCCTAGCCGGTTTGGCTCAGTAGATAGAGTGTCGGCCTGCGGACTAAAGGGTCCCAGGTCTGATTCCGGCCAAGGGCCCATGCCTGGGTTGCAGGCTTGATCCCCCCCAGTAGGGGGCATGCAGGAGGCAGCCAATCAATGATTCTCTCTCATCATTGATGTTTCTATCTCTCTATCTCTCTCCCTTCCTCTCTGAAATCAATAAAAAATATATTTAAAAATTCATATGGAAATATGAAGGATCCAAGAACAGACCAAACACTCTTGAAAACAAAAAATTGGAGGACTCACAATTCCTGATTTCAAAATTTACTATAAAGCTATAGTAATCAATACAATGTGGTATTACCATAAGAGTAGAAATATAAACTAATGGAAAAAAATTGAGAGTCCAGAAATAAACCATTAAATTTATGGTCAATTGATTTTTTATATAGGTGCTAAGACTATTCAATTGAGAAGAATATCTTTTCAATAAATTATACAAGAGCAACTGAATATTCACAGGCAAGAGAATAAATTTGAAATCCTCCGTTATATACAAAAATTCACTCTAAACAAATAATAGATCTAAATGTAAAACTCTTAGAAGAAAAGATAGGAGTAAATCTTCATGACTTTGGATTAGGCGATGATTTCTTAGAGATGACAACAAAAGCACATGACAAAATAAAAAATAGATAAATTGGATCTCATCAAAATCCAAAACCTTTGTACTTCAAAGGACATCATTAAGAAAGTAAAAGGTAGCCCACAAAATGGGAGAATATTTTGCAACTCATATATATGATAACAGACTTGTATCCGGATTATATAAAAAACTTTTATAAATCAACAGCAATAACAAAATAATGCAATATTAAAACTAGGCAAAGGATTCAAATAGACATTTCTCCAAAAGAGATATACAAATGTTCAATAAGCATAAGAAAAAAGGTTCAATATCATTAGTCAATAAAGAAATGCATATCAAAATAACAATGATCTACCACTTCACACCTACTAGGATGGTAATAATAAAAATGGCAAGTGCTGGGGAAGACATGAAGAACTTGGAATGCTCATGCATCGCTGATAGGAATGTAAAATAGTGCAGTCACATTGGAAAGTAGTCTGATAGTTTCTCAACATGTTATACATACAGCACCATATGACCATCAGTTCCATTCCTACACCAAGAAAAATGAAAACATATATCCACACACCAAAAAAACTGTACACAAATGTTTATAAGTAGCATTATTCACAATAGCCAAGAAATGGAAACAATTCAACTGTCCATTAACTGATGACTAGCTAAAATAATATGCTATAACTATCCAATGTAATACTCATGCTGCCATTAAAAGGAATAAAGTATTAATACATGCTAAAACCTGGATAAACCTCGAAAACATTGTTCTAAATAAAAGAAGCCACAATCAAAAGGTTATACGTGATTTAATCTACAGTGACAGAGAGTGGATTAGTGGTTGTCAGGGACTGCGGGGGGAGGGAGAAAAGGGAATGACAGCTAATGGGTGTGAATGAGATTTTGGGGGGGAGAGATGAAAATGTTCTAGAATTAGATAGGAATGATATATGCACAATATAGTGCACATAATGAAAACCACTAAACTGTACACTTTAGAATTAACTTGATGCTGTGTAAACCCTATCTCAATAAACCGTATCTCAATGTTTATTTTGAAAACTAAGATTTTAATATTTACTTCCATCTTCTTCTTTCATTACCATGTACAGAGATGCATCCAAAAAACCTGTATTGGAAAAAAAATTTCTCACTGAAACTGGTTTGGCTCAGTGGATAGAGCTGCGGCCTGCAGACTGAAGGGTCCCAGGTTCGATTCTGGTCAAGGGCATGTACCTTGGTTGCGGGCACATCCCCAGTAGGGGGTGTGCAAGAGGCAGCTGATCGATGTTTCTAACTCTCTATCCCTCTCTCTTCCTCTCTGTAAAAAATCAATAAAATATATTTTTAAAAAAATTTTATCTCCCTTTTCTTGGAATAATTAAGATATATGGAAAATTGGAATGTAATAATTAATGATTTCAAGTTTCATACATTCTTATAAAACTGTCTAATTACAATTATTGGTTGCCATGAATTTTGAAAACAAGTGTGATGGTGGAGAGGCTGTGGGGTAAATAACCAATGGAAGAGAAGACTTACAGCAAGCCACCTAGTCTCTCTTGGGACCCAAATTCCTCACCTCTGAATAGGAAAGCTGGGATAGGCGACCTCCAGCATCTGCATGCTGCCATCATTTGCCCTAGAAAATTAGCTTTAGAATCACGTTTTCAAATGCCTTTAATGTTTAATAAATTAAATAGTAATAAGAATTATTTTCTAACAAGAATACTTATTAAATGTGGGTAGAAGTATATGCTTTCCTTTTTCTCTTGATGGGGCCTGTGTCTTTTTATCACAAGGCTAAAAAATATATAATTCTAACCCTCTGTGTGTGTATTTATATAATACTATTTAAATTTTTATGTATTCTTTGAAGGAGTCTATCCACTTAACAACATAGGCCTTCTAATTGGTTACATAGATTTCATTTTTCTCTGTGCAAAGTTAAAATACAGGCAGCTAATAAGAAGCATAAACTATTTCTGCCAGCCCTCTCCAGGGACTCTGTTCCCAAGTTAGGCAGCTATTTAAAACTGAGCAATTGTACTTTCTGTTTCTCTAATAGTTATCATTTTTAAAAATCATGGCATTTAAAAAACAACAACAACAACCAAGAATAAAGCAAACCTTCTTCAACTGGTCAGTGTGCTCCCTTGAAACACAGCGATACTCTTTTATCTATATTTGGATTTAAAAATATATTTAGACTCTTTATCCTAGGGGGCTGAGTGCTCTGAAAGCATGTGCTCATCTTAAGAAACCACTTTTCCCCTTCCTACTTCAAAAAAAAAAAAAGTATGAGGCTGGGGAGAAAAATAATTTGATCAAGAGCTGGAGGGAGAGTAACCAGTAAGAAAAAACTAGGGCAAATGAAATTCCTCAAGGCTATGTCCACCCACAGAGATCACTACATGCTTACCACACTCTTTTTGGTGCCTGCAGTCACAATTTCCCTGCCTTTCCTCTGTGTACCCACAGAGTGTTACTTTAGACTGTGCTTACTGCTTATTTTATTCTGTGTGCATTATATTAAATATGCCTCCCCCATCAGAATCATATTTTTTTTAGTATTGTGTCAGAATACCACTAAGTCACATTGGATAAAAACCTAGTCATTTCCAATTTAAGCTACTCCAAATTCTTTTAAAATGGAGAAGGATGCCTAATTGATATTTATATTCCTTGACTAGCTCCTTAAAAAGTGTGTTCTTAATACAGTTCATTGAATTCAATTTACTTGTGAAATCATTTAGTTAAAACATATGAAATGGCCATTTTCTCAGGTCAAAAGTTGATAAGAATTCCATCACCCTAGCGCAGATGAATTTCAGAAACCCAGACTTGAGTGTTAGCTTCTTCCCTCCCCGTAAATGGGCTCTCCTATCAGGCACTTCACATTCAAGTGATTTTGTCAACATTTCATATGGCTCAATTTAATAATTTTCACTAAAGAATTTTTAATTTATGGAAGTGTATTAATTATAAGAGCATTATCTGAACTTAATTCCCTCCTGTCTGTTACAGATTTTATATTTAAAAACTATAACAGGGCATCAAGGGCCAGTAACTTGTGAGTGAAATGATGGAGTAATGATTCTTATTCTTTTTTTTTTTTTTTTTTTTAATTTCTTTATTGATTAAGGTGTCACATATTTGTCCTCATCCCCCCATTCCCATCCCACCCCTCTCCCCACGCATGCCCCAATCCCCTGTTGAACTTAACCGTTGGATAGGCTTATATGCATGCATACAGGTCCTTTGGTTGAACTCTCCCGCTCCCCCCACCCTCCCCCTACCCTCCCGTATCCTCCCTCTGAGGCCCGATAGTCCGATCGATGCCTCCTTGCTTCTGGTTCTGTTCTTGTTCCTCAGTCTATGTTGTTCATCATTTCCTCTAGATGAACGAGATTAAATGTCACTAGATATATACTAATAAGAACTGAATGTGAGACGAGCAATAATATTTATGCTGACAGGCAAATGAATCAATCTGTAGCGAGCTTCCCCCTGGACCAACAGTTCTTTTGAGACCCAATTTCGATGTCCAGTAGTTCCTTATGTGTACATGTCAGCACTGACCCCTCAGCTCTGGATGGTGGACAAATGGTGGTAATGGAGGTCTGACTCCCTCTGGTTTGGTCTCGGCCGATCCCAGGGGCACGGCGTCACCTGGACTAAGGGGCACGTGGCCTCACCCATACCCAAGGGGCGCGTGGTCTCACCCGGGCCTGGGACCCAGCCTCACCCGGATGGATCCAGGGGCGCACGGCCTCACCCGGACCCAGGATCTGGCTTCACCCGTACCCAAGGACACTTGGCCTCTCCCAGACCCAGGGGCACGTGGCCTCACCCGGGCTTAGTTGCACAAGGCCTCACCTGGATCCAGGGACACATGGTCTCTCCCGGACCCAGGGACGCTTGGCCTCTCCCAGACCCAGGGCCACTTGGGCTCACCTGGGCCTAGGTGCACGAGGCCTCATCCGGATCCAGGGACGCATGGTCTCACCCGGACCCAGGGACGCTTGGCCTCTCCCAGACCCAGGGGCACGTGGCCTCATCCGGGCCTAGGTTCACGAGGCCTCACTCGGATCCAGGGACACCTGGTCACACCCAGACCCAGGAACGTTTGGCCACTCCCAGACCCAGGGCCACTTGGGCTCATCCGGGCCTAGGTGCACGAGGCCTCACCCAGATCCAGGGACACATGGTCTCACCCGGACCCAGGGACGCTTGGCCTCTCCCAGACCCAGGGCCACTTGGGCTCACCCGGGCCTAGGTGCACGAGGCCTCACCCGGATCCTGGGACACATGGTCTCACCCGGACCCAGGGATGCTTGGCCTCTCCCAGACCCAGGGCCACTTGGGCTCACCCGGGCCTAGGTGCACGAGGCCTCACCCGGATCCAGGGACACATGGTCTCACCCGGACCCAGGGACGCTTGGCCTCTCCCAGACCCAGGGCCACTTGGGCTCACCCGGGCCTAGGTGCACAAGGCCTCACCCGGATCCAGGGACACATGGTCTCACCCGGACCCAGGGACGCTTGGCCTCTCCCAGACCCAGGGCCACTTGGGCTCACCCGGGCCTAGGTGCACGAGGCCTCACCCGGATCCAGGGACACATGGTCTCACCCGGACCCAGGGACGCTTGGCCTCTCCCCGACACAGGGCCACTTGGGCTCACCCGGGCCTAGGTGCACGAGGCCTCACCCAGATCCTGGGACACATGGTCTCACCCGGACCCAGGGACGCTTGGCCTCTCCCCTACCCAGGGCCACTTGGGCTCACCCGGGCCTAGGTGCACGAGGCCTCACCCGGATCCAGGGACACATGGTCTCACCCGGACCCAGGGACGCTTGGCCTCTCCCAGACCCAGGGCCACTTGGGCTCACCCGGGCCTAGGTGCACGAGGCCTCACCCGGATCAAGGGACACATGGTCTCACCCGGACCCAGGGACGCTTGGCCTCTCCCAGACCCAGGGCCACTTGGGCTCACCCGGGCCTAGGTGCACGAGGCCTCACCCGGATCAAGGGACACATGGTCTCACCCGGACCCAGGGACGCTTGGCCTCTCCCAGACCCAGGGCCACTTGGGCTCACCCGGGCCTAGGTGCACGAGGCCTCATCCGGATCCAGGGACACATGGTCTCACCCGGACCCAGGGACGCTTGGCCTCTCCCAGACCCAGGGCCTCTTGGGCTCACCCGGGCCTAGGTGCACGAGGCCTCATCCGGATCCAGGGACGCATGGTCTCACCCGGACCCAGGGACGCTTGGCCTCTCCCAGACCCAGGGCCACTTGGGCTCACCCGGGCCTAGGTGCACGAGGCCTCACCCGGATCCAGGGACACATGGTCTCACCCGGACCCAGGGACGCTTGGCCTCTCCCAGACCCAGGGCCACTTGGGCTCACCCGGGCCTAGGTGCACGAGGCCTCACCCGGATCCAGGGACACATGGTCTCACCCGGACCCAGGGACGCTTGGCCTCTCCCCGACCCAGGGCCACTTGGGCTCACCCGGGCCTAGGTGCACTAGGCCTCATCCGGATCCAGGGACACATGGTCTCGCCTGGACCCAGGGGTGTGTGGGCTCTCCCAGACCCAGGGGCGCTTGGCCTCGCCCGGGCACGGGGTCCAGCGTCATCCGGGTCCAGGGGCACTTGGCCTCACCCGGACCCGGAGTCCGGCCTCACCTGGACCCAGGGGCATGTGGCCTCACCTAGACCCAGGGACGTGAGGCCTCACTTATACCCAGAGGCGTGTGACCACACCCGAGTCCAGAGGCGCGCAACCCCGCCCGCACCCGGGTCTCAGCGGGGCCCCGTCTTCCCGATCCCAATTCCTGCCGGTCAATCCCCCCTCAGCAATTCCCCTGGCCATCCTTCCAGAGCTCCAGTATGGCTGCTGCAGAACTCGTCGGGCGGCGGCTCGGCGAAGCTCCGGTGCACCCGGTGCATGGCGGTGGGCCAGTCTGGCGTCGCTGCGTCGGCCCTTGGGTCTGCATCGGTGGCCGGTCGCCGAGCATGCGCACCTGGCCGCTTCCGGGGCGTTGAGATTCTTGACGGACTCAGAGGTCAGCAAGCGCGGAGTCTCCCACCCCATGTCTCATAGGGGCTCGTCTGTCCGTGCTTGGCTGCCAGTGGAGCCGTCCCCTCAGCCGGAGACCGCCGGGGGAACTGCGCCGAGCACGTTCCAGGCCGCTGTTGTATCGCCTGAGCCATAGTTCTTTTGTGTCGCCTGAGCTGTAGTTCTTAAAGTGTGGTCTTTGGGTCACCGGCATCAGCATCATCCCTCATACCCCTCTTTTATTCTAGTTGTAGAGCATCTACTCAGCCAGCCCTATGGTGGTCTTGGATGGTGTCTGCTCTGCTCTCTTGTCGTAGTCTCAAAGTTGTTGTGGTAGGCAACAATCAGGCTTCCGCCCTATGCCTCCATCTTGGTCCTCCTTTGTATAGTTAAGTCTTGATTGTTGTTGGTGTCACTGGGGGGGCTCTCTTTGTCTATAAAGGAAGAGTTGCTGTGCAGGAGACACGTTTATGGGCCGGGTCTTGGTGCAGCAAAGCTTTGGCGCTCACTGAATATTCCCGTTGAATGTGTCCCTTATGCACGTGGTTGAAATCTGGTGTCATCACCCACAGACCACTAGATGCCCTCGTTTCTGGTTCTCCAATGGGGTGTAGATCAGCTACTGCCTTAGGCACTCAGCAAGGATTACAGCAAAAACTGTAGTTTCTTCCTCCTGTCTGAGTGGCCCTGGAGCAGTCCGACTAGAACAGCAGATCATCTGGTCCGCTGCCAGAGGGCAGGCCACCCACATGCATAAGCCGTTGCTTGGGGCGCAGGTGTGCCTGCAAGACTTGCGGGGCAGGTCTTCAAAACATGCGGGGCGGGTCCCAGGGCGGGGCGGGGTCTCAGGGCGCCAACAGGCCATGGTGCGGCGAGCCTCGATGGCTGTGAGTCTGGTCCTTCTGCCTTCCATGTATCTAAGTCCCCTCGTTCCGCACTCCAGCGCAGCAAACACTGATTGCTGGGCGCACCTCTGCAAGAGTCCCGCCTCTCCCCGCAGGCATCTGGGTCTCCCGGAGTTCGCCAGAAGATGGGTTTCAGGGTGATGGAGAGCTAATCTCCCTTAGGTTTGGAACAAAAGCCCCTTTCCCCCGCCACCAGCCAGACCCACGCACCTCCACACCTCATCCCCTCCGATTTCGCTGGGTGCGAGGCAACAGAACAGCCTTTAACCTCCGCCGCCATCTTTTTCAAACTTCTTAATTTGTACTTCTTAATCCCTTCATTTCAGTCAACTCTACTGAAGTCTAGCGCCGCCGGGAGGTGCACGGAAAGGGCGCCCGGGCCTCCGTCCGGTGCGCGGTGCGCGCGTCCCGCGGAACCAGGCGCGCGAGGGCTGCGCGGCTGGGACGGGCGCTGGGCGGCCGCCGAGCTCCAGGCACCGCCATCACCGTGTTCCGGACGTCGCCGCCGCGGCGTCCCCCCAATTTATACCCTTTAATCCCTTGAATTCAGTCAACTCCACTGAAGTCTAGCGCCGCCGGGAGGTGCACGGAAAGGGCTCCCGGGCCTCCGTCCGGTGCGCGGTGCGCGCGTCCCGCGGAACCAGGCGCGCGGGGGCTGCGCGGCTGGGACGGGCGCTGGGCGGCCGCCGAGCTCCAGGCACCGCCATCACCGTGTTCCGGACGTCGCCGCCGCTGCGTCTCCCCAATTTATACTTTTTAATCCCTTGAATTCAGTCAACTCTACTGAAGTCTAGCGCCGCCGGGAGGTGCACGGAGAGGGCGCCCGGGCCTCCGTCCGTTGCGCGGTGCGCGCGTCCCGTGGGACCAGGCGCGCGGGGGCTGCGCGGCGGGGACGGGTGCTGGGAGGCCGCCGGGCTCCGGGCGCCTCCGCTGCGGCGGCGTCCCCAGCGTCCCGGGCCGGGCGGCCTGCGGGGGCGGCGGAGTTGCGAAAGTGAGTGAGTTTCCCAGGGTTTCGCCCGGAATGGGGTTCAGTGCAATCGGAGCCGGAGCTCAGCGCACTCCGGAGCCTTTATCTCCTTCCTGCCAGTGAACTCCGGCCAGGTCATCAGCCGCCCCCTCCTCTCCGGTTCCATCCTCCCCGCAGGCGCGTGTGCTCGTGTCTCCGCCCGTTTCTCCATACCTCAGGCTTTTACGGCTTCCCCGACTGTCCCCGTGGCCTTCTCCTTCCCCCCAGCTGTGGGCATTTCAGTCCGCCAGCTCTCCTGTGGTTCTGGACGATGTCCGTTCTGACCTCTAGTTGTATCTTTGAAATTGTTGTGCCCGGCTGCAGGTTAGGTGTTTAACCTATGCCGCCATCTTGGTTTCTCCCTGGAGTAATGATTCTTATTCTTTTGAGGTATTACAGAAACTTTGAGAATCTGACAGAAAATATGGACACCCTTCCTAGAAAAATGTGTATGTAAACACACACACACCATTTTGCATATAGTTCCATCAAGGTAATAGATCTTTTTATTCCTACTAAGCCATTAACTCCTCTTCCAGAGGACTACACTCAGAAGATGAAGAGAGTGTTGTTCAATAATTCCAGCCATTTTCCAATTTTTGAACAAAAAAAAATGTCTATTTTATGATCTACACAGTTCACAAATTGCCAGATGGTTGCTACTATCACCAATAGATCACCGTCACCAAGTCAACGCCAATAGGAGGCCCCAATTTGAGGTGTGGTGGTGGGGAGAGATTTTATTCACTGAAAACATCTCAATTGTGATACAGCTCAGTTGTGGAAAAACGTGGCTTCCAGCTCATTCCTGAAACAGCTCAGTTCTGAAGTGACTCAGGAGAAGCAGCCTACGGAGGAAGTCTTGATTTTACAGCCCAGAAAAAGCAGTCTTCAGGGGAACCTGAAAGTGTGCTCCACTGAGACAGAAGTGAAGTTGTCTCATATAGAGGAGTTGCACCCCTGGTCCCTGATTGGTCCATTCTCATGTAAATGAGGGCTCCAAATCTTCACGTTTGATTGGTCTAAAAAGCACTGTCCTGCTAGGATTGGTTGGTAAAGATGCAAATGAGGATATAGCTGTGAAGCTATGATTGGACAGGGAAAGTCTCAGTCCTATTAGTCAAATTTTGATCCTGGGAGCTCTCTTATAAGGCTCCACTCAGCTGACAGGAACACAGCGCAGGAGGCTTGGCAGCCCATTCTGTAGTCTTTCGCTGAAATGCAGTGTGCATTAGGGACCTCTGTAAACAATGGCTGTGGGACTCTGGTTATGAATTTGAGCCCAATTAACCATGAGGAGTCCTTTTTGGCAAGTATATTCTTTTCATAGTCCACATTCCTCTGCCTGTATTAAAACTATTAAACTGGAAAAGCATGAAATATATTGTCTAAACTGAGACACTTTTGAGGGTGAAAGGGGCATTAGTAATTACACCAAGACAACAGAACCATGATCTATTAAAAAGAAAATATCTTCATTAAATATTTGTAGCATTTATTCTTTTAAATGTATAAGACTTCTATTGTCCAGGTGACCATCCCATTTCTCTGCTTTCCATAAGGGACTAATGTCCACCACCATAAAAAAACCAACAACCAAATTTACAGCTTTTTCTTCCTCTTACATTTCAATTAGAGTAAGTCGTTAAATTCTATAGGACTCAAGTCTCCTCACCAGTAAATTCATAGGTGGAATATAAGCTCTCTTAAGGTTTTTAAAAAGTTTCAAGCTCCATCATCCTACAAATCCAATTCAAACATGATTTTTATCAGAAATGCTTCCAAGTAAAAATTTCCTAAGCCTCCTGCTTAGAAAAAAAAGAGACTTTTAAAATCAAAGTATATTTGTAAAAGACGAATAAACTTAATTGATTAAAAGTCTCTAATAGGGGACTCTCTCCACCTCCCCACGTGGGAGTCCATTCTGTGGGACTCTTTCCCTCTCCCCACATGGAAGTCTGTACTTGTTCTTCAATAAATCTCCCCCTTTGCTATACTACCCTCTGTCCGTGGATTCCTTCTTCGACTTTGGCGGACAAAGAATCTGGGTTCCAGTCCAAAAATTCCGCTTCACTACCCTGGTGTCTTCCACCTGGATTGCATCCCTGCTCACCCACCCCTACCACCTCTCCACACTCTGCTTGCCTACAAGCCACCCGGCAGGAGGTGGGAGTTCTGGGAAGATGGAGAACCTGGAGACCTCTTACAGAGCTGATATGCATAGAGGCTGCCCTCAAATTGAAAATTTGCAATTAACAAATGTAAACAATCATAGGGTATCCTGCGAGCCCAGAGCTGGGATGGAGCATCCTGAGGAGCAGCCAGCCAAAGACTGGGGAGCCCAGGGGCCAATTGACTAGATTGGTTTATAGCTCTCTGCTCATTGGTGTAGACTCTGGGGGAGAAATGACAATCTTTGCTGCTTCACATGACTTGGCTATAAAACAGTCCTGGGGACTGAGCCCACTAAAAGCGGCTACCCTTGCTCTGCTGGTGCCTGCGACATCGTCGGATGCCCTCAGCCCCTGTGACCTCACCACCTGGACAGCTCAGCCCAGCAGGGCCCTCACTACTCCCTCAAGCAGCACACGTAGCAGAAGGCCTAGATGACCACTGCCCCCTCGGGAGAAGCCGGCATCCCCACGCACAGTGACGGCAGGTCTTCAGACAGCCCTGCAGTGGGGTCCCAAAGTCAGGTCTCCCTCCCCGCAGATGGCCCGTGGCTAGCGGTGCAGCGTCAACTGAACAGCAGGACGTAGATCCGGCCTCCATCAAGCCAGCCGCCTCCAAGGCCACGGCAGCGTCTGGGGATGAGAACCAGCGTGAAGATGAAGCTGATGCAGGGCACAGGCAGGAGCCCAAGGAGGCCATGGCCCAGCTGGCCCACCCGGCCCCGGATGCCCTGCAAACGTCCTTGAGTCTCCAGAACCTAGTGTGGGCTGGGCCGGTGCGAGATTCCAGGAGAACCTGGAGTCTCTGATTTCCCAAAGTGACTCCCTGGTTAAGGAAGAGACACCACAAAGAGCAGGTGTCCCAGACAGGGAGCAAGACTTAGACCCATCTACCCCTAGGGCTGAAGCACAGTTCCCCCGAAATGTGCCTGCAGATGCAGACAGCCAGCTTGACACCATTGAAGCTGCTGAGAAATCTGAGGGTCCGGAGGCCGTGAACCCTGACACTGAAGCTTTGCCATCGGCTGAGTCCCAGGCAGTGACCGAGGGGGGTCTGATAGACTGACTGCTCAAGAGACCTGCAGGCTCCACCGGTCCCTCCCTCCCCAGGAAGCAGTGTGTCCTGCTTGCCAGGCGCCCCCACGGCGGCCCTGGGGAGAAGGCCTCTGGACTCCAGTCTGTACATAGCCTGCCAGGAGAACTCCTACATGCGCTCCATGACCAGCTTGCTGGGAGGGGCCGAGGGGTCCATCAGCTCCCTGGCAGACATCCTGGTCTGGTCTGAGGCCACCGTGAGCATGGCCACTGGCCTCCTGGCCTCGGGACACAGCTCCGTGACAGACCTGCTCCAGGGCCCAGCCTCTGCTCGGTCTCCAGCATCTGCTCGGTCTCCAGCATCCTGGGGAACGCTAGGTCGGCCTTCTCCTCCGGGCTGGTAGCTGGGACCCGCTCGGTCCTTCGCTCTGTCAATCGCATGCTGGAGAGGATGGAGCCGAGGACTGTAGAAAGCATCCGCTCAGCCGTGTGTTACATGACCAGCCAACTCACCTCTCTCTGGTCCCAACCATGACTAGACCCTGCACAGCAAGCCACCGAAGGACTGGCTCAGCAGCCTCCTGAGACCCTGGGACACTCATGCCCTGCCCTCTTGCCCCTGCCAGCCTGGGATGGCTCTCCCCAGACAAGCAATAAATCCCCAGCAGCATTTATTTTCTGGAAAAAAAAAAGTCACTAATAGCTTACAATCTATCATACTAGTAAAATCAGTGTGTAATTTTGAAGTGTAAATGGATAAAATGTATTATTATTGATAAACATGTAACTTTTTTTTACATTGGCAATGAATTTTATTTTTTAATTTCTTTATTGATTAAGGTGTTACATATGTGTCCTTATTCCCCCATTACTCCCCTATACCCCCCCCCTACTCATGCCCTCACCCCCCTGTTGTCTGTGTCCATTGGTTAGACTTATATGCATGCATACAAGTCCTTTGGTTGATCTCTCCCCCTTACCCCACCCTCCCCTACCTTCCCTCTGAGGTTTAATGGTCTGATCGATGTTTCTCTGTCTCTGGATCTATTTTTGTTCATCAGTTTATGTCGTTCATTATATTCCATAAATGAGTGAGATCATGTGATATTTATCTTTCTCTGACTGGCTTATTTCACTTAGCATAATGCTCTCCAGTTCCATCCATGCTGTTGCAAATGGTAAGAACTCCTCCTTTTTTACCACAGCGTAGTATTCCATTGTGTAGATGTACCACAGTTTTTGAATCCACTCATCTGCTGATGGGCACTTAGGCTGTTTCCAAATCTTAGCTATGGTAAATTGTGCTGCTATGAACATAGGGGTGCATATATCCTTTCTGATTGGTGTTTCTAGTTTCTTGGGATATATTCCTAGAAGTGGGATCACTGGGTCAAATGGGAGTTCCATTTTTAATTTTTTGAGGAAACTCCATACTGTTCTCCACAGTGGCTGCACCAGTCTGCATTCCCACCAGCAGTGCACGAGGGTTCCTTTTTCTCAGTGTAACTAACTTTTATAGAGTATTTAGTATGTGCCAACCAACGCTAACTAAGCACATCATGTATTTTCTCACATAATTATCACAATGAGGTAGGTACCTTAGTCCCACTCTACAGACAAGGAAAACAGAAGTTAGATACTTAACTGAGATTGCACTGCTAGTGAATGAGAGAATCAAGGTTAAAGCACAGTCTGATTGCTGAGCCTAAGCTCCTTACCGCTGAATTCAGCTAATGAATTTACCAAATAATGTCCCTGCTTTGAACTTAGCTGCCATTCTACTTATAGCCCTGACATAAAAAATACCACATTTTCTAGATGTCCTAACAGACATCTCTTGCATAATCACTTAATTGCTTATTATCACAATATGTGGTAATAGTCATTCTCATCATCTTTTTTTTAAAATATATTTTATTGATTTTCCACAGAGAGGAAGGGAGAGGGACAGAAAGTCAGAAACATCGATGAGAGAGAAACATTGATCAGCTGCCTCCTGCACACCCCCCACTGGGGATGTGCCCATAACCAAGGTACATGCCCCCGCTGGAATCGAACCTGGGACCTTTCAGTCTGCAGGCCGATGCTCTATCCACTGAGCCAAACCAGTTAGGGCAAATTCTCATCATCTTTGAGATCAATTCTCTAAGGAATCCTATCTAATAATAGAGTAATATGCAAATTAGGTGTCACTCCACAACAAAATGGCGGCCCCCATACCCACAAGATGGAGGCGCCCAGTCCCCTCAGCCCCACTGCTGGAGTGTCTGGCCTGTCCCACCAGCAAACAGAGCACTGAGAGCAGGGCATGGTTGCTTCCTTAGTGCTGCGGCAGTGGGAAGACACCAGGCCCTGCGCACACGGAGCTGGCGGAGGAGCAGGGCATGGCGTCTTCCTGATGGTCGCCAAGGCGATCGGGAAGACTCCAATGCCAGCAGAGCAGGGCATGGCAGCTTCCTGATCTCGGCAGCCAGGAAGCCGCCAGGCCCTGCAAAGCCGGGCATGGCAGCTTCCTTAGTGGGGCAGTGGCAGGGAAGTCCCCAGACATGGCAGACAGAGCCCAGACAGCAGGGCTTGGGGGCTTCCTTAGTGGGCAGTGGCGGTGGGAACACCCCCAGGCCCTGCAGACAGAGCCTGGACAACAGGGCTTGGGGGCTTCCTTAGTGTGTCCATGTCTGGGAAGCCCCTAGGCCTGGCAGACAGAGCACACTGCAGGGCATTGGGGCTTTCTTCACATGGCACATGGCGGCAGCAGGCAGAGAGCGACAGCAGGGCATGGGGGCTTCATCTCCATGGCTGCAGGGAAACCTCCAGGCCCCGCAGAGAGCAGAGAACCATGGGGAGTGGGCCTAAGCCATCAGTAGGATATCCTCTGAGAGCTCCTGGATTGTAGAGGGTGCAGGTTGGGCTGAGGGACCCCCGTGCACGAATTTCGTGCACCGGGCCTCTAGTACTTCATAAGGGACTATGTCCTTGAATATGAAATAGCTGCAATTGTGAGGGATATGACCCCATCTGAAAGAATTTTTAAATGACAAACCAAAAACTACACTGCATTTGTTACATGTGGTACTTAAAACCAACTTCCATAAAGTTTTTTTAATCTTAATATATGATTTAAATATATATAATACGTATTTATATAAAATTGTCCATTTCCTTCAGAATTGAGAAAATACATCAGCACAAATATATATATATATATAATATAAAATACATCAGCACAAATATATATATATATATAATATATATATATATTACTACTAATTTAAAACATACAACTACTACCTCTTTAAAAGACACCACCTTATAGGTTTAATTGTCTTAATCTTGAAACCTAATATTGTAAGTTAACATGCACGATTACAATGCACATTTTCCTGGAGATATAATGAAAAGTCAAGGAAAATTTGCAATTAACAAATGTAAACAATCATAGGGTATCCACCTGTAGTTGCCTTCCTGCCCTTTCATGAATCAACCAATTGTGGTGTAAGAAAAGGCAGAGTGAAGTTTTTGGTGTTGTTGTTTGTTTGTTTGTTTGCTTGTTTGTTTTTCCCAGAATCGAAATCTTTGAAGACCCTACAAATGTTCCATTGGCTTTTTAAAAATATATATTTGTTAATGATTTCAGAGAGAGGAAGGGAGATGGAGAGATAGAAACATCAATGATGAGAGAATCATTGGTGGGCTGCCTCCTGCACACACACACCCCCAACTGGGGATAGAGCCAGCAACCTGGGCATGTACCCTGACCGGGAATCGAACTATGACCTCCTGGTTCATAGGTCGACACTCAACCACTGAGCCACCACGGCCAGGCTCCATTGACTTATTTTGACATTTTCTCAACTCCAGAACATGTATTATTAGTTGTGTAAATGCTCTGTATTCCCTATTAGATTTTAAGCACTCAACAATACGGAGAATCTCTTAAGCAAATATGTGCTGCTATCTACCAAAACAACAAAAATAATAACATCAGATGTCCATGTTAAATTAGTCTGTTTTCTTGGTGACCTGAAAGCTATAAATTTCAGAAAATATTTTAGAAAAAAAACAAGTATTTTGTGCCTTTCACCTAGAATGTAACTTAAGTTCACATAAATCTTAAATACTCACATAAATTATAACCAAATTACATAATTAAAACTAAAAATAATAACTATTTGCACAAAGTGTACCTAATAGAAAACCAAAACTGGAAATACACTATCTCATAAAACACATCAAAATATAGGTGCAAAACCAAGGACAATATTTAAATACAGGCCAGAAACCCTATTAAACCAAAGGCAAAACTTGCAGATTGTTTTTGCTCTATTATCCAGGAACTTAAAGCCAGCTGGGTAAAAACAGAGGGAGGTTTCTTCCAAACTACCCACACAGTAGCTGTTTTTCTGCTCCCAGATCTGCCCATGATGACCAGCTTCCTGCTCCACCATGGGGAGCACACGTGCATGTGGAAACTGTGGAGCCAAATTCCCACCAATATCAGTTCCTCTCCTGGAGAAGGGAGCAAAATATATTAAAAAACAGTCACACAAAGAAAACTAATCTGAGAAATTAAACCCATTTCAAAGGGGTTATAAAAGGAAGAAAATAAATTGATTGAATGTAAATAAAAATTAAAACCTTGTCTCTGGAGAAACATTAGTGAATGAATTGTGGTATACAGAGTTTTCTGGAGAGCTGGGAATTTTAACTAATACACATTTAAAACAAACTTAGCCTTCTTGAATGCAAATCTTTCTAAAAATGTGATACATTATTTTTATTCTTTTTTTTTTTGCCTTGATTCTTAAATGTGATTATTTTTTAAGGCTCATGATAAAACACATTGTCTAATGATTTACTAGCCCTAGCCTGAGGTTAGGTACTAGGTTGATGCATAAGAATCACCTGGGACGTGGCTGGCATGGCTCAGTGGTTGAGTGTCGACCTATGAACCAGGAGGTCACGGTTCAATTCCCGGTCAGGGCACATGCCTGGGTTGTGGGCTCGGGTGTGGAACATGCAGGAGGCAGCCCATCAATGATTCTCTCTCATCATTGATGTTTCTCTCTCTCTCTCTCCCTCTCCCTTCCTCTCTGAAATCAATAAAAACATATTTTTTAAAAAAAGAATTACATGGGAAACCTCACAAAAATATAGAGAACAGACTCTGATTTACTAGAGCAGAAGTGAAGCCCAGAAATCTGTGCTTTTAAAAAATTTCCCAGGTGATGCTCATTCATGGCCAGTTTCATGAACCAGGAGTATAAGGAAAATTTGCAATTAACAAATGTAAACAATTGTAGGGTATCCACACTTGCCTGACCATTAGTATTCAGGTAACTTTATTTCCTACTAGAGGCCCGGTGCACGAAATTATTGCACTGGGGGAGGGGGGGTCCTCAGCCTGGCCTGTGCCCTCTCACAGTCCAGGACCCCTCGGGGGATGTCCGACTGCTGGCTTAGGCTCAGTCCCCACAGGGAGCGGGCCTAAGCTGTCAGTTGGACATCCTTAGCACTGTCACAGTGGCAGGAGAGGCTCCCGCCACCACCACTGCACTTGCCAGCTGTGAGCTTGGCTTCTGGCTGAGCAGCACTCCCCCTGTGGGAGCACACTGACCACCAGGGGGCAGCTCCTGAGTTGAGCGTCTGCCCCCTGATTGTCAGTGCACATCATAGCGAGCGGTTGAGTGGCCTTTGCATATCATTAGCATATTACACTTTGATTGGTTGAACGGCCGACTGGCCAACTGAACACTTAGCATATTAGGCTTTTTATTATATAGACTAGAGGCCCGGTGCACGAAATTCGTGCACGGAGGGGGGTTGTCCCTCAGCCCAGCCTGTACCCTCTCCAATATGGGACCCCTCAAGGGATGTCCAACTGCCCGGTGGGATCGGGCCTAAACGGACAGTTGGACATGCCTCTCACAATCCAGGACTGCTGGCTCCCAACTGCTTGCCTGCCTGCCTTCCTGATTGCCCCTAACTTCTTCTGCCTGCCAGCCTGATCACCCCCTAACCACTCTGCTGCCAGCCTGTTTGCCTCCAACTTCCCTCCTCTACCAGCCTGGTCACCCCTAACTGCCCTCTCCTGCAGGGTTGATCACCTCCAACTGCCCTCCCTTGCAGGCCTGGTCCCTCTCAACTGCCCTCCCTTGCAGGCAGGGTGCCTCCCAACTGCCCGCTCCTGCTGGCCATCTTGTGGTGGCCATCTTGTGTCCACATGGGGGCAGGATCTTTGACCACATGGGGGCAGCTATATTGTGTGTTGCAGTGATGATCAATCTGCATATTACTCTTTTATTAGATAGGATAGAGTCCTGGTACAGGGGTGGGGGCCAGCTGGTTTGCCCTGAAGGGTGTCCCTGATCAGGGTGGGGTTCCCTTGGGGCGTGGGGCGGCCTGAGCGAGGGGCCTGTGGTGGTTTGCAGGCCAGCCATGCCCCCTGGCAACCCAAGCAGAGGCCCTGGTATCTGGAATTTATTTTCCTTCTACAATTGAAACTTTGTAGCCTGGAGCAGAGGCCTGGGCCTGGCCAGGGTATGTGGAAAGCTTTGCTTCCCCTGTTGCTGGGGGCAACCCTGGCCTGCTCTCTCAAGCTACATTCTGCTGCCATTTCTGTTTGAATTTGTTTACCTTCTACAATTGAAACTTTGTAGCTTGAGTGGAGGCTTAGGCCTGGCAATGGCAGGCAGAAAGCTTGGCTTCCTCTGTTACCTAGGAAACCTTGCTCTCTGTGGCTGTAGCCATCTTGGTTGGGTTAATTTGCATGCTCGCTCTGATTGGATGGTGGGCGTGGCTGGTGGGCGTGGCGTGTGGGTGTGTCGGAGGTATGGTCAATTTGCATATTTGTCTATTATTAGGTAGGATAGTACAATGAGCCAATTCAATAGAATGCAGTGAAAATCTATCACTGGACAGTAAAAGACCTCCTTTCTTAGCCTGGGCTTCCTGAAGGAGATGGCATTTGAGGTGAATCCTAAAGGTTGAGATATTAGCCAAGTAAATTTGAATAAGTTATCATATGAGGGAAGGAGGCAATATGCCAAGCCCCACCCCCCAATATTAAACATACAGTATCAGGAGTCCATGGTATGAAGTGGGGAAGGGAGGGCTGGATAGGAGTTCAAAGTTCATCTTGCAAGCAATGGAAAGCTTTTACAGCATAAGGTCAGTGAGTGTCACTATCAGATTTGCATTTCAGCCAGGTGTTTCTGGCTGGATAAGTGGCATATAGATTTAAGAATAATAAGAAATGGAAAGAGAAAGATGAGTTAGAAATCCAGGGAAGAATTTCTAGGCAGGAGATCTTGAAGGTCTGACATAAGGCAGTAAAAATTGAGACTTAAAAAAGGGAATATAAATTTGAGGAAAATAAAAGAAAAAAATAAGGTAATTGATTAGTTGGGATGGCAATTTGGAAGGATGAAAAAGGTAAAGGAAAGAGGAAAAAAGGAGTCAGAGATGATCCCCCAGACTACCCAAAGCAAATGACTTACCCTTTCCAAATGTCATTAATAAAATTCACAGCCTAGCTGGCATTTAAGAGAACTTTGAATTCTAAAAGTCTATGACTCATTATAATACTGATTATTGTATTATTCAATGATGTCCTCAAAACCTATTAAAGTTGACCTTACACTAAGTGACTCCTGGAAATTTTAAGTTCACATACCTGCTTTCTAAAATATTGCTAAATTCTCTGTTGGTGTTAACTATCAGCTGTAATAGTAGCTGCCTACTTGTAAATTTGCTATTTCTGATGAATACTGTAGATATGGAAGCTAGGTAACTATGTAATCTCCCCCTCTTCTGAACTACATAGCACTTCATTTGTAATTCCCTATGACACTCTCCTCATTCTACATGGTTTTACTCTTGGCTGTGTAAATGCTTTATAGTGCCTTATTAAGGTTTAAGTGCCTGAGATAAGAAGGACCTCAATATTCTTTGTGTCTCTTGACATTAATCTCCCCATACACAATCATCTTGCATACAGAACTTAAACAATACATAGGTGTCTTTTTGCACCAAGATTGTTAGAATTGTGAATAGAGTATGAATACATGGACTCTGAATGAGGACTCAAACAGCATTTGTTTTTTCTGAGTGGAGGAACTATAAGGCTTGGCTGGTTTCACAGTTTTTCAGAAGGCTTTTTGCTCAGTTTCTTATTCTTATTTATGATCTAGATAAATACTGTTATTAAAAGGCAGAGACACAAAATAGCAAGACATCATTAAACCAGAAAAAACTGAAGATACTCAGGTACAATTTGAGAAAAGGGGCAACTATTAAAGAAAATAAATAGAGGCAGTCCCCTCCTTTTGCATAGAATAGATTTCTGAAAATCTATGTGAGGGCTGAATGTACCTTCTCAGAAGGCTAAAAACTATTTGAAAATCCTTTAAAGGATTTGAAGCTATATGAAGATATAAACTATTTGAAGATATATGTCTAGCAATTTGTATCGACTCTATTTTATTTTTCCTGACAATTAAATTTCACAGATGAGCTGAACAAGTTAAATCTAAATAGTGTATTTGTTATGCCAAAATTATTCCATTAGGGGTATGCCTAATGGTTTTGACCTTTGTTCACTGCAATTAAGTTTAAAATTTCAGCAGAACTTTTCTTTTTCAAGCACACTGCCTCTTATAACTATAAAAATGTGTCAAAATTCAATTGAGTAGCTGAATGGTCACTTCTGTTCAGAAAAAGAAGGCCGTGGGGTCAAAACTGAGCTCTTGACCCTCTTTCTCTCATGGCTCAGAATACTCGCTCTCCAGCCTCTGAATCCAACAGGATACATTTTATTTATGAGAGTCAGTCAATGTGCAAACTGCAAGTTGGACAAAATCTCCGGAATTATGATTAAGGACAGCCTTTAACTTAAATATTTACAAAGATAAGGACTCATAGAATTTTTATTTTGTTCTTGAGGTCTTAATAAATACTTTGTCTAATGACTTTCAGAAGCAGAAAGGACTGGTTAGTATTCACAGAAAGCCTAAAATTTGCTTCTCTGAGGTCTCCCAAGTCTCCATTTCCTACCTGAATTCTGTCCTACGTAAACTCTTTGGAAAGGTTTTGCAATCAAGGGTTTATTGCTACTTTTCTACAATAATTGAAGTTTGGCAAACATATTTTTGCTCTTAGTTTACTTAACACAAGATGATAACTTATAAAAGATATTTTAATAGAAAACTAAGCAAAGAAGAGACATCAAAATAAGCATAAAAATGCGGTGAGTTTCATAGGGTAAGGACTTTCAATTCAAACCTCATCAAAATTTAGATATAGCTCAATCAGCTCAAACATTGATTATGCACCTACTACATACCTGGCACTGTGTAAAACACAAAGGATAATAGTGGATCTTCCCTCTGGAAACGTACAGGCCCCAGTGGAGAGAGGAACACAGAAACAAAGACGTTACTACAATGTGGTAAATGTGGGGACAGATATAGACACATTATTGGTTTACTAACAGGTCTGATGGAATACTTCATTTCCTTCTACAATTTCTTTTTTTCTCTACTTAGTCTTAACAGTATTTACTAGCCAGTTGTCAAGTTCACTCCCCGTCCCTGAAATTTGCTTTGTCTTTTACACCTAGATCAGAAATAACAAATACATGGCATTTGTGCTATTGCTCAGCTCTCCCAGGCCATAGCAGCCATTCTTTCCCCAAAGTTCTCACAAGGTATTTTATACAGTGTACCAGGCAGCCACTAAGAGTAACTGGCGCATGAGATGAAACCATCTGCTTCTCTTACCTAGGTTTTGTTGCAGTAGCACTGCAGTGGCAGATGCTATTTGAAACTTTCAGCATGGGGTCTGATCTCTTGCCCAGCCAAAAACACATATTTTTAAATTTCACTTCAGATTTCTGCATTCTCTTTTGGGTCAAGCATTAATTTGTTTCCTATGTGAGAAAACTCAAGATCCAAGCTCATTTGCAGAGCAGAGATAACTGAAGCTTCCCATATGCAATGACAAATCATACACATTTCATGTGAGCTCTACTCACATAATATTAACACTATGTAGCATGTTTTGAGTCTGAAATTAGGTGCCAATAATACCCATATTTTGCAAATATGAAAACTGAAGATAAGAGTGAGTCAGGATTAGAATGCAGGGGAAGTTAACACTCTAGATTGTTAACCCCTACCCTGTACTATCTCCATTTCTCTAGGTCCTTCTAAATGTTCCCAGGTAAGGGTAGCCTCCTCTGAGCAGTCTTTAGTTTTCTTAATATAAGCTCTTTTAACACATTGAGAGTAATAGACTTACTCGGGAAAAGATACACAGGAAAGCAACTACAACAAAATATTAACATCTGGCCAATCTAGGTGAAAGCTCTGTTGGTGTACTATTTCTGAAACCTTTCTGAAGGCTTCAATTCTTTCGAATAAAGAGTTGGAGCCCTGGCGGGTGTTGCTAAGTGGTTAGAGTGTCGAACTGCAAACCAAAGGGTCGTAGGTTGCGGGTTCACTCCCTGGCCCTGGTCAGGGTGCATGCAGGAGGCAACCAGTCTGTGTGTCTCTCTCACATCAATGTTTCTTCCCCCCTCCCGCCTGATCCCCACCCCCCGCAACCCTTCCACATTCTCTCTCAATGGAAAAAAAAATATCCTTGGGTGAGGATTAACAAAACAAAAAGAAAGAAAGAAAGAAAGAAAGAAAGAAAGAAAGAAAGAAAGAAAGAAAGAAAGAAAGAAAGAAAGAAAAAAAAGTTGGAGACAAAAGAGTAAAAGACCTAATTTTCACTGAGTAAAATGGGTTATTTCATGCCATAGTCTTAAAATTATAGATGCCTTATAATTCTAATAGGACAGTTTATATGTTCATTAGAATATTTTTAAAAGATTGGAGGGGTGATAAAGGAAGATGCAGCATAGGAAAATTGCTTCCATCCTTTTGCTTTGGGAAATTAATCTGTCCAATAAGAACAACTTGGCCAATTGGAATAAAAGGAAAGGACAGCAGTCAAGACAGTTAGGCTAGAACGGAAGGTAAAGTCATATAGAAATCATAGAATTTTAAAGCAGGAACAGTTTTCTGTAATTGTCTACCTCACCCTGCTCTTTTTACTAATGATGAAATTCAATACCAAAGACTTTAATGACCTTCTCAAATTTCTTCATTCTGACACTAGCAGAATAATTCATTTCTTCTGTACTAATTTAGAACTTGTACCATTCTGACTCCTTAGATATAGCCCAATCAGCTATAAATGAACATATAAATTGTCCTATCCTATCTAACAAAGAGGGAATATGCTAATTGACCCTCACACCATCGCAAAGATGGCAACGCCCACAGCCAATAAGGAGGGAATATGCTAATTGACTGCCACGCCCTCAAAGATGGCATCCACAACATGGTGGCATCCAGTCCCCTCAGGTCCACCGGGACGGCAGGTGCGCAGCAAGGCTGGGCCACTCCGTGCACCTGCCTCTGGAGTCCCCCAGTGCCCTCAGCCTCCCAGCTGCCCAGGGCCAGCCCAAGGCACAGGCAAGCCTCAGATGTTGGCTGCCCAGCCGCCCAGGGCTGGCCTGAGGCACAGGCAAGCCTGGGATGGAGGCTGCCCAGCCGCCCAGGGCCACCTGAGGCTCAGGTAACCAGGGCCACAAAGGCTTGTGCTGCTGGCAATGGCAGCAGCAGATGTGTGATGGGGCATTGCCTTTCCCTGATTGCCAGGTCGCCTCCCTCCCCTGAGGGCTCCCAGACTGTGAAAGGGGGCAGGCCAGGCTGAGGGACGCCCCCCTCCAGTGCATAAAAATTCATGCACCGGGCCTCTAGTCTAGACTAGTAAAAGAGAAACATGCAAATTGACCATACCCCGCTACACCCACAAGCCATGCCCACTAGCCAATCAGGAGCGAGTATGCAAATTAACCCAACCAAGATGGCGGCCAGCCACGGAACTGGAGAGAGCAAGAGGCTTGGGTTGCCCCCGGCGATGGAGGAAGCCAAGCTTCCCGCCTGCCCTGGCTGACCCTGGCCTCCGCTCAAGTCTACAAAGTTTCAATTATAGAAAATAAATAAATCCTAGATACTTGCTTCCAGCTGGCCCTGGCCTCCGCTCAAGGAGGCACTGGGGGGAAAAAAAAGAAAAAAAAAAGGAGGGGCTGGGACCTTGGGTCGCTGGGGGTTGATCAGGCCAGGATGGGATGGCAGGGGCCATTGGGGATAAGCAGACCAGCAGGGGGGCCAGTGGGGGTGAGCAGGTCGTCAGTGGGGGTCAGTTGGAGGTGATCAGGACAGCGGGGAGGGGGGCAGTTTGAAGTGAGCAGACCAGGATGGGGGCAGTTGGGGGTGAGCAGGCCAGTGGGGAGGGGAGGTGGGGGCAAGCAGGCCAGCAGGGGGGGGCAGTTGGGGGTGAGCAGGCCGGCTGTGGGGGCAGATGGGGGCAAGCAGGCCGGCAGGCAGAGTGGTTAGGGGCAATCAGGCAGGCAGGCAGGCAGGTGAGCGGCTGGAGCTAGCAATCCCGGATTGTGAGAGGGATGTCCGACTGCCAGTTTAGGCCCGATCCCTGTAAACCAGCAGTAGGACATCCTTCGAGGGGTCCCAGATTGGAGAGGGTGCAGGCCGGGCTGAGGAACACCCCCTCCCCCGTGCACAAATTTTGTGCACCAGGCCACTAGTCCTATATAATAAAAGAGAAACATGTAAATTGACCGTACTCTGCTACACTCACCAGCCAATCAGGAGTGAGTATGCAAATTAACCCAACAAAGTTGGTGGGTTAATTTGCATACACAGGTGCCGGGAGGAGAGCAGAGCGGGAGAGCCGGTGGAGAGTGGAGCGGCTTGGGGAACTTGACTCCCCAAGCCGCCAGATGGAGAGCAGAGAGGGAGAGCTGACAGCTTAGAGGACTTGGCAGAACAGGAGGCCTTGGGATGGAGACAGAGCAGGAAGGGAAAACCAAGAGTGCGGGGAGCACCAGGAATTCTGGGAATAGTAGTTCTGGTGGCAGATGGATCTCCTAGACACTAGAGCAAAGTGAGCCTGGAGCAAGTTACTGTTGAGGTGGGGAATGGAGGGAAAGCAAAGGTGAGAGACATAAGTAAAATCAGAGTGTCTAAGAAAGATAAAAGGGAAGATATCCTAAAACTTCCAGGAAATCTCCACCAATGAAGCAAAGAAAAAAAATGCCTCTATTATTCTGTGAGCAACAAACCAAACAGGGTTGGGGTCTCAGACAATTTGCTCATATGATTGCAAAGACAGACAGAAACTCCCGGATTGGAGAGGGCTCCCGTGAGGGCTCCCAGATTGGAGAGGGTGCAGGTCAGGCTGAGGGACCCACCCCCTGTGCATGAATCTTCATGCACCGGGCCCCTAGTTATAACTATAAGTGATTAAAAACCAACCCAAGGTGGCTTATGAGGAGAAAAAGAGGAGTGGGGTGGAGAAGAGACAGGATTATGGTGATATACTGAAAAAGGACACACAGGGTAGCTTAACTTTTGGAGTAGTTGGCTTAAAAAGCTCATCTCTCTGTCATGTATTCTTCTGGGTTGACTTCATTCTTAGGCCCTATAAGGTGGTTCTCCAATAGTTAGTTCCAAGCTCATATCACACACCAATCCTATAGACAAGACTTTGCTTTTCCTATAATACAAAAAAAGGTCACACAACGGAGTTTTATTGGCCCTGATCGGCCTGACCTGGGTTATGTGCCCATCCTTGAATCAATCACTATGGCCCACTGTGAGAGTTAGGGAAGGTAAAATGCATTTGATTTACTTAATAAAAGTCATATCCTTTCCTCCTGGACTCAGGAATAGTTATCTTCACTGAAATCACAGACTGAGAGTGGGAGAGAGTTGGATCAATAACAAAAAGCTGGGATACTGTTAATACAAGATGTTGATACAGATAACAAATGTCAAAATCCACAAATTCTACAACATCTATCCATAAATAACAGTTGAAAAAATAAAAGTTAATAAAGAAGACAAAAAATTGCTTTGTAAAAAATATCCAAGAAAACTGTCTTGAGGAAGAAAAATATTAATCTGTTTTCTTGTACTTCAGAAAAGAATTAGGACCAATAGGCAGAGGAGATAAGGATAAAGGTTCAATCCAATAGATGCAAAGAACTTTCTAACCATTAGAAATATCCAGTCATTGAACAGGTGGCATCATGAAGTAAGGAGTTTCCCATAGTCGGAAGCCTTCAAGCAGAAGGAGGGTGATCATCTGTCAGGAATGTCATACAAAAGATCCCTACAATGGTTGGAAGGTTGCTTTAAACTGACTCTCAGATTCTAAATTATTTTGAACAGCATGGATAAAAGATACAAATCCTGCTCTAGCCAGTTTAGCTCAGTGGATAGGGCATCAGCCTGTGGACTGAAGGAGGAATGCAGGAGGCAGCGATCAATGATTCTCTCTCATCGTTGATGTTTCTATCTTTCTCTCCCTCTCCCTTCCTCTCTGAAATCAATAAAAAATAAAATAAAAAGACCCAAATCCTGTCAAGAACTAAATTATTCAATGAAAGGTTATAGAACTTTATCTATGAAGTTGAACCAACCAGAATTTGGTTGCCCGCTGTCTAGTTTTTACAAGGATTACAAATATAAGTATTTAAAATTATTATTTTTAAGTTATAACATTTAAATTAATTTTTCAAGAAAATACAGCATCCAGATATTTTTAAACACACATTCTGAATGTATGAAGTAATGAGTTTCCCATAGTTGGAAGCCTTCAAGCAGAAGGAGGGTGATCATCTGTCAGGAATGTCATACAAAAGATCCCTACAATGGTTGGAAGGTTGCTTTGTTCAATATGTTCATATAATTTTACTTTTGTCACACTTATACCCTAATAAGTCTGTATTACTCTTTTTATCTTCCTAGTTCCTGAGATACAGGATAACTAAGTGACTCTGCTGACTCTGCTACTATCAAGCTGTACTTTTTCACTTAACATTAAATATGTTTATTACATCCATACATAATCTTCATCATTACCATTTAAGGACTTACACATTTAATTGCATTGGTATATACCATAGTTTACTCAGCCATTTCCTCCTGGAGGGCATTTAAGCTTCTTTCAACTTTTCACCATAGTTTTGCCTTGAACATCTTTATACAAACAGCTTTTTCTCCTAGGTCTGGGGTTACTGGGCCAAAGGGTATGAATATTTTGGGTATGATTTTCTAAATATGTACTGACAGAAGAATGTCATCAGTTTGCAGCGCTACTGGCAATAACTGAGTTTAACCATTTCTCTAAGGCATTGTCCAAGTTAGGTTTTATTCAACATTTTAAAAATTGCTAATATATATTAAGTGGTACTTTATAATTGTTTACATTTCTATATTCTCTCTCTCTCTCTCTCTCTCTCTCTCTCTCTCTCTCTCTCTCTCTCTTCAAGTGAGTTAGAATCATCTGTGCAACTCTTTTTTTTAACTAAAACACAACTCAATCTACATTCCTACCAGAGGAAGAGAACTCAGCAGTGCATAAGGATACAAGGAAGTCACACCAGAGACAAAGGGAATAAAACAGTGTTAAAGTGAACAGACAAGACTCAAAATGGAGTCACTCATGGTAAACCCCACGTTAATAACTCAAAACTTAACAAAGTTTCTATGCTAGCTCTCCCAAAAAGGGATGGCCCGAGTCAACCAATCAGTGCTTGCCTAAATGAACACAAGTTACCCAGCTCCAAGACTTCCCTTTGCTCCATGTAAGGGATGTAACCCTACTTTAACCAATCAGCAAATACCCAGTAAAACTTACTTCTTCCTGCTGACTTTGGCCTAAAAAAAAAAAACACTTGGAATTGTATAATTCTTTGGCGCTCCTTTCTGTTAGATTGCATCCTGCTCACTTCATGAATTGCTTACTAAAGCCAATAAGATCCTTAAAATTTACTCACAGAGAGGATAGAAATTAACTCCAAGAGACAGGCAAATTTCTCCTCTGAATCAGAATGGACTCTCTGGAAAGGCTAGAGAACATTGAGCAAGTATTGGTTCAACATCTCTCTGATATAGCTTCTTGAAACAGAAGGAATGTTAAAGGAAGTAAAGTTCTCTAATAAGTTCCTTTTCCTTTAGAAATCACATGTTATTCAGAAACCATACTTTTTCCTGGGATTTTTTATTAAGATTCTAAATATCTCAAAAAAAAATAATGTTCCACACCAACAGCTCTGCTAAACAGATAAGACAAAGATTTTTTAAAATCCCATTGATATGGGATTTTTGGACTGGAACATGCGGTGTTCCCCTCGGCAGGATGGTTCCCCGGCTCTTTATCCCTCAGAGTAGAAAAATGAATCCACGGATGGAAGGTGGGATAGCAAAAGTGGAAATTTATTGAAGAACAAGTACAGACTCCACGTGGGGGTTGGAGGGAAGAGTCCCACCAAGTTCCTTTATAAAGGCTGCAGTTTTTGTGCCTCGAGATCCCCTCTGATTGGCCGCTATTCCCCTTTGATTTGGTCACTATAGCAACTCATGAGCTCAAAGGTCAAATCTCACAGGGGACATGTGAGGTCCTCCTTTATTTTGTAAACTAGTGTTCCCGTTGCAGGAAAAATCCTGCAATAGGGTTTCCTGCTGCACTCTACCCCACCCTGCCCGCTCTCCTTCCTTCTCCCCTAGCCCCGCCTCCGCTCCTCCCTTCTCCCCCGGCCCGCCTTCTCCGCCAGCCCGCCTGCTTTTCCCTTCTCCCCTGACCCTGCCTCCGCTCCTCCTTTCTTTCCCAGCCTCTCCTTCTCCGCCAGACTGCTCTCCTTCCTTCTCCCCCGACCCCACCTCCACTCCTCCCTTCTCCACCGGCCCCGCCTCCACTCCTCCCTTCTCCCCCGGCCCCGCCTCTGCTCCTCCCTTCTCCCCCGGCCCCGCCTCTGCTCCTCCCTTCTCCTCCCCCCGGCTTGCTTGCTTCTCCACAGCTTTGTTCCCTTCTGCAGCTCTTGGCTTCTTTCTACACTGTCTTGATATGCAATTAGCCACCATCTTTGTTGGGGTAATTTGCATATTCATCCTAATTGGTTGGTGACGTGGCTTGGCTGGTGGGCGTGGCTTGGGCGTAGCGAAGGTGCGGTCAATTTGCATATTTGTCTATTATTAGATAGGATACAGACCTTTGGCTATTCCCAGTTCCCTTATCTTATGGAAATGTAACTTCTGTCTTCCCCTTGTCTTATGGAAATGTAACTTCTGCTGCTTCCAACTTCCTTGTCTTAAGGAAATGTAACTGCTGCCTCCCCCAACTTTCTTGTATTATGGAAATATAACTTCTGCTGGCTCCCTGCTCCCTGTCTTATGGAAATGTAACCTTTTGCAATTCTGTAGCCCTGTGTTTTTTTCATGGACCCCCTTAATTTTAAAAATTCCCTAAGCCTGCCTTTTTCATACCTAAAAATTCCTATTTCACCATAAGAAGCAAAAATTAAAGTACAACAATCATATAATAAAATAACATCATAGTATGTCAAAAAGCAAACTGAAAAATGAAGTTTGACATAGTTTCCACAAATAACTGCATTTGTTTTTCTAAGATTATATTAATAAATAAGTACAGATCACTCTGATTTATTCATTTGTTTCCTCTGGGAAAATCCTATATAATAAAAGGCTAAAATGCAAGTAAACCAAACTGTGGAACAACCGAACAACCGGTTGCTATGATGTGCGCTGACCACTAGTGGACTCACGCAGAACATGGCGGGCATCAGCAGCAGGCTGCAGAGCACAAAATATGGTGGGCATCGGCTGCGGTGGGATGGTGGAGCAGGTGAGCGGGGGCGCCAGACCAAAGCAGGGCACCTGTCGCTGTCATTGGAGCGAGCCTCTGATGGTTACTGAAAATTCTTTGCTCCCGCACACCATGGTTCCACCCAGAGCTCGCACCTGCTGCTGGCACCCAGTGCCGGCTCTGCTTATCCCTCAGGGCTTCTCCACCTCCCTCTGCTCCTGAGGGGCAATCAGGGCAGCAGCCGCCATTCGCACCCGCTGCTGGCACCGGCCCCAATGGCTCTGCACAGTCAGCAGGGACAGCGTTGTCAGCACATGGGAGCAGTGGCAGCAGGAGTGGGGCTGCTGGCAGACAGGGGACTGGGGGCTACTGTGGGAGGGGCTGGTCTGGGGTGCAGAGGATGGGCTGAGACCTGCCCCTGTGCCCACCACAGCCTCACAGCCCACAGTACAAGGTGCACGTATTGGTGCACTGGGCCCCCAGTGTACAAATAAAAGTGGTTGAAGATTTAAAATAAGATATGAAAGGTGTAAAATTGAAAGATTAAAAGTCTTTGTTCTCACAGCTACTGCAAATGAGCTATTTGCATTACAAAGACCACTCCTTATACTTTCATCTGTTTCTTGCCACTTATTATTCCTGGGAAAACACAAGGCAAATATACTAATAAAATTACAACTGAAGTACACACAGTTTGATACCAATGTGTTATAGTTGCCTAGGTAATAACAATCCTATATTTCCCATAGGAAACTGGCAGTAATAGCTTTATGTGTATATTAGTCATATTGTGCAGCAGAGTGAAAACAGCCCTCTCCTCTCTTAAGGTGTGCTTGAACTTGTGTTACCTGTCATATAATTAAATAATGGGTGTTTTGTGCAGAGTGCTGGAGTTAGTTTTTTTTTTAAAGAGGTGATTCCCTAAATCTCCAGGAAAGACCAAAGTTCTGTGAACAAAAGAATAACAGTTCAAAGGCAAACTTATTCACGAAATAAAAGGTAGATAATACTAAGAAAACGAAAAGGCTCTGACATTTGCCCTAGGATGGGATCAAAGGATTCTGATCACCCTTGGGTGAAATTTTTTGGTTTTTTGCCAGGAGAAGCAAAATAGAATTCAATAGAGAATGAAATGGAAGCTTCATGAGACTAGGGACCTAGATCTAGGTCAGATGCCTACTGCTGTTCAATAATTACGTACCTGCTAAATAACTGAATAAATACACTTCTCACACTATCAGGAGGAAGCCTGAATTGCCAAAAGGCCATACAGTGTAAACTTAAGAACTTCTGTAAGACTTGTCCCCTAAGTTGAAGACAGCTAAGGTCTATATACTCCTTCTACCAGCTCGCTCATATATATTCTGTGCCTTCTATGTTCTCATGTACACAAGGAGTTTCTGTTCACTCTCTAGCCTGATTGAAGAGTGCACAGCTTCTTGATTACCAAGTTATCACACACAAGCCAAAAGAGGGAGAACTTCAACTGTGCCTTAAAAAAAAAAAAAAGAAAAAGAAAAAAATGGGACTACATCAACCTAAAAATTTTTGCTACATCACACTTAAAAGTTTTTGCACAGCAAAGGAAACCATCAGCAAAACGAAAAGACAGTCTACTAAATGGAAGACGATATTTCCTAATGATACATCCTATAAGGGGTTAATATCCAAATTTATAAAGAACTCACACGTCTTAACCCCAACATACATATATATATATATCCAATTAAAGAAAATAGGCAAAGGACATGAATATACACTTCTCCAAAGAGGCCAATAGACAAATGAAAAGATGCTCAATGTCACTAATCATCTGAGAGATGCAAATTAAAACCACAATGAGCTATCACCTCACACCTGTCAGAATGGCTACCATCAATAAATCCACAAACAAGTATTGGTGAAGATATGGGGAAAAAAAGGGGGGGGAGCCCTTGATATTGTACACAACAGGTCCGAGGTTGCCTGTCACTCCTTGAGCCAAATTACGCAGAGGCAGGGTTGAATCATATATGAGCGTTTATTCCAATCATGCCAGCAGAATGCGGAGAGCAGGCGGTCACCTTGGAAAGCCTGCTCTGACCCCCCACACACACACCCCTTCCCCCGCCAGTGGTCGGCAAACTCCTAAGTCAACAGAGCGGCAAACCGCGGCTCGAGAGCCAAAGTTTGCCAACCACTGCCCTAGCCAATTGGCTGATTACATATGGCAAGGGAGAAGAGAACTACATGCAGCTGTGAGCTGCAAGTGTCACATGGAAAGGGGAGGGGAGGGTCTGTAGTCCGGCCTCAGGAGCTCCAAGTCCCATAACAAGGTGGCTAATCTGTGATGTTCCAAACGGCCCAGCCCGTTCCTGGGGCCGGAAAATGGTCAGCGTTCTGAGGCAAACTCCCAGAGGGGGTCAGGGTCTGGACACAGCAACCAAATCAAAGAGTGTCCTTGGTCTGTTCTCAAAATGTAATAAACTCAGAGGAACATTTACTTACTTTTACCAGTTTATTCTAAAGGCTATGATAAGCAACGCAGATGAACAGCCAGATGAAGAGGTAGAGGGTGAGGTACGTGGAATGGGGCACAGCTTCTTGGGTGTCTCTGGGAGTGCCAATCTCCCCACATCTCCACGTGTTCACCAACCCATGAGTTCGCCAAACCCAGGTCCTTTGGCTTTCTATGGAGGCGTCATTACACAGACATGATTGATTGAACCATTGCCGATAGGTGATTGATCCAACTGCCAGCTCCTCTCTCCCACTCCCCAGAGGTCAGGAGGTGGGACTGAGAGTTTCAACCCTCTAATCGAGTGGTTGGTTCTCCCATCCTTATATTGCCTAGGGCCGTGGTCGGCAAACTTCGGCTCTCGAGCCACATGAGGCTCTTTGGCCCCTTGAGTGTGGCTCTTCCACAAAATACCATGGCCTGGGTGAGTCTATTTTGAAGAAGTGGTGTTAGAAGAAGTTTAAGCTTAAAAAATTTGGCTCTCAAAAGAAATTTCAATCGTTGTACTGTTGATATTTGGCTCTGTGGACTAATGAGTTTGCCGACCACTGGCCTAGGGGCTTTTCAAAAGTCACCTCATTAATATAACAAAAAGCGCCTTTATTACTCTCCTCCCTTAGGAAATTCCAAGATTATAAGGATTCTGGGCCAGAAATGGGGATGAAGAGCAAATATACACTTATTATAAACCACAATATCACAGGTAGTAAGAAAAGGAATTATAAATTGGTTGTGTCCCCCTTACCACCCACTGAGCGATACCTATTCTTACCCTTTTATAAAAACACACACAAAGGCAGACAGCTACACCACCAAATGCTCCCAAGGCTCCAACAACCAACAAACACCGGGGAAGCACTCAAAAGAGAAACAAAAAGATACTGGAGAGGAGACAAGAGGAACAAAACAGAACAGTATTCCTTGGAAAGAATGGACAGAGCTACTCGGCCTGTCAGCCAGCAGCACATCCCCCTCGGGACCCCCCCACCCCCAGTCCCGGTGTCAGGCAAGGACAGGGGACCCCACTGGATTGTAACTGTGTTTCTCTCTCTCTCACACTCACACACACACACACACACACACACACACACACACACGTGATCTCTCAGTCTCTTACACAATCTCTCACACTTTTTTATGTACAGGCAGCCTCTTATACACACTCACACACACAGTCTTCTAAGGTAGACAGTCGCTCTCACAAACGCGCGAAAACAACGCACTAGCCCCGTGGACCCCGCCCCCGCGTGGCCACACCCCCGGGCTCCGCCGGGCGGGCGGTGAGCAGGGGCGGGGCGGGGCGGTGAGCAGGGGCGGGGCGGGCGGTGAGCAGGGGCGGGGCGGTGAGCAGGGGCGGGGCGGTGAGCAGGGGCGGGGCGGTGAGCAGGGGCGGGGCGGGGCGGGGAGCAGGGGCGGGGCGGGGCGGTGAGCAGGGGCGGGGCGGTGAGCAGGGGCGGGGCGGGCGGTGAGCAGGGGCGGGGCGGGGCGGTGAGCAGGGGCGGGGCGGGGCGGTGAGCAGGGGCGGGGCGGGCGGTGAGCAGGGGCGGGGCGGGCGGTGAGCAGGGGCGGGGCGGGGCGGGGCGGTGAGCAGGGGCGGGGCGGGCAGGGGCGCGACAGAGCTGCTACTCCCCGCGCGGGCCGGCGGCCGCAGGCGGGGGAGACCGCTGTCAGCAGCGAGCGCTTTGGGTGCCGGCGGGTCCCCTCCGGTGGTGGCGCCGCCTCGCGCTTCGCTGCCTGGCCCCTCCGGCGGCCGTCCCGGCGGCGGGATGTGCTCGGCCCGGCAGCTCCTCGGAGGCGGGGGTGGCAGCGACTGCGGCGGTGACGGCGGGGCGCGCGGCGAGGACGGAGACGCGCTGGCCGAGCCGGCGGCGGCGGGGACCGAAGGGGAGCCCGGGGCGAGCCCGCGGCGGAGCGGGCGGCGGCCGCAGGAGGAGCGCGGGCAGGTGAGCGGGCGGCGCGGCCGGTTCCGAGCGCCCCCCGACGGAGGGCGTGGCCCGGAAGAGCGGTTGGACCGGCGCGGGGCCGGGTGCGAGGCCTGGCGCGGGCAGGTCCGCCCGGCCCTTGGCCGGCCCGGGCCCCGTGGGGGGGCCCTTGTCAGTGCTCACTGCCCCGAAGCCTCCTCGTAAACACTTCTTTTTCAACTTGGTGCGAGGCCGGCCCGGCGCTGGTTTCAGGGCCGCCCCCCCGCCCCCCCATCCCGGCGTGGGGCGCACACCTGGCGCCGGGAGGTGTGGGCGGGTTTCTCCCGCCGCCCAGCCGGTGTCTGAGCCGCGGTGGGAGCGATATTACTGTCACGGTCTTGACAGGGACTTTCCCAGAGCGAGACCTTCCCGTGAACACAAGAGCTGAACTTGGTTTTAAAAGTAAAAGAATCGGGAAATTTGCTTCCAGTGGGCACCAAAGGCATTATAACACATCAGATGTGTTCAACATTAGGCCAGGAATTTAATCAAAGAAATTGAATTACATATGTGGGATGAATGTTCACCAGCAAATACAATTAGACGTTCGAAAATATGAGAAATAAGCCGACCTTCAGAATCGCATTAAGGAACAGGAATTCACATCATTATTTGCCTTTACTGCAGCCGATACTGTTGGGAGAATCCACACCTGTCTCCTCTCATTTTCCTTCTCCATCTGTCCTTTTGGTAACATTTCACAAACTCCAGTATCATTAAATACACTGAGAGGTTAAGTATAACGTCTAGTGTGTCAATATTTTACTTAGGAAACAGAGGTAACAGTGCGTGGCACACACAGAATATGTCTTAGCATTAGGCTTGCTCGCCATATGGAAGTGTAAGTTTTCATCTTTATGACAATACTAGAGGCCTGGTGCATGAAATTCGTGCACGGCAGGGGGGGGGGGTGTCCCTCAGCCCAGCCTGTACCCTCTCCAATCTGGGACCCCTCGAGGGATGTCCGACTGCCCGTTTAGCTCACAATCCAGGACTGCTGGCTCCCAACTGCTCGCCTGCCTGCCTTCCTGATTGCCCCTAACCACTCTGCCTGCCAGCCTGATCACCCACTAACCACTCCGCTGTCAGCCTGATTGATGCCTAACTGCTCCTCTGCCAGCCTGTTGGCCCCCAACTTCCCTCCTCTGTCGGCCTGGTCACCCCTAACTGCCCTCCCCTGCAGGGTTGATCGCCTCCAACTGCCCTCCCTTGCAGGCCTTGTCCCTCACAACTGCCCTCCCTTGCAGGCCTGGTGCCTCCCAACTGCCCTCCCCTGTTGGCCACCTTGTGGTGGCCATCTTGTGTCCACATGGGGGCAGGATCTTTGACCACATAGGGGCAGCCATATTGTGTGTTAGAGTGATGGTCAATCTGCATATTACTCTTTTATTAGATAGGACTAGAGGCCCGGTGCATGAATTCGTGCACGGGTGGGGTCCCTTGGCCTGACCAGCGATCGGGCCGATTGGGGCCAGTAGGCTGGGGGGTAGGGACTGCAGGAGGTTGGCTGGCTGCCCAGATTGGGAAGTTGGCCAGCCCCAGGAGGTTGGCTGTGGGAGCGCACTGACCACCAGGGAGCAGCTCCTGCATTAAGTGTCTTCCCCTTGGTGGTCAGTGCGCATCATAGCTACCGGCTGGTCGTCTGGATGTCTGGTCCTAATGGTCACTTAGGCTTTTATATATATAGATAAGAGATGGTGACTAAAGCAAAACATTGGTTGCCACATCTTCCTGAGTCTCTCCCTGGTAGTTTTCCCCATCAATTGCACCATAACTCAGTAGCTAAAGGGCTTAGTTTCCCCTTACCTTAGTGGTTGAACTGGAAAAGTGAAGAAAAGGGCCACAGGAAGGCAGGGGAGGGGGAGTGGAGGAAGTAGGGGTTTGTGGTGCATTTGAGCTGAGGTTCCCAAAGTAAATTTTCAAATGGTTGTAAGAGAGCATGTAAAATACTTCATTTAGGCCAGCCGTGTGGCTCAGTGATTGAGCGTCAACCTATGAACCAGGAGGTCACGGTTTGATCCCGGGTCAGGCCCATGCCTGGGTTGCTGGCTCGATCCCCAGTAGGGGGTAGCCAATCAGTGATTATCTCTCATCATTGATGTTCCTATCTTTCTCTCCCTCTCCCTTCCTCTCTCTGAAATAAATAAAAATAAAAATAAAATACTTGATGTAAGCTTTTGTGGATATCACATTATCAGTTGCTCTGGTCTTGCCAGAGCTGCTTATGGTACAAAGAAAAAGAATGAAACATATATTCTAGAAAACAAATATCACTTTGCATACCTGCTTCTTTTGTTGCATGTCATGGAAATTTATTTTCCTGTACTCCTTCGAAATGTTATTTTTATTTTTATTACAGGATTGATTTATGTACTCTAAGTCTACATACACAGTAATTGAAAATAATGCCTGAGATAAGCATTTCCTCCTCTATCAGCACCAAAGAAGAATTTATCAAGAAGTCAAAAATAAACAACAAACTTGGTTTAAACCCAACCCATTGGTGCAAGGAGCAAGCTTTTGTGATAAATCATTTTTTGGTAATATTATTACAAAGGCTTATTTTCTAGCTTTATTTTAGCTCCTGTAAATGAAAATGAAAATTTTGTATGCACTGCCTTGCATTAATGATAGAGGTAGCTACAGATATGAAGATATTTGAGGGAAAGAGAAATGAAATTAACAACTATAAAACATACTCTAGGGAGTTGTTTTATTTAGCTTTTCTTTAGGGAGATGATGTGTGTGTTTTTGTTTTAAGGACACACTGACTTTACATTACAAATGGAATATCTTTGTAAACTTGGTTTGTAAACTAGTTCTTTAGAACTTACGGGAACTTTCCCATAGAAACAATGATAGAAACAGAAACAGAATCACAACTAATTAGCTGGAAATGAGGCAGAGGTGGTTTTCTTCCTGTCCTTTCTGCTTAGCTCAGTCACTTGGCATCCCAGAGTCTCTGTGGCCCCGGGGACATTGGGAGAGAACTGACTGCAGTGGCGGCGGCAGCAGCAGTGGCAGCTCCTTGATATCTGGGTCAGGCCCATGCGGGCCGCGCTGTACCACAATGGCTCCGGAAGGCACCTGCCTTTTGCTCCTCCAGCTCTTCAGTGGTTTTTGTCAGCCCCTTCACAGAATTTTGCTCTTATCTGATAAGTTGATGAGGTGGGTTTCTTCCCCAGGCTGAAGGCTCCTCTACATACATCCTTTCCTTCGCTGATTTTTCTTTCCTCTTTTTTCTGAAAGGCTCATACCCTTCCCTCAACCTGGAAGGCTCTTGCATCAGATTTGATTACACAAAGTCCATCTTTGGCTCATTGTTATTATGATACCAGATCAAAGTGTCTACGTATTTTGGTGTTTACTTCATGTAATACTGAAATGTTGGTATTAATATAGGTGTTTTGATAACAGAGATATTGTCAGCCTCGGGGTTTTTTTGGTTTTTTTTTACAATTTGTCATTAGATGCCACTCCATCTGAGAGAAAACTAAGGTTCTTCTGCCCTTTTGGCCTAGGTCTTTCCAGGTAGGATGGTTGACAAAGAAAGCCTGATCAAAATCAAGTATCCTAGGAAAGAAGGACTTTAAAGAATGGACCAAGTCTCTAGATGAAGTAGGAGTCAGGTCTCTCAGAGAAGTAAGCTAGGGAGAGAAGCAGAATGCCAAAGGAACTGAAGGGACAGGGCACAGTTATCCTACATGTGTGTTGGTAATTGTGTGCATGAGAGATGACCTAAATATGTTTATAACTGTAAGGGCCGTGTTGTACAAGAGTCTCTGCCCTGTTGCACAGCTGGAAGGCTAACCTTCTCCGGTCCATTTATTACACGTCTGTAATGTGAGTGGCATCCACTTAGATGCAGCAGTTCACAGCCTGAAAAACCTAGGACAGCCTTGCTTACCTAGAGCATATAGATGTCCCATTATCCTTAGATTGATCTTTAGCTTTAAGGTCTTTATGATTCGAAAAGTAATGTGTACTTCAGAAAATGTAGAAATATAGAAAGATCTAAAGAAGAAAACAAAAGCATTTGAAATCCCACACTGAGAAATATTTTGTTGTAAAATATAAAAGTTTGGTACTACTACATTAATATATCTTTATGTATGTGCATATGTGTATATATACACAGAGATATATTTTTAACATGTTTTAATGTAGTGTTTGAATTTGGTATCTTGTTTTATCTACTTAGCATATTTTGTCATTTTTTCCATGTTATCAAAAATTCTTTTCAAAAATTATATCTAGGGCTGCCTAATAGTTTATTCCTCCAATACTGCACACTGAAGTTGTTTTAAATTTCCTTTTATAAATAACTAGTGACCCGGTGCACGAAATTCGTGCACATTAACCCTTTGCACTCGCTTGCTTTTTTCTCGATTCCTTTATTCTAATGCTAACCATGTCGAGTCACACTTGACATCCGAGTTCAAAAGGTTAAAAGGGGATTAATTAGAGGAAATAATTTAATATTGCTATTTTCCCTTTCTCTATAATAGAAGTGTCAGAGATGAAAGAAAATTAGTAAAATGTATATGAAAACCTTCCTCCTGTCTGAGTCTGGGGCTCACCACGGGATCCAGAGTCAAGTCCCCGCCTACCCACATGCACCTCAAAATCACATGAGACCCAGACCCGGCCGCCCCCCCCCCCCCCCACCATTGGGCTAGATCCAGACCCCGCCAGTCCCACCCTTGTCAAGCCCTGCCAGGCAGGGGGCATGGCCTGAGGTCCCCCAGCCCAGACTGGGGCAAGGGGCATGCCTTGAGTCCTTCATCAAGCCCCGCCAGGTGGGGGACATGGCCTGAGGTCCCCTGTCAAGCCCTGCCGGGTGGGGGGGCGCGGCCTGAGGTCCCCTGTCTAGCCCCACGGGGGCAGGGGAGGGCATAGCCTCAGGACCCTGCTGATTGCTCATTGAGGCTTCTTATGGGAACTTGGCCTCAGCTGTGGGTGTAGCCATCTTTGTGACGGAGTGATGGTCAATTAGCATATTCCCTCTTTATTAGATAGGATGCTGTCATGAAAGTCTTTGCTTGTAAATCCTCACAGTTCTACTTCGGAATAGATTCCTAGAACTAGGTCAATGAGTCAAACTCTGAAGCCTCTCAAAACAGCCTAAAACATTGCATTCAAGAAAGGTTACAGCAATGTATACTTCTATCATTGCCATATTTGAGTGCTGATTGGAAACCATCCATGCCAGCAAAGAACAGGATAATTTATAAATTAATATTTGCCAATTTACTAGGCAAAAATTATCTTACTGTTGTAAGACATTGCTGCAGAGATTTTCTAAACCATGCACAGGGACGGGCATAAGTAGGATTACAGTTTATATAGAAAAAGACAAATACAAAAACAGTAATACAATAATAAATAAATAATAAGACAACTCACAACTATAAACCTACTTTTGCCCACCCCTGTGTGTGTATACACACATTTGTATTTCATATATACATATAAACATTTGTATTTCCTTTTTTATATGTTTTTATTGATTTTAGAGACAAAGGAAGGGAGGGGAAGAGAGAGAGATAGAAACATTGATGAAAAACACTGATCATCTGTCTCCCACATGCCCTCTCACACACCCTCCCACATGCTCTCCTCCCAACTCCCCCTCTCCCATCCCCGCCCCCCCACCTCCCTGGGATAGAGCGCACAACCTGGGCATGTGTGCTGATTGGGAATCAAACCAGTGACCTCTTGTTATATAGGTCAATGCTCAACCACTGAGCCACACCGATAATATTCTTTGACCATTTTCCTTTTAGCATTATATTTATCCCTTATTTCACATTGATTATAAATATTTTTCCTGCCGAAACCAGTTTGGCTCAGTGGATAGAGCGTCAGCCTGCAGACTCAAGGGTCCCAGCTTCGATTCCGGTCAAGGGCATGTACCTTGGTTGCGGGCACATCCCCAGTAGGGGGTATGCAAGAGGCAGCTGATCGATGTTTCTCTCTCATCGATGTTTCTAACTCTCTATCCCTCTCTCTTCCTCTCTGTAAAAAAAATCAATAAAATATATTTTTAAAAATAAAATAAATATTTTTCTTGCTTGCTGTTTACTTGATAACTTTGTTTATGATGTTTTGGATTTAGAAATCCTCTACACTTTTATTAGCTACAGGAATTTTTTTGGTAATTTCATACACATCACCCACATTCACATATAAACATAATACTCTCCATATATATACAAGGTGTCTATACTAATAAAAGGGTAATATGCTAATTAGACCAGATCAACCAGCCATCTTCCTTTGTCCGACTTCCATCTGGACAAAGCCATGGTGGTGGGGGCTGAGGCAGAGGCAGTTAGGGGCGAGATCAGGCTGGCAGGGGGTTAGGGACAATCAGGCCAGCAGGAGAGGGCAGTTGGGGGCAACCAGGCCCGCAGGGATCAGGCCTAAACCAGCAGTCGGACATCCCCTGAGGGGTCCCAGATTGGAGAGGGTGCAGGCCAGGCTGAGGGACACCACTCCTCTCGTGCATGAATTTTATGCACCAGGCCTCTAGTCTATATATAT